>NW_023270830.1:142740-630323 GCF_011800145.1 Mirounga leonina | reverse complement strand
TTGTGCCAACTTGGTTTCCCTGCCACTTGTCTTTATTTTGACTTCTTAAAAATGTCCCTTCAGATAATACTTTGTAGTATCATTTGTTCTTCATTTGGTATAGTCCATTATTTATTGTGATCCTACCTCTGTTTTCATTAGTTGTGATGAAGTACTACCAGTTGGTGCCACTTTGATGGTTTGGAGCTCTGAAATGTCATGTCATTGTGTATTTAGTTAAAGATGATGGTCATCCAGGTCATGTAGAATATGTTTATGTTAATTATTTTTCAGGTTATCATCTAGAAGAACCCGCAAAATTTAAGAAATCACAAACTGCAAATCATAACCAGCCTTCTGGTATTTCCACTTAAAAGTTTACACTGCACTTTCTCTCTATGCACTATGTCATAGAACCATCTGGTTTCTGCAGGGTCATAGTGGAAACCTAGGAAAGCACCTACTTTTGGTGCTGCCTTCATTTAGGCCACCACTGTTTCTCAATTTCTACCATAGCTTCTAGTTTTACCCCCACTCAACTATTCTCTACAGTGCATTCTACACTAGTGAGTTTCTTTAATACAAACTTTTAGGACTCAGCTCAGGAATCACTTCTTTCTGAAATCTTTTCTTTATTGCTTCTCCTTATCTCCTGCCTTTTCACCCCATCCATTGTCACCTTTGCCATTCTGATCCCTAGAATGAATTAGTTATCTTCCCTTATTTCTCCTTTTTAACTCGAGTATCGAGGAGGCATACTTCTATTACATTGCTTAGCACATTGTGTTGTAATCCTTAATTTTTTGGATTTTCCAAGTAGATTATTAGCTTTTTGAAAGTAGGGCCCGTGTTGTGCATCTTCTAACTAGCACATTGTCTGATGGGAAGACAGTCCCATAGCTGTGACATAGCTGTGATCTTGAATCATTGGTCGGTCAGTTGTTATTTTAGAAGTGAGAAGTCAAAAATAGGCAAGAGTGAGGTAGACATTTCCTTATCTTTCCCGTTCATGTATCTAAAATTTATACAAATTACCTAAATAGTTAATGTTGTAGACTCTTTTAGCATGTAAGCAATGTAATTGTGGAAGTAATCTTTCCATAAAGAATTAAATGCATCATTTTACTTTCTCTTTGTTTTGTTTTCTATTGGTTAGGTGCTGTGATTGTCTCCACACCCCAGGACATTGCACTGATGGACGCTCGCAAGGGTGCTGAGATGTTTCGAAAAGTCCATGTGCCTGTAAGCATTTTCAGCTTCATTTTTACAATATGGAACACTCTAACTGAGGAAGCAAGTCATTGAGAAATACAGTCCAAATTTTAATTTAGTTCTCTGCAGAAATCTCTATGAAAACCCTACTTCATCTTTATGGTTACTTTAACAACATGCATATAGGTGCAAACATGTATATATATTATATTAATCAAGAAAAATTCTAATTGCATTAAAATAGTTTTTTTAAATTTTTTTATTGTTATGTTAATCCCCATACATTACATCAGTTTTAGATGTAGTGTTCCATGATTCATTGTTTGTGCATAACACCCAGTGCTCCATGCAGAACATGCCCTCTTTAATACCCATCACCAGGCTAACCCAACCTCCCCCTCTCCCCTCTAGAACCCTCAGTTTGTTTTTCAGAGTCCATCGTCTCTCATGGTTTGTCTACCCCTCCGCTTTCCCCCCTTCATTCTTCCCCTCCTGCTATCTTCTTATTCTTTTTTTTTTTCTTAACATATATTGCATTATTTGTTTCATAGGTACAGATCTGAGATTCAACAGTCTTGCACAATTCACAGCGCTTACCAGAGCACATACCCTCCCCAGTGTCTATCACCCAGTCACCCCATCCCTCCCACCCCACCCCCCACTCCAGCAACCCTCAGTTTGTTTCCTGAGATTAAGAATTCCTCATATCAGTGACGTCATATGATACATGTCTTTCTCTGTTTGACTTATTTCGCTCATCATAATACCCTCCAGTTCCATCCACGTCATTGCAAATGGCAAGATCTCATTCCTTTTGATGGCTGCATAATATTCCATTGTGTGTATATATATATATATATATATATACCACATCTTCTTTATCCATTCATCTGTCGATGGACATCTTGGCTCTTTCCACAGTTTGGCTATTGTGGACATTGCTGCTATAAACATCGGGGTGCACGTACCCCTTCGGATCCCTACTTTTGTATTTTTGGGGTAAATACCCAGTAGTGCAATTGCTGGATCATATGGTAGCTCTATTTTCAACTTTTTGAGGAACCTCCATACAGTTTTCCAGAGTGGCTGCACCAGCTTGCATTCCCACCAACAGTGTAGGAGGGTTCCCCTTTCTCCGCATCCTCGCCAACATCTGTCATTTCCTGACTTGTTAATTTTAGCCATTCTGACTGGTGTGAGGTGGTATCTCACTGAGGTTTTGATTTGGATTTCCCTGATGCCAAGCGATGTTCAGCACTTTTTCATGTGTCTGTTGACCATTTGGATGTCTTCTTTGGACAAATGTCTGTTCATGTCTTCTGCCCATTTCTTGATTGGATTCTTTGTTCTTTGGGTGTTGAGTTTGATAAGTTCTTTATAGATTTTGGATACTAGCCCTTTATCTGATATGTCATTTGCAAATATCTTCTCCCATTCTGTCAGTTGTCTTTTGGTTTTGTTGACTGTTTCTTTTGCTGTGCAGAAGCTTTTTATCTTGATGAAGTCCCAATAGTTCATTTTTGCCCTTGCTTCCCTTGCCTTTGGCGATGTTTCTAGGAAGAAGTTGCTGCAGCTGAGGTTGAGGAGGTTGTGTTGTCCTTTAGGATTTTGATGGACTCCTGTCTCACATTGAGGTCTTTCAACCATATGGAGTCTATTTTTGTGTGTGGTGTAAGGAAATGGTCCAGTTTCATTCTCCTGCATGTGGCTATCCAGTTTTCCCAACACCATTTGTTGAAGAGACTGTCTTTTTTCCATTGGACATTTTTTCCTGCTTTGTCAAAGATTAGTTGCCCATAGAGTTGAGGGTCCATTTCTGGGCTCTCTATTCTGTTCCATTGATCTATGTGTCTGTTTTTGTGCCAGTACCATACTGTCTTGATGATGACAGCTTTGTAATAGAGCTGGAAGTCCGGAATTGTGATGCCGCCAGCTTTGCTTTTCTTTTTCAACATTCCTCTGGCTATTCGGGGTCTTTTCTGGTTCCATACAAATTTTAGGATTATTTGTTCCATTTCTTTGAAAAAAGTGGATGGTATTTTGATGGGGGTTGCCTTGAATGTGTAGCATTGACATCTTCACAATATTTGTTCTTCCAATCCATGAGCGTGGAACATTTTTCTATTTCTTTGTGTCTTCCTCAGTTTCTTTCATGAGTGTTCTATAGTTTTCTGAGTACAGATCCTTTGCCTCTTTAGTTAGATTTATACCTAGGGATCTTATGGTTTTGGGTGCAATTGTAAATGGGATTGACTCCTTAATTTCTCTTTCTTCTGTCTTGTTGTTGGTGTATAGGAATGCCACTGACTTCCGTGCATTGATTTTATATCCTGCCACTTTACTGAATTCCTGTATGAGTTCTAGCAGTTTTGGGGTGGAGTCTTTGGGGTTTTCCACATAAAGTATCATATCATCTATAAAGAGTGAGAGTTTGACTTCTTCTTTGCCGATTTGGATGCCTTTGATTTCTTTTTGCTGTCTGATTGCTGTGGCTAGAACTTCTAATACTATGTTGAATAGCAGTGGTGATAGTGGACATCCCTGCCGCGTTCCTGGCCTTAGGGGGAAAGCTCTTGGTTTTTCCCCATTGAGAATGATACTTGCTGTGGGTTTTTCATAGATGGCTTTTATGATATTGAGGTATGTACCCTCCATGCCTATACTCTGAAGAGTTTTGATCAAGAAAGGATGCTGTACTTTGTCAAATGCTTTTTCTGCATCTATTGAGAGGATCATATGGTTCTTGTTCTTTCTTTTGTTAATGTATTGTATCATGTTGATTGATTTGCGGATGTTGAACCAACCTTGCAGACCAGGAATAAATCCCACTTGGTCGTGGTGAATAATCCTTTTAATGTACTGTTGGGTCCTATTGGCTAGTATTTGGTGAGAATTTTTGCATCCATGTTTATCAGGGATATTGGTCTGTAATTCTCCTTTTTGATGGGGTCTTTGTCTGGTTTTGGGATCAAGGTAATGGTGGCCTCATAAAATGAGTTCGGAAGTTTTCCTTCCATTTCTATTTTTTGGAACAGTTTCAGAAGAATAGGTATTAATTCTTCATTAAATGTTTGGTAGAATACCCCTGGGAAGCCATCTGGCCCTGGGCTTTTGTTTTTTGGGAGATTTTTGATGACTGCTTCAATTTCCTTAGTGGTTATAGGTCTGTTTAGGTTTTCTATTTCTCCCTGGTTCAGTTTTGGTAGTTGATACACCTCTAGGAATGCATCCATTTCTTCCAGGTTATCTAATTTGGCATAGAGTTGCTCATAATATGTTCTTATAATTGTTTATATTTCTTTGGTGTTGGTTGTGATCTCTCCTCTTTCATTCATGATTTTGTTGATTTGGGTCCTTTCTCTTCTCTTTTTGATAAGTCTGGCCAGGGGTTTATCAATCTTGTTAATTCTTTCAAAGAACCAGCTCCTAGTTTCGTTGATCTGTTCTATTGTTCTTTTAGTTTCTATTTCATTGATTTGTGCTCTGATCTTTATTATTTCTCTTCTCCTGCTGGGTTTAGGCTTTATTTGCTGTTCTTTCTCCAGCTCCTTTAGGTGTAGGGTTAGGTTGTGTACTTGAGACCTTTCTTGTTTCTTGAGAAAGGCTTCTATTGCTATATACTTTCCTCTTAGGACTGCCTTTGCTGCATCCCAAAGATTTTGAACAGCTGTGTTTTCATTTTCATTGGTTTCCATGAATTTTTTTAATTCTTCTTTAATTTCCTGGTTGACCCATTTGTTCTTTAGTAGGATGCTCTTTAGCCTCCATGTATTTGAGTTCTCTCCGACTTTCCTCTTGTGATTGAGTTCTAGTTTCAAAGCATTGTGGTCTGAAAATAGTCAGGGAATGATCCCAATCTTTTGGTACCAGTTGAGACCTGATTTATGACCTAGGATGTGATCGATTCTGGAGAATGTTCCATGGGCACTAGAGAAGAATGTGTATTCCGTTGCTTTGGGATGGAATGTTCTGAATATGTCTGTGAAGTCCATTTGGTCCAGTGTGTCATTTAAAGCCTTTATTTCCTTGTTGATCTTTTGCTTAGACGATCTGTCCATTTCAGTGAGGGGGGGGTGTTAAAGTCCCCCACTATTATTGTATTGTTGTCAATGTGTTTCTTTGCTTTTGTTATTAATTGCCTTATATAATTGGCTGCTCCCATGTTAGGGGCATAGATATTTACAATTGTTAGATCTTCTTGTTGGATAGACCCTTTAAGTAGGATATAGTGTCCTTCCTCGTCTCTTATTACAGTCTTTGGTTTAAAATCTAATTTGTCTGATATAAGGATTGCCACATCAGCTTTCTTTTGGTGTCCATTAGCATGGTAAATGGTTTTCCACCCCCTCACTTTCAATCTGGGGGTGTCTTTGGGTCTAAAATGAATCTCTTGCAGACAGCATATCGATGGGTCTTATTTTTTAATCCAATCTGATAGCCTGTGTCTTTTGATTGGGGCATTTACACCATTTACATTCAGGGTAACTATTGAAAGATATGAATTTAGTGCCATTGTATTGCCTGTAAGGTGACTGTTACTGTATATTGTCTGTGTTCCTTTCTGGTCTATGTTGCTTTTAGGGTCTCTCTTTGCTTAGAGGACCCCTTTCAAGATTTCTTGTAGGGCTGGTTTCGTGTTTGCAGATTCCTTAGTTTTTGTTTGTCCTGGAAGCTTTTTATCTCTCCCTCAATTTTCAATGACAGCCTAGCTGGATAGAGTATTCTTGGCTGCATATTTTTCTCATTTACTGCTCTGAATATATCCTGCCAGTCCTTTCTGGCCTGCCAGGTCTCTGTGGATAGGTCTGTTGCCAATCTAATGTTTCTACCATTGTAGGTTACATATCTCTTCTCCCGAGCTGCTTTCAGGATTTTCTCTTTATCTCTGAGACTCGTAAGTTTTACTATTAGATGTCGGGGTGTTGACCTATTTTTATTGATTTTGAGAGGGGTTCTCTGTGCTTCCTGGATTTTGATGCTTGTTTCCTTCCCTAAATTAGGGAAGTTCTCTGCTATAATTTGCTCCATTATACCTTCTGGCCCTCTCTCTCTTTCTTCTTCTTCTGGGATCCCAATTATTCTAATGTTGTTTCATCTTATGGTATCGCTTATCTCTCGAATTCTGCGCTCGTGATCGAGTAGTTGTTTATCTCTCTTTTTCTCAGCTTCTTTATTTTCCATCATTTGGTCTTCTATATCACTGATTCTCTCTTCTGCCTCATTTATCCTAGCAGTTAGCGCCCCCATATTTGATTGCACCTCATTAATAGCCTTTTTGATTTTGACTTGGTTAGATTTTAGTTCTTTTATTTCTCCAGAAAGGGTTTCTCTAATGACTTCCATGTTTTTTTCAAGCCCAGCTAGTATCTTTAAAGTAATGATTCTGAACTCTAGATCTGACATCGTACTAATGTCTGTATTGAGTAGGTCCCTGGCAGTCGGTACTACCTCTTGTTCTTTTTGTTGAGGTGATTTTTTCCGTCTTGTCATTTTGTCCAGAGGAGAATAGATTAATGAGAGAACAAAATGCTAACAGGGTAACAAGGTCCCCAGAAAATATACTCTAAACAAATCAGAAAAGACCTGAAGCTGTGAGAAAAGAAAGGGAAAGAGAGAAAAAAGGAAAAAGGAAAAAAAAAAAAAAAGATAAAGATAAAAACAAACAAAAACAGAGCAAAACCAAAAAAACCAGAATATGATCAAATATGATCAGGCTGGTATATAGATCAATGGCACACACTAGATTTTGGGTGTATTTTGGTCTGTTAGAAGAAAGTGCCTCCCAAAATTTTAAAGAAAGAAAAACTTATATATGTACAAAAATAAGGGTTGATATGATGAAGGGATGGAATATGACTGTAAAGATGGAAATTATAAAAAATTTTATAAAAGGAATTGCTAAGAAGTTGTTTGAAAAAAGAAAGAAGAGGATTTAAAAAAAAAAAAAAGGAGAAAATGTGATCAGGCAGAGGAGTAGAAAAAAACCATACACTAGAGATTTAGGGTATATTTTGATCTGTTAGAAGAAACTATCTCAAATTTTTAAAGAGAAAACAACTTATATATATATGCCAAAAATACGGGTAACTACTATGAAGGGATAGAATATGACTCTAAAAATGAAAAATAAAAATGTTTTTTTAAAAAAGGGATTGATAAGATGTTGGTTGAAAAAGGGAAAAAGAAAAATTAAAAAAAAAAAGTTAAAAAAAAAAAAAGAACTTTGAAAGACTACAGAATCATGGTAAAAAAGCCATGGATTCTATGTGCAGTATTCCCCTAGCACTGGAGTTCTGCCGTTCTCATTGATTGGTCTGCATTAAAATATTTTAAAAGAATTCTAAAACATCCTTCAGGTATGAGTTTTGTGACCAAGTACTACCTCTCCAAATACTGGCAGATATTACCGACAAGAAAACCCCCACATGAGTGTTTAGGTAGAGGCACTCATGGGAAGACGGGAAAATGGTGACTTTTTTCCTTCTGTCTCCAATTTAACTCATTCATAGCTCACTGTCTTCTAAAAAGTATCTAAGGATTTTCTATACAATTTGACAAAATAAAAATGTAATAATATTAAGACAAAGGACAATTAAAATCAGAATCAGAAGTGAATCCATAAACAAACTGCATGCCATTAAGGAACTTAAATACATGCCAAAAGTAATACATGAATTTTCTAGTGACCACATAGGGCCTTTATAAAACTATCCATTTCCATGAGGTTAGAAAGAGCGTAATGTTCAAGAGAAGGAGAGCTGAGACCATAGAGACATAAATCTCCCCTAGGTTCTCAGAATAAAGTAACTCTTTATATGATGAACACACTCTCATTACCTTTTTTTTTTAACCTTAAATAGAGGTTTCTTCCTCCTAGTGTGCATCAGCAAAGCAAGTGGACTTATGCCAATGTACAATTTAGAACAGGCATTTTTGTACAAAGCCAATGTGATGCCTCTATCTATATGACTATCTAGTGGCCTTGCTTAATTCAGGGATAGATTTTAGAGCTTATAGAGCAGAGTTTTTTAGACTTCAGCCCATGAATTAGCTTCAGGGGTCTCATGATTCTTTCCCCCTCCTCCCTCCCCCCACCCCCAAATGATATGTTCACTTTGAGTTTGTTTTGGTATGGAGAGAATTCATAACTTTCATTGAATTCTTCAATGAAACTGACACGGTATAAGATCCAGTGATGTACTAGCATGAATGGACTCTCTTTCATAAATGTTTTTTTCTCAGGGGCGCATCTGAAAAGTATAAAATAGTAGAGTAGTGGAGTTGAGATGATCCTCTTTGACAGGTACCTCTTCTCTCTTGCCAGTTAGTGCATTAACAAGCTGTGGAGCTCTACACTGGATCCACATTGTCTTAGGAAAATTGAGGAGTCCAGGGCCGCCTGGGTTGCTCAGTTGGTTGGGCGAGTGCCTTCAGCTCAGGTCATGTTCTCAGGGTCCTGAAATCGAGCCCCACATCTGGCTCTTTGCACAGTGGGGAGCCTGCTTCTCCCTCTCCCTCTACCTGCTGCTCCACCTACTTGTGCTCTCCCTCTGTCTGTCAAATAAATAAATAAAAATTATTTAAAAAAAAAAAAGAAAATTGAGGAGCCTGATAAGGATGATCTGAGGGTATTCCCACAATCAAAGTGTATAAGGCCAGTCTTTATATTTGGATAAATGAGTGATAAAACCCCCATGGGTTTTATCTCTGTTGTGAATTTTAGCTTGGAAAATTTTTAAAACAGTGGTAACCAAGTGCACACCTCAAAAAAAAGTCTCAATAAACATATAGTTTGAGCAATGTGACTTCCTATTATGTCCTCCAAGATAAACTAGGTACAAGTAATACATACCCAAATCACTAAATAAGAATACTTATATTGGATTTTAAGATACAAGTCCGCAGAAAGTAATACATAATCCTTCTGTCTAGTAGAAATTAGGTAACAGGGCCAATTGTCTGTTATTGCCACTTCAAGGTTAATAGTCATCCTATCAGCATATCAGTGAATGCTTAGTTTCCCATTCTGTAAGATGAGGGTAGAGGCATATGTCCAGTTTACTTAAAAGTATCATGAAATTTTTAAGGGAAAAGTTTTTTAAAAAGCAGAAACCAGCACTTTTTATTCCCCATTCTGTAAATTATTGTTTTGTACACCAAGAGACTATTTCAACCAGTGCTGTCATTTGATGCGACTATGACTATGGGGTGGGTTTTACATGCACTTTACTGGTTGGGGGTCTAATGACCATAGTTGGCAAATTCAGCATATGTACCTTTTAGTCTTTAGGTTATTTTCACTTACCTGCAGCACCTGATACTTACTGCCCTATAAGTAAAAAGGCAAACAATCTCATAATTGTTCTGATAGATTTTTCTCTACACTCAAGGATAAAGGGACAGAGGGTGGGACAGAGACTCCTATGGAACTTAACAATGGGGAAGACGGGTGGTCACTAAGTCCAGGTTAGGCTGTTGCTAAGTGGGTGTCACTGAAAATAAAAGTTGAAGATATCAGCAAGGAAATACAATGAGGAAATATTTCAAGTGAAGGATCTTGGGCTGCATAAAGCTCAGAGGACTAGTGCAGTATTAATTAGGGAATGAAAGAGCTGTTTGTAATCAGAAAGTTAATGTTGGAGTTTAAGTTGGCAGAGTTGGAATGGTTCTGGGTCATGACAAGGCCCAGGTTGTGGATGGTCATGGGTGTGTGGGGCTGAAGTGGAATAGAAGTAAAAGTCATTGGAAATGTATAATCCTTCCAAGTTGGCTCTTTGACATTGTCCTATATCTTTATTATAACCCTCTTTTTTTCACCCCTATGTTTCAATTATTTGCTCTCTAAACAGCAAACATTTTAAAAGAAGGTAGAATATCTTAATCATCTCTTGAACCTGCAGAACAAGATAGGTGCTCAGTAATCTTTGCAGGTGAATGAGAAAACTTTCCAGCAATGAGCTCTGTAAACAATTGGACAACCGTGGTGCAGCTACATTGTAAAGGGAATCCTGGCTATGAGTGGGATGTGGATTTGATGACTTCTGAGATCGTTCTGGCATTTTAAGAGCCTTGGAGTCTAAGTAATGGCAAAGCATTTGAAATTAGAAAGTGTTCCATAAATGCAAAGGAGTAATACTATGCTTTGTTTATACCACTTCATTTTTTTCCTGGTTTTTAGTCTTGCTTTCTGTTTTTTCCCCTTTTAAGTGCATTAGTTACCATGGAAACGGTGATGTCATTGGAATTCATTGGTATGGACAGAGTTTAGTAATGTCTGCAAAAACATTTTGAAGTTAATTTAAATGGTTTCTTAAAACTCAAGGCTTGGGGTGCCTGGGTGGCTCAGTCGGTTAAGCATCTGCCTTTAGCGCAGAGGTCATGATCCCAGGGCCCTGGGATCGGGCCCCACATAAGGCTCCCTTCTCAGCAGGGAGTCTGCTTCTCCTTCTGCCCCTCCCCTCACTCATGTGCTCGTTCTCTCTCTCTCACTCACTCTCTCTCTCAAATAAATAAAATCTTTTTTTAAAAAAATCCCTCAAGGCTTGGATAGGGGAAGGAGAAGAAGAGATGAACTATGAAATTCTTTGTTCTCTGCCTGAAATCATACCAGCTCTGCCAAATCCTTATCTCAGTGTTTGCAGATTGTTTTTTTAAATAATAAGTTTTTTTCAATCTTACACATTTTGAAGGGTGGGTACTTCTTGCCTTGTGTCATTTTTACCCACTTTTATTGCTTCTCCTACAGTGGAGGCCCAGGCACCTCAATTTGGAGCCCTTCTACCATTTGAACTTTTAGAATTACAGGGATTTCATTCTCCAGCCCTGACTTCTTGGGCAGTCTCCTTCCCAGCTCCTGAAAAATATATTAAAGTATATTTCTTCTCTTATTCCTTCTGTACCTAGGGATCCTTTAGTTAATTTTAATTCAATAAGTAGTTTATTGTACAAATATATATTTACACCTATTGAGTGCCTTCCATAGGCAAAGTGCTGTGATAAGTTCCCTTGTTGATTAGAAAAAAAAAAAAAAGAAGAATGAAGCTTTTTTTTGCCAAGTACCTTATCAGCCGGTAGACTAGCTCCATTATGGGTGAAGGGGCCCTGAAATCTGAAGAACACGAGAATACTTTCTTTTTTTTTTAAGCTTTTATTTATTTATTTGACAGAGAGAGAGACAGCAAGAGAGGGAACACAAGCAGGGGGAGTGGGAGAGGGGGAGTGGGAAAAGGGGAGTGGGAGAAGGGGAGTGGGAGAGGAAGAAGCAGGCTCCCCGCAGAGCAGGGAGCCCGATGTGGGGCTCGATCCCAGGATCCTGGGATCATGACCTGAGCCTAAGGCAGACGCTTAATGACTGAGCCACCCAGGCGCCCCATGAGAACACTTTCTTCTTTGGGCTATTAAAGTAAGGCTTTTGTGGAAAAGTCATGATTGTTTTCATGTCCCTGTATTTTGCATATCCTGATAAGCCATTGTTAGCTTGGGAACTCAGATTCATGTTTCAAATCCCTACTCAGGCATTACTTTCTCTAGGAAGCTTTTATCAAACTCCCAGAAAAGGTTAATCTTTCTCTGAACTACTTGAACATATATCTGGTTTGGCTCTTATCCTACTACAGTTTACCTGTCAGTCTTCACAGAAGCAGCGAGTTCCTGGCGGGCAACAAAACATGCCTTAAATATTCTTAAATGCTCAGTTCTCTGGTGTATAGCAGGCATATGATAAATACTTAGTATGTATACATTTGACCCAGTATAGAATGCCAGCCACAGTCTGCTATTGTCTTTATCCCCAGTTCACAGGCCACCACTCTTCCTTGCATTCTCTCTGCCACAGTGAAACTGGTCATCTTCTACTTCTTTTAGATTCCCACAAAGTTTCTTTCTTCATGGCCTTGAGCATGCTGTTTCTCCATATGAGATCCCTTTACCCTCATTTTTCACTTGGTAGCTCCTTTTTATCCTTTGATACTTAGATTAAATGGTTCTTTCTCTGGGAGACTGTCCTGTCCCTGTTAACCAGGTGAACTCGTTTTAATGCGTGATCTAGTAACACTCTATTACCCTTTTGTAACTGTTTTCATATTTGTCAGTATTTTTACATTGTAGTACCATGCTGTAAGCTCTGAGTGAAGGGACCCCTTACCTCCCTCTGTGCCAAGAACATATAGCTGCTCACTAAACATATACAGAATGAATGAATGGAGTAGGATTTTCATAGGCATATCAGGGGACTGGAGTAGGGACAGAATTTAGTCTGAAAAGAATCAGGAGATCACAAGTTGTGTTCAGAGTTGTTCAGTTTTTCTACAGTTGAAGTAATATGTTTCAGTGTGTCTCTCCTAGGCCCAGGTTTGGTAGAGCTAAGGATTTGGACTTGCTTCTTGAGATTTTTGTTTGTTTGTTTGTTTTAAAGATTTTATTTATTTGACAGAGAGAGTGCACAAGCAGGGGGTAGCGGCAGGCAGAGGGAGAAGCAGACTCTCAGCTGAGCAGGAAGCCCGATGTGGGACTCGATCCCAGGACCCCAGGATCATGACCTGAGCCAAAGGCAGACACTTAACCGACTGAGCCACCCAGTCTCACTTCTTGATATTTTTAGAGGAGTCCATAAATAATGTTGGTTGGGAAATAGACTTACTAGAATGGAGCTTTAAAAATATTTAACTTGGTGGAAATGAATAGAAAGGACAGGAGCCAGGAGAATGAAAGCATTAAGGAAGCATTTGCAGTGGTCAGAGTTAACTCACACTGCAGGTTGTGACTCACCAATGAGTCATGAAACCAGTACACTGAGAGATGAAACCAAAGGTCTTATAATTCTTTTTTTTTTTTTAAAGATTATTTATTTATTTGATTGATTTATGATAGAGAGAGAGAGAGAGGCAGAGGCAGAGGGAGAAGCAGGCTCCCTGCGGAGTGAGGAGCCAGATATGGAACTTGATCCCAGGACCCAGGGATCATGACCTGAGCCAAAGGCAGATGCTTAACTGACTGAGCCACCCAGGCACCCCAAAACCAAAGGTTTTAAACAAATCAGGGTAAATTGCTCTTAGGAAGACAAAGTGCTATTTCATAAAGATTTGGTCTCAGTTATATATACATGTAAGTGTGCATTTATATTGAATCAAGATTTAAAATATTTCTCTTATGGTAAGATATTTATAATAATTCGGAAGAACACTGGTATAGGTGATAGGGAGTAAGAGTCTGATCCAGAATAACAGCACTGAAAATGGGAAGGGGATAAATGTAGTTGACATTTTGAAGGAAGAATTGACAGGCTTGGCAATTGATTACATAGGGTATGGTTGTTAGAAAAAAAAATGGCAGAAATCTAAGGGATTTTGAGAGTTAGGCTGCCATTAATAAATCTACCAGCAGCTAGTTTTTTGCTCAGGATGACAGTGAGGTAGAAATAAGAGGTTAGATTCTCAGTCACAAATCCCTGCCCTTATTCTCTATGAGGGTCGTGATTTAAAACTGTTTGGCAAGGAAGAGACTGGTAGAGAAAATGATTTGGTGTTGGCCTTTTTAGTACTATTCACATCACATGATGTATGTGACCATCCCTTCTCCTTACAGAAACAGATTTATTAATCTGTATATTTGTAGCCTCTTACACACAGATTGATTTTTTTTTTAACACTGAGAGAGCTATATTCTTTAATATGTATATAACCTCTTTTATGGTTGCAAATTAAATTACTTTAGAAATTTTGTAATAATTTCTTAGGCAACAGGATGCTACTTGCAGAGCCATTTTTATAGTGGTGAAGAGAATGAGCTCAGGAGTCTGAATGCTAGAGTTCAAATCCTAGCTCTGTTACTTTGTAGCTGTATGACCTAAGCAAGTTACTTAATTCATAATGTGGGAATTATAGTACTGTTTCCCTCAGAAGTTTGAGGTGAGAAATAAATGAGATAATGCCCACAAAGGGCTTAGTACAGTGTTTGGCACAAGCTGACCAACCAATAATGTCAATGTAATTAATGTTGCTTATTATAATTACTTTTAGAATGTTATCATGAAACATAAATTTGTAACTTATAGGTATTTATGTTTTGGCCTACATATTTGGACTAGTCCCTTATTTGCTAATAAGAATTTTAACAAGAAATTGTTAAAAATTTAGATGAATAGTGTCTTTGAGATTTCCTTATTCCTTGAGTACTTCACTTGAGCCTAAACCATTCTCTTCATATAGATTAAATTGCTAAAGTTATATAGAATCTAAAATTATTTTAAAATTGCATTATTTAAAAAAATTTTTTTAAAATTTGCATTATTTAATACAGTTCATTGCTGTCACAAATAAACCTCAAAATATATAATGATGCAAATACAATAGCAGTTTATTTCTTGCTCATGTAACAGTACTCATAGATGAACAGGTGAGCAGGGTGGTCTTCTTCCAGGAAGTTATTTAGGCCACTGTAGCCTCTGCCATGTTCAAATGTGAGTTCTAAACCCACCTTTGGGGCCATCCTCGTTTGAGCCAGCCAGAAGGGAAAGACAGCACAGAGGCATGCACGTGGAGATTTTTATGGACAAGACATACATACATGTCTATTCACACTTCACTAAAACTCAGTCATGTGGTCACTTGTCACATTTCTCAAGGAGCCCAAGAAATGTAGGTTAGCTATGTGCGAGGAAGATGAGACCACGGACTTCGGTCAACAGCTACTTGTCTGCTACAGTTGACCTGGAAACAAAGTATAGATTAAAGCCTAATGCTAGTCACTGAATAACAGCATTGTTGTAAATAATTCTGAAAATTCTATAACTATTTCAGCCTTGCAAATAGTTACTTATTTTATTTTTTTAAAGATTTTATTTATTTATTTGACAGAGAGAGAGACACAGCAGGAGAGGGAACACAAGCTGGGGGAGTGGGGGAGGGAGAAGCAGGCTTCCCAGGAGCCCGATGCGGGGCTTGATCCCAGGACCCTGGGATCATGACCTGAGCCGAAGGCGGATGCTTAACAACTGAGCCACCCAGGCGTCCCAATAGTTATTTATTTTAAAAAGGGAGATAGGAATTTTGCTTTTCCTGTGGTTTACTTTTCCTGCTGGTTAAAAACAAACAAAAAAATCAAAGAAGAAAATACTACTGTGGTGTGGAACTTTTAAGTATTTATTTATAAGGGTTAATGATTATATTTTCATCTAAGAAAAATAAGGTTATCTTAGAACCTAAAATAGATGATTCTTTTTTTTTAATGTTTTTTTTAAATTTATTTATTCATGAAAGTCAGAGAGAGAGAGAGAGGCAGAGATAGAGGGAGAAGCAGGCTCCCCGCCCAGCAGGGAGCCCGATGCGGGACCCGATCCCAGAACCCTGGGACCACGACCTGAACCAAAGGCAGACGTCTAACCATCTGAGCCACCCAGGCGCCCCTAAAATAGATGATTCTTAATCAGTGTTTTCTTTCCATTTTCTGTTTTCTTTCCATTTTCTGTCGCAGACCCTACACCTTGTTCTTAGCAATGAGGATCAGAGTTGTGGTTTATTATTTTTCTGGCAGAGTAGCCATTTATGTTAGTTAGGTTAATCATTTGGACCTGGAGTTCTACACCTTCACTCTTGAATATCTTCAAAACTCAAGTATTCATGATACCTGCCTTAGAGCTTTTTTAGCATCTGTCTAGTTTGCTAGACCACAAAAGTCATATTCATTCATTCATTCATTCATTCATTTGACAGAGAAAGCACAAGCACAAGCAGGGGGAGAGGGAGAAGCAGGCTCCCTGCTAAGCAGGGAGCCTGAAGTGGGGCTTGATCCCAGGACCCCAGCATCATGACCTGAGCTGAAGGCAGATGCTTAACTGACTGAGCCACCCAGGCATCCCCTGTCCTATTGTATTTAATATCTCAAGCTGACCTGCCTTAAAAAACAATTTAGAGTTAGGTAATCTTATGTGAAAATCAAGGCAAGTGACATTTATTATCTCCTTTCCTCCTTGAGCATAGTTTTTCCTCTGTGATTGTCAACTGGTTTCATTTGGTTCTCTGGGAAGTTTTATACATTTGACGTATTTGAGGAATCTTTCATTATTGGCTATAGAGGCCTTAACAAAGTCCTGCTTGAATTCTTTCTAGGAACACATTAATTAGTTTGCACATGACATCACATGTGGCTTCCTTCTTCACAATTGGTTAATTTTTCCACTTTTAGAAAAGTGACTTTTCTTTATTGATAACCTTTATAAAACTGGATAGTATTCTTTTTTTTTTTTTTAAAGATTTTATTTATTTATTTGAGAGAGAGAGAGAGAGCACACGAGAGGGAAGAGGGTCAGAGGGACCAGCAGACTCCCCGCTGAGCAGGGAGCCCGATGCGGGACTCAATCCCGGGACTCCAGGATGATGACCTGAGCCAAAGGCAGTCGCTTAACCAACTGAGCCACCCAGGCGCCCCTGGATAGTATTCCGTATCTTGGCCATAATTACATCTCAGAGACCAAAGTTGTATGCTCATTTGTGTCTTTCCTTAGGATCTCTCAGAAATCCATGAATGTTTTTACCTAGAATGCTGTTCTATGTGATTTACATGAATTAAAGTAATATAACCCTCACAACAACCCTGTGAGATAGATAACATTATTTCTGTCATTTTGTAGTTGAGGAAACTGTAGTACAGAAGATTAAATAACTCACATAAGGTTATCTATCTGTTTAGTGGGCATCTGGGCTCCTATCCCAAGCAGTCTGCTTTCTAGAGCCCACATTTTTAATTGCTGTTTCTGTGGATTATCCAAAACTGAGTAATCCAGAATTTAGTAATGTGGACACGGTAGAATACCACAAGGAGAGAATTTTCGGGGAACGAGAGGAGTCTCCATTAAATTTGCTTACCATTGGGGTTCTGATTGTCTAGGTGGGCAAGTGAGACAGGAAATGGGTGGATTGAAAAATGGGGAGGAGTTAAAGGGCTATAGGCTCAGGTGATAGTCAAGAGAGGTATAATGAATGTGTTTTAGGGAAGGGGAGTTCCATGACCAGGGGAAGGAAGTGAAGTCTAAAGCCTCCTTAATTGCAGCAATTAGTGTGAAGAGGTTTCAAATTAGGCCTTCCTTTATAACTGTGCTCTTAATTACTATGCTAAATCGCCCTCCTAAACTGTATTGACTCATCATTGTTTTAGGCCACCTAGTTCCATGAACAAAATCCTCCAGTCCATTTACTTTTCATCTTGTTTGGTGACTTCCACATACAAAGCAGTGACCCAGCTGGTCTTGAATTTTGGCTATGTTATTTACTAACTGTGTGCTCTTGAGCAAATAATATAGCTTCAGTGTTTTGTGACCCATCTCATAAGTCATTATGGCAGTTAAATGAGATTATATATATATAGTACTTAGCATAGACCTTAGCACATGGTACTATAAGGGTGGCTCTGAATGTTATTGTTTTAGTGGTAGATTTTAGGGATCATTATTATAGAGATCATCTTTTGTTGTAAACCCTCATTTTGGGATTTAAGACAGAAAGAAGTTGAATTGTACCTCATAGACCCACAGCTGTATAGTTGGTCCCTGAGAGGAACATGAATGCAAGTTTCCCTATTCATTGTTCTTTCCATGCCAGACTACTTCTCCTGAAAGAGAAAACAGAAACACCCATCTCATTTTTAAAAATTATAATATTTGGGGGCATCTGGATGGCCCGGTCAGTTAAACATTCGACTCTTGATTTCGGCTTAGGTGGTGATCTCAGGGTCATGGGATGGAGCCTCACCTCAGACTCCAAGTGTGGACTCTGCTTGGGACTTTTCTCTCCCTCTCTCTCTGCCCCTCCCTGGTGTGCTCACTCATGCTCACTCTCTCTCTCTCTAAAATAAATGAAAATAAATCTTTAAAAAAATTATAATATTTGTACACTTGCTTCAAGGAATATACTAAAAACTGGTTCAAGGCTAATGGAGAACTTAAGAATCTAATCTATTTCAGTTATTATTATTCAGTCTCTATTTAACAGTCAATTTCTCCTCATTTTTTCTTAAATCATAGTTTTTAATCCTTGTGACAAATTCCAGCCAACAAGAATTTAACCTGATTGTAACCTTGAGAATTTGGATTATATAGTAGCCTGAAAAATCTTACTTGTTATTTACCTGAATCTGGATTTAAAATGCCAAGAAGAAATTAAAATTGGGGCCTTTTCAGCTTGCTTAATTCAATTCAGTTAGACACAAAAATCCAATATTTCAGAGCAACGTTGATATTTCAAGAGAGTCAATATTTTTTAAGTTAATAAAAGAAATACCCTTCTGAGCCAATGATGGATTGGAATAATGTAAAAATAACACGTAAAATGTTTGTGGTGGCTGATGTTAAGCAAACATGTAGCATTTACTTTATTTCAGTAAAATTAGCTGAGGTAAAAAGAGATAAGGATCTTAAACATTTTTTCCTCTTAAAATTTTTTTTATTTGAGTCTAGTTGACACAAAAAAGGATCTTATATTTTGATGAGACATTAAAAAATGATTGAGCATGCCTACAGCTGCATCTCAGTGGTATTATGTAAATTAAGCTCTGGCAAAGCATCTGTTTTCTAATGTTTCTGCTGTCAAAGATATACAAAATAGCTCTATAATAAACAGCTTAACAACACATAAAGTATTCACACAATATAAGGCATTTGGGGGAGGACAGTAGGAGATGGTCACGTGGACATGAACTCTCCTATTTAAGAGAATTTTTTTCTTTTTTAAAGATTTTTTATTTATTTGACAGCGAGAGAGACAGTGAGAGAGGGAACACAAGCAGCGGGAGTGGGAGAGGGAGAAGCAGGCTTCCCGCGGAGCAGGGAGCCCGATGCGGGGCTCGATCCCAGGACCCTGGGACCATGACCCGAGCCGAAGGCAGACGCTTAACGACTGAGCCACCCAGGCGCCCCTTAAGAGAATTTTTATGAATAAAATTGTCACATGGATATTCTAGTGTTCTTTCTTATTATATTAACTGCTCCTATTCAAAACTCATTGATTATGGAACACTACTCTTAAAAACTAGAATAGTGTTTTCTAATCTTTTTAATACTCAAGGTTCTCTTCTGAATTTTCTTCCAGCTAACCCTGTGGTTTGAAAAAGTTGTCTGCCACATACTCTGCATATCTTAATAAGTAATTTGTTTTCTCTTTCTAATCTGTGTGTTATCACACTCAGTTGATGTAATTTCAGTTAAAAGCAAAGAAACTTGACAGTTTATCTTTCCTATATAGTCTTGAAGGTAAGTGTTTCATGTTTCTTCAATTTTTAAAGTACTCCTAAATCACTGGCCCTTATAAATGTTCTTGTGCATCTTTTAGGACCTTGAAACAACATTAAATAGGAGAACTACCAAAGTCAGTTCTATGGTCACTCTTCAGTTGTCTACAACAGTGCTGTCCAATGGAAATGTAATGCAAGTCACAAATGTGATTTAAGAAGTTTTAGTAGCCATATTTTAAAATGTAGAAAAAAAAAAAGATGACCTTAACTTTATATTTTTTAAAGATTTTATTTATTTGAGAGAGAGAGTGAGAGAGAGAGCCCAAGAGGGGGGGTAGGGTCAGAGGGAGAAGCAAACTCCCCGCTGAGCAGGGACCCTGACGTGGAACTTGATCCTGGGACTCTGGGATCATGACCCAAGCCGAAGGCAGTCGCTTAACCAACTGAGCCACCCAGGCACCCAACAGATGACCTTAACTTTAATAAGTAATTATGGCAATGCAAATTAAAGCCACAGTACAGAGGATGGGCCCAGTGTCAGGAAGAAGGAGGACAAACTAGAATACACCTACACTCCTGCAAATTTCTTTCCCTACCTCTTGCCAAAGGAAACTATAGAGAGTAATGGCTATGGCTTCACTTCCACGTCCCAAAACTCATGTCACTTTACTTTTAGGGAATTTTAATGAGGAGCCATAAAGGAAGGAAGAGTCTAGGAAATATAGTTCTCAGTATAAAGAGATTAACAATTTGAATAGTCCAACACAATGAGATACCACTACACGCTCATCACACTTGCTAAAATAAAAGTGACTGGTGACTTGCAATGATATGGATGGAACTAGAGGCTATTATGCTAAGCAAAATAAGTCAGTCAGAGAAAGACAATTATCATATGATCTCACTCATGTGGAATTTAAGAAATAAAACAGATCATAGGGGATCATAGGGGAAGAAAGGAAAAAGTAAAATGATGAAATCAGAGAGGGAGACAAACCATGAGAGACTTAACTATAGGAAACAAACTCAGGGTTGCTGGAGGGGAGGGGGTGGGGGGGATGGGGTAACTGGGTGATGGACATTAAGGAGGGCACTTGAAGAAGTAATGAGCACTGAGTGTTACAACTGATGAATCACTAAATTCTACCTCTGAAACTAATAATACAGTATATGTTAATTAAATTGAATTTAAATAAAAAATTTTCCAGTTTTCCAAAATGGTTGTACCAGTTTAAAATGGTTGTACCAGTTTACACTCAGCTGAAACTGTGAGTTTTACTTGCTCTTTGTCCTCACCAAGATTTGGTATTTGTTGTTGTTGTTTTTGTCATCGTCGTATAGACATTTATCTGTTCTAATCAGATCTTAGGCATAAATGTGTGGTATCTCATTGTGGTTCTAATTTGCATTTCTCTGATGATTAGTGAAGTTGAAAACTTTTTCTCAAGTTTGTTGGTCTTTGATACCCTCTTTTAAGGAGTGCCTGTTAAGTCTTGCCCATTTTTAAATTTCTGATGTTCTTTTGTTAGTTTGTAGAGTTCTTTATATATTCCAGATAAAAGCCCTTTGTTAGGGATGTGTATTATAAATCCCATCTCCTGCTTTATAGCTTGCCTTTTCACTCTCTTAATTGTGTCTTCCAATTACGTTATTAACTTTGATATAGTCAGTTTAACAAAATACTTTTTTATTTATGTTTAGTGCTTTGTGTCCTGCTAGAAAAGTCTCACACCACTCACACCATACCTCAGCCATGCTGGCCTTTCAATTCCTTGAAGGAGACTTGTGCTCCCTATTTCTTCCTTGAGAGTTTTCCCTCCTTTTCTCTTTGTTTTTACTTGCTTATTCTTTAACTTTTAGGTCACATATTTCCTCAAGGAACTCCTCTGTGACTCCCAGGGTAGATGTAGTTCTCTCTGTTCTACACTCATAATCCTCTGTGTTTTGCTTCCAGAGAAGCTCTTCCATCTTTAAAGTAGATTTTTGTACTATTAATTGTTCCCATCCATTTCTCTAATTAGCATGCAATCTCCAGAAGGGCAAAGATCAAGTCTCTTTTGCTTACCACTCTATGCTACTCCTTTTGTTTAGCTCAGTTACTGGCATATAATAGGCGCTCATTAAATATTGAGTTTGCTTACGGTTTTATGTTTATGACATTTTGTAGTCTATATAGGGAACATGTCTGAGACATTTAGATATTGATAATAAGTTAATCATGTAAGTGATTACATGCTCTATACCTTCCTATGTCTTGGGAGTCCAAGAGATTCTGGAGTAAGGATGCTTTTCCTGTTCTCTCTGGATTAGAATATACCCTCACCTAGATTTTCACAATATTTAAGTGTTTTTCCTTTTCCCATTTCTTGAGTGATATTTTTATGCTTAAGTTGAAAGCTCTATAGTGAGGGAATATATCACATTTAACGTAAATGGCAGTAAAACTGCTCAAGCCGTGGGTGTGTGATATAGACATACTGCATCCCAAAGATTTTGAACAGTTGTGTTTTCATTTTCATTTGTTTCCATGAATTTTTTAAATTCTTCTTTAATTTCCTGGTTGACCCATTCATTCTTTAGTGATACAGGCATACTGAATAAACAAATAAGGTGTGTGATCTTTAGCTATGTTTTCTTCTGGCTTTGTGGAGATGGTATTGAATTACCAAAGTACAATATGATTTATTTTGTATAATACTTTGCATCAACAAAAGAGCATATATTAAATGCTTGGAAAATGCTTAGCTACAGATTTATGTCCCTCACAATTTGTCTTCATTTGCATATGTTCTGGGAAACTTTAGTCTGTTCTGTTTCTCTTTTCAGAAAGAATAAGAAATTTCATCACCTTCTTGTCTATATGGTTCATTGTGGCTTGTCAGTGCTATTCTTCATTTAAAATGCAAATATTCTATTAGAGATATCTCCTATAATGATGATCTTTTTGGTAGAGTTGATAGGATGATATAGACATGTTTTCTCTAAGCCTTTGATAATTGTGTTCCTTATTTTTATTCTAGAAGAGATGCACTGCTTTTCACTAATAAGAAAATGGGATTAAAAGAAACGTGAATAAGGTTTATATTTGCAGAGCCTGTCTATTTATTTAGCACATGTTTATAAAGTATCTATTTTGTGCCAGAAGCTGGGGAAACTCAGAGATGGACACTTTCTATAAGACTTTAAATTTTTGTTTGAAATGATAACATTCTGGTAAGAGCTGAGTTTTCGTCTTTTGCTGGCTGTGTTCTTTTTCTCAGCTATGGAACGGGGATATAAAATACCCATCTCGTAAAGTTTTTGATAGGAGTAAATAAGATAGTTCATCTAAAACACTCACCCCAGTGCCTGGTATATAATAAGCACTCAATATTTGTTAGCTGTCATTTACTATGAGGCTTCGTTCACAATAGCCTCTTTTCCATTTATTTTCCTGTGTTTCTTTCTGCTTATTTTTTCTGTATTGCTATCAGAGCTAAATTTCTAAAACACAGATCTGATTGTGTAACATTACCTCTTGGGACCATCTTTTCAACTTGAAAAACCTTTTATGGGACCATCTTTTCAACTTTAAAAATCTTTTGTGGTTTTCTGTTGTCACAAGAAGAAAGTCATCAGTGGCATTTAGCACCTTGCCATCAGACTCTGACCTCCCTTATTAAACCAGCTTCTGCCTTTGCCCTCCATTGGCGTGCAGCCCAAAAAGGCCATGTGCAGTATTTCACTATCTTGGCTTGTGTGCCTCAACCCTTCTTACCCTTCCAGTTGGGAAGAAACAATTTTGGGTAATGTGGGCAGCTCAGAGATACCTCTTAGTCTTCCCAGACAGAATTTTTTTATCCCAGTCATTTCTTTATCTTTAGCATTTATCACATTATTAATTATATGTGTTTTGCTCTCCCACTAGCTTGTGAGTTCCCTTTAAAGCAGAGACCATAACTTATTCATCACTGTATCACTAGAACCCAGTGGGCACTGAGTAAAAACTTGTTGAAATAATGGATTGAGATTTGGTTTAATTTTGTTTTAATTTTAATGGTTTTTGTTATTCTAGGTCCTGGGCCTTGTCCAAAATATGAGTGTTTTCCAGTGTCCAAAATGTAAACATAGAACTCATATTTTTGGTGCTGATGGTGCAAGAAGACTAGCACGGACCCTTGATCTTGATGTTCTAGGTAAGATCATAGGATATTCTTTTGCAGAGAAAATGGCAGAAGGGAAGGTGAGGATAAGGTGTGGTGATGAAGAGTGTCTCAGAAAATGATGAATTGTCTTCAGTTTTGTGCTTTAAATTAAGATAGTAGGGAGTTGTATGTGTTAACCTTCCTTTGCTTTTTATAATACTTCATTAGTGGAAGGCTTTTTGAAGAGGAGGTTTGTTCTGCCGATTATAACTTTTGCTGAGGGTAAAAACTGCCTGTAACTTGAATTTGAGAAGAGTTTCATGGCCTGGGTGCTGTAATTTGAAGTCCTTATTTTAAATAATGGTCATCAGTTTGTTTGCTAAGGGGACACATCTCTCAGTATAAACAGGTATGTGAAAACACCTGGGTAGTGTGTTGTAGCAACCTTTGGAAGTGTCAGTTCTTGGTGCATATGAAAAAAATGCCTTCCTGACAAGTTCTCAATTTATCAGTCCTTTTGCTCTAGAAAGATAATATTTTCTGTTTTCTGTAATCTTTTTATATGTTTTTGCCATGTCTCTGAGATATGGCACCTGAAATGCACATTGTATATACTGTTCACGTTACTGAATTGAAGGATTAATTAGTGTTATGAGAAGTAAATAATGTGTTAAGTGAACAAAACACAGATTTTAGATAAAACATAATTTTTGAAAAATCCACAGGCAACTTAATGGACATTTTAGGAAATGTGTTGATATTTTCCTTTTGAATGAGTTTCTGTTCTGGGCAAAGGCAGATGTTAGATGCTGAATAAGGGAGGAATAGAGTGAATTATTAGTTTTAGGTAGTTAACAATTAAGATCCCTTAGAGATCAAGGAATTTCAAAACATTCTTTATCATAATTAAATTTCTAAAAGTTGATGTTAAATGCGTTATTGTTATTATGCATTTGCACTATAGCAGCCACCGCAGTACCAGGTGAATACTAATGATATATTTTGATACATTGCTATAATTCTAACCACTAATTATATTCTGCAACTGTTTCTTATTTAACTAACCTAGAAAGTTCAGTTTCCCAAATCTGCATAATAACAACAGATTGACATTCACTTATATAATAAAGTAAATGTGTAATTATAATGGCATTATTGAATTATGCTGACAATATTATAATTCCCTGATTTATAAATTGGTGGTACGATATTGTAAATCACTTACTTTGAATATGAAATATATCTCATAGGAAACAATCTCACATATGGAAGTTACATTTTACTCAACAGCTCAGAAATGTTTAGTTACCCTAAAAATGTGTCAGAAACACTGATTACTGATCACAAAAAAAAAAAAAAAAAAAAAAAGGATAGTGCTTATAGATTGTTGTATCTAACAGTGTTCTCGGAAAAATAATTCAGAGTTCCAACTCAGGGCACATCTCTTCCTTTTAATGTAGTCATGGGGCCCAGTGAGACCTCCCATGATCTGGAACAGGGGCTCCATTAACAAAGAGGTTGGAGTCAGGAAGGAGGAACTGAAATCAGGGTAAGAGCTCTCCCAGTTATGGCCTCCTGGCTAGCTGGTTGAACTCCCCAGGAACCCTATATGTCCTTTACTGACTCCCTGGCTGCCTCTTAATTTATTTTCATCCATTGGGCTATACTTAAAAAATTATTTGGTAAAATAGCTCTCAGAACTTGCCCCATATTACCTACAAGGACAGATTATGCATAGTCATTATGTCTCTGAAATATGCCCTTGCTTCCTTCAGACCTAGTCCCTCAGAGATACTTTTTTTTTTTTAATTTTTATTTATTTATTTGACAGAGAGAAAGACAGTGAGGGAGGGAACACAAGCAGGGGGAGTGGGAGAGGGAGAAGCAGGCTCCTGGCCGAGCAGGGAGCCTAATGTGGGGCTCGATCCTAGGAACCTAGGATCATGACCTGAGCCGAAGGCAGATGTTTTTAATGACTGAGCCACCCAGGCACCCCTCAAAGATACTTTTCAAGGCCAGGCTGCACTTTACCCACTCTCCATACCATTACTCCTTTTTATCCTTCTCTGATATACAGCTGTTAGCCCATTACCACTCTCACTATGGTGTGCCACCTATTTTCTAAAAAAGTTTTCCTCTTTCTTTATCAACTCTTCTGTGCTTACAGATAGAATTATGAGTCTCTAGAAGGCAGAAACTATATTGATAGGTGACTATATAAAGGAGAAGGTTTTGCTTTTTTTTTTCTTCCATTACTGCAGTAGAAATGAAAGCATTCAAGATTCCTTACTATAATGGCATAAATCAAGGAAAAAGCTTTATGGGTTTCTAAGAATTTTCTTTAACATATTTTCCCTTACCCCTGTGACAGTTTCTTACAGTCCTAAGTTGATCTATAGACTAGACATCAAATTTACTGAAAAGCTGATCTTTAAATGACTACTAAAATATTCAGGTATTTTGTCATTGGCTATTGAACATTTAGGAAAGATTTAAAGAGTTGATTAAGATTCCCAAATTTGCTGACAAGAGGAGAATGAAATATGTTCCTCTACGTACTTTATAATATAACTTATAAAAGATTTGTAATTTTGTAACATATACTTCTGCTTTAGCCTGGCATGGTGCTGACTGACTTATTTATATAAACACACACACACACACACACATTTCAGTAACCCTTGCATGGATTTGGAGTAGTTCTAAGAATGCTTTACCATGACGAGTCAGCTTTTCTACTTATGGCTCCATTTACTGCATTTTAAGTCCAAACCTTTTGAAAGGCTTCATTTGTGAAGGGGTTGTGGAGTCAATTGGATGATGGATCAGAGCATTTTCCCCCTAAATTCTACTACCTAATAGTAACATATCCTCAGGAAAGACACACAACCTTTTCAACCTCAGGTCTGTATCGTGGAGGTTCTTATATACTTCCTGAGATCTCATCAAGTTCACAAGTTATATATAATGCTATATAGATTGATACATGATAAAAGAAAAATACTTCCATTGGATAAAGAGGCAGGTAGTGGAGATAACAGATCTGCCTTACTTTTCAGCAGTTATTAGCTCACTCATCTGCCAACATCAGGAAGGTAATTTTGTTATACTTTTTTTGGACGACTTTGTCTCCCCATCTTTTCCTCTTCATTTTCCTCTTATTGTTTGGTATGATGTGTCTATATCAGATATTACAGGGAAAAATAATTTTACAAATGTCTTCCAAGCCATTTCTTGCTGGAAGACCTCCAGCAACGAATAAATCAGAGGCCTTATCCCTTGATTGGCTGCCACATAGCTTTCATATATACATATACAATCCCTGAACTACCCTCAAATGGAATATGTTGCCCCTAATTTTCATTTGAAATTCCTTTTTTAGAGATTTAGCAACTTGAGGATAGTCATAGTTCAAGTTGAGTTTAATGAATTTAATTTAAATTTTGGGTTTTTTTTCCAAAGTTCAAATAGTGAAATTCCAAATGTCTATATAAACTTTTGTAGTATTAATGGATGTCTGGTGGGCTCTTTTAGGAGACATTCCCTTACATCTTAATATAAGGGAAACTTCAGATACAGGCCAGCCGATTGTGTTTTCACAGCCTGAAAGTGATGAGGTAAGTGATGTTTTTAAATATGTCTTTTAGTGTCTTTTTATAGGATATATACTTTTTGATATTTGGAAAGAAAGTTGGGAAGATCAAGTTTATTTGCATTGCATGTATTAAGCAAAGATTAGTTATTTAAAGCATCTTTAAATAACTATTTTATATGGTAAGCATACCAGCGCTTGCTCTGAATTATTAGCTGAACAAGTTCACCTACGAAGAGCCATCACCCAGTGAGTGTTTGCAAAATTCTTATTTTGCTGGCTAGCTGTATCTAACTGCCCAAGATTACCATACTTCAGTATTAGAAGTTCAGCTGATTGTTAGGAGAAGGGAAACTAATGTAAGAAAGTATTGAGTTGGGGGTGCCTGGGTGGCACAGTTGGTTGAGCGTCCAAGTTGGCTTCAGCTCAGATTGTGATCTTGGGGTTGTGAGATGGAGCCCCATATCGGGCTCTGTGCTCAGCGCAGAGTCTGCTTGAAATTTTCTCTCCCTTTCCCTCTGCCTCTCCCGCTCATGCTCTCTGTCTTTCTAAAATAAATAAATAAATCTTTAAAAAAGGGGAAATATTGAGTTGGATATAGGGAAATTGTTATAAATGCATTAGAGATGGATTTTCACTACATTTATTTTAATAAATACTATTGAGGAGGTAAGGTCGAAAACCGGTTGGTTGTGTTTCATTAGCCAACATCGTTGGGGATACAGTTGATAGTTTTCAAGATTGTTGAAGCTTTCCGACTTTAAGAATAAAATCTTTTATTTTATTCTCTTTTTTAGATAGGAATAAAATTAATCATATGTATCTCTTCTATCCCAAGTAGCACTTAGCTTTGTAAGCATCATCTGGGTACATCAGTTTTGATGTAGTTTTTGTGCTCCTTTGCTGAAAAGCCCCAGTCAGCCTTCTAATAATTATTCCTTTTTGTTTTTTCCTTACCTAATGGGTATAACTTTATAGTACTATTATTTTGGCTATCCCTAACTACTACTATTTTCATTCCATCCTTCCTTTCTCTAATCTTATGTGAACTAGAAAATAAAAGAGATGAGGTTGATTAAAGCTGTAAATAAAGTAAGGGTAAAATCGACAGTCAAGAATCTTGGATAAGTTAAGTACCTTCATTTTGAGTTCTCTCTTTTAGGAGCCCAAGGTCTTTTCCCTTTCTTAAGAGTCCACAGTTATGGTATAGGTGATTGAGTTGCTGGGGATATGATCTCTGAGGAAATAGTGTGTAGTGTATAGCACTTACTGTGTTTCTTTTCTCTGACATAGGTAGTAAATGTTAAATTTCCTTTTCAGCCTTTCTTAGAAATCTTTCAGATAAGCAAAAACCATAACCCTTTATTACTCTCCTAATTAAAGTCTGGCAGTCCAGCTACCATAGGTGTACTTTATGTAGTGGATGAAAGTTGTATGAAAATCTAGTGTGTTTTATTATTATTATTTTTTTAAGATTTTATTTATTTATTTGATGGGGAGAGAGATAGCGAGAGCAGGAACACAAGCAGGGGGAGTGGGAGAGGGAGAAGCAGGCTTCCCGCGGAGCAGGGAGCCCGATGCGGGGCTCGATCCCAGGACCCTGGGATCACGACCTGAGCCGAAGGCAGACGCTTAGTGACTGAGCCACCCAGGCACCCCCAAATCGAGTGTGTTTTAATTACACACTTCCAAATGCCTCCCGAGAACAGACTAAAGACATTCTATGGTGATTTCTTATGACTAAGAATAATTACTTACAAGATTATATCAATTACGAGTTTAGATTTTTTAATATTTTCCCCACCTATCCATTATTGCTTTTTTCTTTGAGATTTCTCAAAAGAAGTAAAAGGAATATAATAAAAGAGAAAACATATAGCAACCATCAAAAGATAGTATGATTTAAAACTCTAAACAGTATGTTTGTGTGGTTTTTTGGAGTTAATTTTTTAAATCTCATTTACATTTGCATAAACATTAGATCTATTATTTTACTGTTGCTGGCTGACATTTATGAGAACGAGGACAGCCTAACCCTTTGTAGTTTGTGCTAGATTTGATTTGGTGGGGTCTTGGCAAAAGTAGTGAGAATTTCATGTACCAGATTGTCAACCTTAAATATGAAGACTTCTGAGCAATTTTAAGATTTAGACATGGCCATGAAAAGGAAAAAAAAATAGTGCCTTGTGTTTATTCTGTTTCCATGGAAATTATTACTTCCTACTCTTAGATTACAGACATTCATTATTAGTAATCATTCTCCTAATAATAATAGCAATTACAACATACCAGATGCTGTCAGACATATTACTTACATAACTTTATGCTCACAACAACTTAATGCAATGTATAAATAGGCCCCATTTATACAGATGAGGAAACTGAGGTGCCGGGAATTTAAATAATTTTCCCAAGGTTATAGAACTAATAAATGGTAAAATGTGATTAATAGACAAGTCTTTTCCTTGCAAACATTGGCCTCTTTCCGTTATATCACCTTCCAGATCTTAGCTGTGATTTCTTTAATTTGTTTTAAGAGGTAGTACAATACTTGGGTGCATTAAATACATTATCTTATTTGAGTCTCATAACACATTTGTGAGATATGTATAATAATTTCCATTTTTCAGATGAAGAAGCAGAGGTTCATTTACAGTGAAGAACTGTCCAAGATAGTGCTACAGGCTATTTCCCCTCACAGCTTGGACACCTAACTCTATACATTTTCTTCTGAATGCAGTACTTGCTTCCTTTTCTAATAAATAGCAAGATTAGTTCAGTGTCTATGATGTATATTTAGACTAGCTTCCAGTTTGCCTCCTATTCATATCACAGGATCCTTCTGTTTACTCTTGTGATGAATCTTGCCTCTTGATAACCCCCTTCCCTTTTCCCCTTTGAACACCGATGGAAATATGCTCACAGGAGCCCGTCACAGCCCTCTCAGCAAATTCTGTTGTATTTGTGGAAGCTTAATACTCATTCTACTTGCATGTCTTCATTTAAAGAATAAAGTTCATACTTGCCGACATGATAAACTTCTGCAAAAGTTAATGGGACTGAACCCATAAAATTGTTAATCATTGGCCCCTTAGATCAGCACTTTTTATTGTTTGCTTTTAGGGGTTGACCTACAAGTAAAATTATTAATCAGTAAAGGTTTCATTTTTAGCTTTTTGTTTTCTTTCTAGCTCCATCTTCTCTGTTTTTCCATCACTGCCTCCTCCCAACCCCAGATTCCAGGGCTGTCATTCTCTGCACTGCAGATCTTTTAAAATTGGGCATTAGGGACTTCACTCTTCCAGTAACATTTAACTTCCAGAGGACACAAATACTATAGTCATAGTGATTAATTTAAAATATTATTCATGCTGATTTAAGGCATCATCAGAAAAGCTGGAAGGAGTTACAGCACCAGTTAAAAAGCATCAGCAAGCTGCTGCCTCCTCAGTCATTGGGCAAAACCTTCTAAACATGTGCACTGTTAACGAAAGGGGAATAATTGAAACTCCAAATATAGTAGTATATAACAGCCAGAGAAAGCCACAGAGGAAGGGAGAGGAAGTGGACACTTAGGATTCAGAACTCGTAAATTCAGTAGCATTGCCTCTTGTTTGTGTGATTATAATTGCTAATTCAACTTTATCTACCTTTTGCCTTTGCTTGAGTCCAGGACACAAGTAATGGACCCATGATTGACTAATAATTTTGTGTTTTCATCCTTTTGTTATCAGGTAAAAAATCTTAATATTGGCATACAGAAAGGTGTGCTATAAGGTATTCCTGGTAAAGACTTTCAAATATAAGTGGAAACTTTATTATCTTAGAATTTCTAAATTATTACCTTATAATCTTAATATGAAATGACTGTGTATGATAAAGTAGAACTTCAAATATTTAAAAACAAAGACAAAGGGAAAAAGTTCTCTATAAAATTTCTTGCACTTTGATTGCCATCCCTTTCCTTTAACTTGTTAATATAGAGCAGACAAATAGGATCCAGCTGTATTATCCATGCTTCTGGATAGCCCAATAAAAGATCTCGAATAGAAGTGTTATTTTATATATATTTGAGCTGATGAAAAAAGAGAGTATTAACAGTTTGAGAAATCGAAATCATATTTTTTACATATGATACACATATTTGCCTTTTTGCTAGTTATGGATTAAACAAAAGGGAGGGATTTAGTTTACTTGTTCTTCAGCCAGGAGAAGTACCTACGAGTACATGTTCGTAGGAGCTCTTCAATGAGATTGTAAATTACTTGAGGACGTAATAGTAATAATAGCAGCCCTAATATTTGCTTCTTTTGTGCCAGTACTGCACATATTTTATTATTACTTAATATTCCCCCAAACCCTTTGAGGTAGATACTATTACTTCAGCCATTTTAGAGATGTGGAAACTGAATCTTAGAAGGGTTAAATTAAATAACTTTCCTAAGGCCTCATAGCTAATAAATGATGGCGCTAAGATTTTAAACCAGGCCTGTCTGACTTCAGAGCACCAACTCTTCACAAGTGAGCTATTCTGCCTTCCTTTTGTGAGGTGAACGTGATAACCACTACACTACGGAAACGGGACTCTGCCTTCCTTTTGTATCATTACGTCCCACAGAGTTCCAAAACAGTAACTTGCATATGATAAGAACCAAAACGTATTTGTTGAAATGATACTGCATTGGCTGAAAAAATTCAATCTCAACAGTTTCATAGACATTGAAACTGTAAAACTAAGCACTTTCAGTGGTTTCTTTGCAAATGACAATCTAACCAGTACTTCGAGTGTGATATATTGAAAGTTTAAGCTTGGAGATAGTTCATTAAAAAGCAGAGGTTAAGGGGTGCCTGGGTGGCTCAGTTGTTAAGTGTTTGCCTTCAGCTCAGGTCATGATCCCAGGGTCCTGGGATCGAGCCCCACATCGGGCTCTCTGCTCCACAGGAAGCCTGCTTCTCCCTCTCCCACTCCCCCTGCTTGTGTTCCCCCTCTCTCTGTGTCTCTCTCTGTCAAATAAATAAAATCTTAAAAAAAAAAAAAAAAAGCAGAGGTTAAATGTAGCAAATTTGATTATTCTGGAATCATTCAATATTTTGTGTAGTCTGATAGGTTTATGTCTCTAATTTAACATAAGTAAGAATTTAAAGATGATAGATTGATGGCCTTCTCTCAGCTTGCTTTAGTGAACTTTACGTTTTTCATCACAAAAATTTTAGGCTTGAACACTCAGAAAAGCTACTAGGAGATAAAAGGTATTTACAAAGATGCACGGGTAAAAATCAGCACACTAGATTTAAGAGAAGTATTTATTTATGAAGGATATATTATTTCCATTTTTAAACAAAACTGTTGTTTCTGTTAACTATAACAGAGAGTGAAACCATTTTTTTTTTTTTTAAGATTTTATTTATTTATTTGACAGAGAGAGACACAGCGAGAGAGGGAACACAAGCAGGGGGAGCGGGAGAAGGAGAAGCAGGCTTCCCGCTGAGCAGGAAGCCCGACGCAGGGCTCGATCCCAGGACCCTGGGACCATGACCTGAGCCGAAGGCAGATGCTTAACAACTGAGCCACCCAGGCGCCCTGTGAAACCATTTTTTGGATAAAAGCATTATGATTAAAATTGCTTGTACTTTGGACTTACTGTTTAATATGTAGTAGAAGGATCTAGGCTTTGGAGTTAGGTGGACCCAGGTTTGAATGTTTTCCAACTTACTGACTTTGTGACCTTGAGCAAACAACTCCCAGTTGTTTGCTTTATCCAAGTTGAGTTGATGATGCTTGTTTTACATAAGTGAGATTACTTATGCAAAGTACTTGGTAGAGTAGGTACTTGATAAAAAAATAAGGCTTTATTCATATTTTGAAAACTATTCTTTTTTTTTTTTTTTTAATGAACTCGTAGGTAAGATTTTAGCTCTTTTCTGGTAGAATAAAGCATAATTCAGCTGTTAGGGCTCAAGCATGGTTTTTAAAAGTGAAAATGTGTGAAACACACTTAAAACACTTCTTCAAGTCTGGGTAAACGAACCTCAAATAGTTCTTTTAGCATGCAGAGTCAGAGTTGGTCAGCCTAGGTTCAAAGACCAGCTCATCCCATATTAGCTGTAATGCTTTGGGTAAGACCACTCACCTTTCTGGTTCTTGGTTTCCTTATCTATAAAGTGGGGTTAGTGACAGAATTTATCCCTTAGGGTAGCTGTGAGTTTAAATGAAACAATACTTGGTAAATATTAAGCACTCAAGTAAATTTTAGCTATTATCAGTCATAGTAGATGTAGTTGTAGTGGTGGTGGTGGTGGTAGTATATTCATAACTCTTAAGTATATAAATTAATGGTTTTAGAAGATCTTACTATTGTGTCTTACAGTTACTTTTTATAGATGAGATAGGGGAAATAAATAATATTTGCATTGCAATTATTTAAAACTTTTAAGATGCAAATGTCCTGAGCATTGTTCTGACTGGACCATGTAAGCATTGGCTTAGTTTGTGGCCCACAGTGGCTTGGGGGTTGCTCTTAGTATTTGGCTGCACTGGGGATCCCACAGGTGAAGAGTGTAACAACTGATCCCAGGAATTCTTGCCTGGTACCCAAAATTCAGCAGGTGAAGAAGCCTATGAGGCGCTCACTGCTGGTACTGGATGCCATTCTCAGAGAGATAAAGAAGATGCTTTCCGAAGATAAAGCTAACTCAAGATATCAATTTGTCAGAAGAGGATATAATTTTTCTACAACTAGACTGGATTGCTGATTTGCTGACATGGGAATTAGAGCGTAAAAACAGTGATTGCTGGTATTAAATATTTTTTCAGGAAGTCCCCTTCTAAGTGTTTGCCCCCGAAATAACCTGAAATCCTGTCTTCCCTGTCACACCTGCGGTGTATGCAACAGCATTCTCTCACTGCTGAATTTCCTCAGCTCACTCAGCCTTTTCACTCTTCAGTTCCGGAGACCGCTCTGGCAAACAGTTCGTGAGTCATTTGATGTCTGCTGGGGAGAAATACAGAACAAATGAGTCTCTTCTTTTCCAGGCCAAAGCTTACCTGAGGATTGCTGCAGAAGTGGTAAAAAGATTGCCACCACCTCTAGAGTGAGTTCCCCAGATGTTCTGGAAATTTACCTGGTGCTTAACAGTAAGACGACTTTTGGAAATAGCAGTGTGGTGATGAAACCTACAGGAATAATAGCAATCATAGTTGTTTTCTTGTATTTCTAAAGAAATGTCTTATTTTCGGATTTGATTTGCTAAGCAATGACTCACAAATAAAATTTTCATACATCAATGCTAACTGCTACATTTAGGAATTTTTTTGAAAGCTGATGTGTACCAACTGCACAGAAATGTGTTTTATTTTAATGAACGACCCTTTGGGGAATCATGAGTTTGTGTTAGAAGCCCAGCCTTCCATTGAGGAAAGAACTGTGCTCTTTTGGGGGGATTACAGAGTTAGTCATTTAAAGGATTTACTAAATTTGTGTGCTGATGTAAGTATGACAACTCTCCATCAGTCAGTTTGGTCTAGATTTAAATCTTGCCTTGGACTATCTTGGACACATTCTTAATATAAATAAACCTCTGCTTCATCTGGACCAGGCTTTATCCTAGACTTACTGAATATAATCTGCAGGGGTGGGGCTGGGACATGTGTATTTTTAACAAGATTATACTGATTTTGATGATTCTGATTATGATGGAAATAGAATAATAGGTAACAATTTATGAAGTGTTTTCTTGTGTTATTATAGTTAATCTTCCATTCATATGAGTGGGGCACTGTTGTTGTCTCCACTTTATAGAAATGAGAAAACTGAGGTATGGGAGTGTTAAGTGTCTTGCTGAAGGTTACTGTTCCAGCAAGCGCTGGAACTGGAGTTTGAACTTGGGCACTGGGATACTGGATCCTTCCTTTTTTACACTAAAGAGTATTCATTTATTTCAAAAGAGAAATATGGTATTCAGCATTTCCCTCAAACTTACTGCACTGTGAAACCCTCCCCTCTCCCCTTATAGGAGCATTTCATGGAGTTCGTGTTTCAAATGGTACACTTTGAAAAACATTTATCTTGTCTAGTTGAGGCTCAGAGAAATTCAGGGGGCTTTCCAAGGTCAGGTAGCAAGATAGTTATAAAGCTGCAAGTACTTGTAAGAACCATTAGTTGATAAAGAAGCAGTCTATGACCTTTAGCAAATACCTTCACATCTTTTGCTTTGTCTCTGGCTTAAATAGCCAGAAAATTCGGCAAAGAGTTACCTGTCATTATAAACATGTTTTCACACACTTATGTTCACATAAAAAAAACTATGTGAGTGTTTATGGAGGTTTTGTTTGTAATAGCCAAAAGCAACGCAGAGTTTTTCAGTGGGCAAATAGTCAAACGAACTGTGATATATGCATACCATGGAATACTACTCAGCAGTGCAAAAGAACAAACTATGGATACGTGTAACAATGTGGATGAATTCCGGAGAATTATGCCGATGAAAAAGCCAGTCCTAAAATTTTTTATACCATATGGTTCTATTTATGGAACATTCTTGAAATAACAAAAATTATAGAAATGGAGAATAGATTAGTGGTTTTCAGAATTTAAGGGGGGAGGGTTGCAGGGAAGAGAATTATGTGTGGCTATAAAAGGGCAACATAAGGAATCCTTGTGATGATGGAAATGTGTTCTGTATTTTGACTGTGTCAGTGTCAATATCTTGGGAGCTATTGTACTATAGTTTTGCAAGTTGTTATTGGAAGAAATTGGGTAAAAGGGCACAATGGAATCTGCATTATTTCTTACAACTGCATGTGAATCTACAATTACCTCAAAATAAAAATAAAAGTTTAATTAAATAAAACAAACATGTGCTACTGTGCCTGAACTGAAATGACTTGGGCCAAATTATCCATGCTAATTAAAATCATGAATAAAAGTATTTGTGAATACACAGTAATCAACCTTAATCACTGTGAGGAGGAAATGACTTTATATATATTTCTGTTTTTATCATTTTTTTGAGAGAAGGCTAATGTAAATAATCATTGAGCACTTCTAAATACCAAAAAGCAGGTACTTGAACCAGGCTTAACTTTACCTAGAAAAAGAATGATTTAAATAAGCTCCAGAGACACTAAAGGTTGTGTGCCAATTTAATACACCTCATAGAGAAATGGGAAAGATCATTTTTTTTTCTCATAAATACATGACTTAGAAAAGAGCTACATGTAAAATCACCCTTGCCCACAAGTCTCTGCAGATGCTTCCAGGAAAGCCACTGAAAAGATGGTGGTTGGAGTATATATGCAGGTTCATAAGTAGAAGAAGAAAAAGTAGCTCTAAGAGCAAGAATGAAACTTGTTCTAAAATTTAGCCTATGGCAGCCTTTGCTAAGCTTCAAAGAGCTGACTTTAAAGATAGACTGTCAAGCACAGCTAGTCTGCCTGTTGTTAGGGGTAATATTTATTCCTTATTCTTCACATTTCCATAGAGTTTAGAGAATTTCCATTCCACTCTCCAGAAGGTGAAGACAAGCTGCCCCACCCCATGCCAGGGAAGGAGGAGAGACGCATCTCATGAGTAAATTTCTTCCTGTCTGCATTTCTTTGATTTTAGCCAAATCCTGAGCTTTCTGAGGCAGGCTACAGGGAAACCTGTCCATCTCTGCCTTGGACTTGGGTGGGCAAGTCCATCTAATTTCGGGGTTGGGCATTTGGTAGCCCACTATGGTCACATATCCTCTAATCCAGCTTTTTGTCAGTAATATAGTAATATTATTTACCTTTATCTGAATTCTGTGTATCTCAGTTCCAAACAGGGGAAGAAACCTCCCCCCCGCCAGTCACCACACTCCAAAAAACATACCAAATATCGTTCTAGAATCCTAGAAAATCAGAACCAAAGAGTACATTAGAGTTCAGATACTTGCATCTCTCCATTGGAAACACTTCTAATAAAAAAAATAAGTTCACCAATGGCCAGAAGCTTTCTGGGGGAGAGGGGGAGGTTATAATGAAGTATACTATATATATATATATATATATATATATATATATATACACACACACACAGTAAAGCATGGGAGACATAAATATATAGGTCAGTTGTCTACAAAGTGGACACCTATGTAACTACCAACCAGGTAAGAAGTAAACCAATACCAACATCACAGAAGCTTCAGTATTTTCTCTCACAATTGCTTCCCTCTCCCCTTACAAAGTTAACCATATACTGATGTTATAAGACCTAAGCTTGTACCCTTCAACATTATAGTTTTGCCTATTTTTTGCAGTTTATATTAAATGGAATTATACAGTATTTTGCTGTATATTAATTGCTTTTATTTTGCCCTATATTAACTGCTCTGTCTTGTTTCTGAGCTCCACGTCTACTGTTGCATAAAGCAATTATTCATATTATTTGCTGTAGAATATTATGTTGTTGGAATATACCCAACTTGCCTGTTCCACTGTAGATGGATATTTGGATTGATTTCAATGTTTTATTCTTACAAATGGTGCTGCTCTGAGCATTCTTGTATATATTTTCTTGGTATTCCATACTTAAATTTCTGTTGAGTTATTTCTGGGAGTGGAATTATTGGTAGTTGTTTAGTGGTATCTCATTGTGGTTTTAACTTGCATTTCCCTGGTTATAAATGAAGTTGAGTACCTTTACATATATTTATTGGCTAATTAGGTTTCCTCTTTTGTGTGCTGTCCAGTCAAATCTCTTGACCATTTTTCTATTATGTTGTTGGAGTGTTTTATGAATCCTTGTCAGCTCTATGTTGCAGATGTCTTTCCCACTTTATTATGATTTGTCTTTCACTCTCCTAATGGTGTCCTTTTGACAATCAAATAATCTTAATTTTAACAAATTCAAATTATTTTACTTTATGATTATTGATTTTTGTGGAGTGCCCCAAGGTCATGAAGATATTATCCTGTATTAATTTCTAGAAGTTTTATCATTGTTTTGCCTTATACATTTAGTTCTACAATCCACCTGGAATTATTTTTTGGTTATTAGGTGAGGTAGCCTTTAAGTATTTTGTGTTTTGTTTTTTTTTTTCCTTGTGGTTATCTAATTGTCCACTGGGATTGTCTTTTTCCTCTACTTTTCTGCAGTACCACCTTTGTTGTAAATTAAATGTCTATGTTTCTATGGATCTGTTCTGGACTTCTATTCTGTCCCATTGGTTTATTTGTCTGCCTTTGCACTAGTAATTCACTGTTTTGTTTATCATCAGCTTATTGGTCTTCAAGAACGTTTTGGCAATTCTTGATTTTTTTCATTTTTATATAAATTTTAGGGCCAGCTTGTGACATTCAAAACAACAACAAACTACTAGAGAATCTCAATTTTGCTTAGGATGGAGAAGGCTAGGAAGAGTGTCATACTACCCTTTGAACAAGAAAAAACTGCATGATCTACAAAATCATAATTTTTCTTAAACCCACCAGAGATCCTAAGTTACATTGCAACCAAATCTTCTGAAATGTATGAAAAGACAGACCCCTTCAAGGAAAGACAGGATGCAAATATACCTTTGGCAAAACACAGAAGAAAGAGCTGACAAACTCCTTAAAATAACAGGTAAGAAAAATCCAGTGAAAAATTTTAACAAATTGGTAAAAACTGAATGTGCGATAACAGAGAAATTAGAACCCCTGGAAGCTGTTAACAGGGGAGTTTGCATCCACTCATAGGCTTTTCTCTCTGGACCTCACAGGGTGCCTAAGAGAAGAATTGAGCATGGGGCAAGGGACTAGAGAAAGCCTTCTTGAGTAGTACAGGCCTGGAGAAGGAGAGTAGCTGATGCTTTAAGAAAAACACAAAACCTTGCCTGACTCTCCTTCCCTGTGGAACAAACACCAATAAGTCACTAGGGGAGGGTAGTAAAACTGTCCTCAGATGAAGACCCATTATGACTGCAGGAGAGGAAATAGGAAACCCCCCTAATCATGGGGGAGAACAGGAAGTCATCCTGACCCTGGCCACTAAAGGCATCGTATCACTGAGGGGAGGGTTGGTATCACTGAGAAAGCCCATTCACCAAGATTCAGGGACATAGGGCTTATCTGAGCTAAGGCTGGATCAAGACAACGGGGAATCCCCTGCCCCACAGCAAGCTAGCAAGCACTAAGTATCAAATATTAGCAGTGTCCACTGGTGGAGGAGAGGTAAAGACTATGAATAGAGAGGTCAAAAGCTAAGAGTAGAGCAACCCATCCTTCAAATTAAGCACAAGGTAATGCCAGAGGGATTTGAAGCCAGTGCTGTACTGAAGGTAACCATAACAATAAAACCTAAATAAGATGACTCCTGACTAAATTAACTCAGACCTGTACATTTTCTGACAAAAGAAGAGTCATGCACATTTTCAGCCATAAATACTATTTACCTCCATTTTTACTATTTTACACATGATGTCCAGCATTCAGTGTAAACAATTATAAGACAACAGAACTAGAACAAATAATCCTAAAATTCTTAGAGAACCACAAGAGACCCTAAATAGCCAAAGCAACCTTGAGAAAGAAAAACAAAGCTGGAGGTATCACAATCCCAGATTTTAAGATACACTACAAAGTTACAGTAATCAAAACAGTATGGTACTAGCACAAAAAATAGTCACATAAGTCAATGGAACAGGATGTAAGAGCCCAGAAATAAATCCATACTTATATGGTCAATTCATCTATGATAACAAGGGGGAAAGAATATACAATGACAAAAAGTTTTTTTCAATAAATGGTGTTGGGAAAACTGGATCACTTTCTTACACATACATAAAAATAAACTCAAAATGGATTAATGACCTAAATGTGAGAACTGAAGCCATAAACTCCTAAAAGAAAATATAGGCAGTAATTTCTTGGACATTGGTCTTAGCAATATATTTATGGATGTGTCTCCTCAGACAGGAGGAGGCAAAAATAAATGGGACTACACCAAAATTAAAAGCTCTTGCATGGCAAAGGAAACTATCAAAAAACAAAAAAGCAACCTACCAAATGGGAGAAAATATTTGCAAATGATACATTCAATAAGAGATTAATATCCAAAACATAACAACACCAAAAATAAACAATCATTATAAAAAGGCCAAGGATCTGATTAGATACTTTTCCAAGAAGACTTAGAGATGGCCAACAGGCACATGAAAAGATGCTCAACATCACTAATCATCAGGGAAATGCAAATCAAAACCATAATAACTCACACCTGTCACAATGGCTAGTATCAAAAACACAAAAAATAAATGTTGGCAAGGATGTAGAGAAAAGGGAACCTTCATGCACAGTTGATGGGAATGTACATTGGTGCAGCCACCATGGAAAACAGTATGAGGTTCCTCAAAAAATTAAAAATAGAAATATCATACTATCCAATAATTCCACTACTGGGTATTTACCTTAAAAAAAAAAGGAAACATTAACTTGAAAGGTACATGTACTGCTATGTTTATTGTAGCATTATTTATAATAGCCAAGATATAGAAGCAACCTAAGTGTCCCCTGATAGATGAATGGATAAAGAAGATGTGATGTAATGTGATGTGTGTGTATGTGTGTGTGTGATGGAATATTAGCCATAAAAAAGAATGAGATTTTTTTGCCATTTGTGACAACATGGATACACCTAGACAGTATTATGCTAAGTGAAATAAATCATAGGAAGAAAAATACTATATAATTTTACTTATATGTGGAATCTGAAAAACAAAACAAATGAACAAACAAGAAAACAGAAACAGACTCATAGATACAAAGAAGGAACTGGTGATTTCTAGAGGGGAGTGTTGTGTAGGGGATGGGTGAAATAGGTAAAGGTAAGAGAAACAGACTTCCAGTTAATAAATAAGTCACAGAGATTAAAAGTACAGCATAGAGAATATAGTCAATAATATTGTAATAATTTTGTATGGTGACTACACTTATCATGATGAGCATTGAGTAATATATAGAATTGTTGGATCACCATGTTGTACCCCTAAAACTAATATAACATTGTATTTCAACTATACTAGAATAATTAAAAAAAACAATATTTAAAAATTATAGGACATAAAAAGCAAGAAAAATCAACCCTTTATCAAAAGACAAAGCACTCAACAGAACCAGACACAAAGATGACTCAGATGACTCAGATGTTTGTACTATCAAATAAGGAATGTCTATGATTAATATGTTAAAAGGTCTAATGGAAAATGTGGACAACATGCTTGAGCACATGGGGAATTTCACAGATAGATGGAAACCATAAGAACAAATAAAATAGAAATGCTGGAAGAAAAAAACAGTAACAGATCAAGAATGCCTTTGGGCTCATCAGTAAAACTTGACAGATGAAGAAAGAATCAGTGAACTTGGATATAGGGAGATAGGAACTACCCAAATTGAAGGACAAGAATAAAGTTACACACACACATATGTGCACATGCACAAGCAAGAGCTGGGAATAAATTGGCATCTCAGAAGAAGAAAGGAACACTGGGACAGACAAAATATTTAAAGAGATAACTGCTAAGAATTCTCTTGATAAAATGGGAGGTATCAAACTGGAAAATTCACAGAACTCAGAAGGCTCCAAGTGGGATTTTTAAAAACAAATAACAGATTGAAACTGCTGGAAAAACAAAGATAAAAAGAAAATCTTGAAGGCAGTAAATGGAAAAATTCACATTACATACAGATAACAAAAATATGAATTACAGTAGACCTGCCCTATGTAAGGCATGTAACAATGGAAGGACATTAATAAAGTACTGAGATTTTAAAAACTGCCAATCCAGAATCCTATGCCAGTGAAAATAACATTCAAAAAGGAAAAACTTGGGGCACCTGGGTAGCTGAGTTGATGAAGCATCCAACTCTTGGTTTCGGTTCAGATCATGATCTCATGGGTGTGGGATCTAGCCTGTGTCAGATTCCGTGGTCAGCAAAGAGTCTGCTTGAAGATTCTCTCCCTCTGCCCTTCTCCCTACTCACGCTGTCTCTCACTCAAATAAATGAATCTTAAAAAAAAAAAAAAAAAAGGAAAAACTTCTTTTTTTTTTACAAAAGCTGAGGGAATTCATTAATAGACTATACTACAATAAATGCTGTAGGAAATTCATCAGGCAGAGGGACTAGAACACCAGATGGAAACTGATCTATACAAAGAACTGAAGATCTCTGAAAACGGTTAAAATAAAAATAAACATAAAAAGTACTTATTGTCTTGAGGCATCTGGGTACCTTAGTTAAGCATCTGCCTTTGGCTCATGTCATGATCCTGGGGTCTTGGGATTGAGTCCCGCGTCAGGCTCCCTGCTCAGCTGAAAGCCTGCTTCTCCCTCTCCCTCTGCCCCTCTCCCCAGCTTGTGCTCTCTGTCTATCAAATAAATAAATAAGATCTTTTTAAAAAGTACTTATTATCTTATTTTTAATCATCCTTAAAGACAATTGTCTAAATACAAAATAATAGCAATATATTGTGGATTTATAATACATATAAAAATAAAATATATGAAAACACAAAAGATGAGGGGGATATATTTGGAGTATACTGCTGTAAGATTCTTATACTATATGAGAAAAAGTATAATACTATTTGAAGTATTAATTAAAGCCAAACACTATAAATTTTAAACAATTACTAACCTTTTTTTAAAAAATGGGGTTAAATGGGTGCCTGGGTGGCTCAGTTGTTGAGCGTCTGCCTTCGGCTCAGGTCATGATCTCAGGGTCCTGGGATCGAGTCCCACATCGGGCTCCCTGCTCGGCAAGAAGCCTGCTTCTCCCTCTCCCATTCCCCCTGCTTGTGTTCCTGCTCTCGCTATCTCTCTCTCTGTCAAATAAATAAATAAAATCTTAAAAAAAAAAATGGGGTTAAGTAATAAACCAGTAATGGAGATAAAATTGAATCGTAAATCTTTAACCCAAAAGCAAGCAGAAGTAGAAAGTATAAAAGGAACAAAGAGCAGATAGAACAAATAGAAAACAGTTTGCAAGATGGCAGATTTTTATCTAAACATATGGATAACTACAATGAATGAAAATGTTCAAAACATACAAATTAAAAGATTATCAGATTGGATAAAACAAGATCCTACTATATATTGTCTAAAAGAAATCCATTTTAAATATAAAGATACAAATAGGCCAAAAGTAAAAGGTGGAAAAAACATATATTGTAAACATTAATCTAAAGAAAAGTAGAATGGCTATAGTTTTATCACACACGGTAGACCTCAGAACAAGGCACAGTACCAGGACTGAAAATCCATATTACATAATGATAAAGGTGTTAAGTAGCCAAGAAGATGTAACAATCCTAAATATGTGTCCACCTAACAAAATAACTTTGAAATATAGGAAGCAAAATTGATGAAACTAGAAAGTAAAAACAGACAAACCCATAGTCACAGAGATTCCAACACTCCTCTCTCAGTAATTGATGGAACAAGGACAGAAAGTATTAGAAGACCTACACCAATGATCAACATTTATAGACCACTTCTCCTCAAAACAACAGAATATATATTATTTTTAAGGGCACAGGGACATTCACCAAAATTTCCATATTCTGGGTCATAAAACATACATCAACATTTAAAATAACTAAAATCATATAAAACATGTTCTCTTACCATAAGAATTAAAGAAACCTCCAAGTGTTTGGAAATAAAGTAATTCTAAACTACCCATATGTCAAAAAGGAAGGAACAAGGGAAATTGTTAACAAACATCAAATCAGTAACAAAATATTTTGGCCGAATGGAAAGGGAAATAAAACATCAAAATTTGTTGTATGCACCTGAAATAGTGCTTACAGGAATACTTATAGCATTAAATGCTTACACTAGAGAAGAAGAAATCTATCAATGAAATAATCTTATCTATTAAGAACCTGGAGATAGAAGAATAAGTTAAACCAAAACAAACAGAAAAAGGAAGCAACAAATGAAATTGAGAAGAAAAGCAGTAGAGAAAATCAGTGAAATCAAAAGCTGGTGTTTTGAAAAGTGAACAAAACTGACAAACCAGTAGCCAGACTCATTTAGAGGAGAGACAGTCAGACTTAAATTACCAACGTTACGAATGAAAGAGGGGTTATTACTAAGATCCTACAGACATTAAAAGTACAATAAGAGCTATTACAAACAATTTTATGCCCATAAAATTCACAACTCAGTTGAAATAGATTCCTTGAAAAATACTACTAAAGCTTATTCAAGAAGTAGATAACCTGAATAGTCATAAATTATGTAAAGAAATGTAATTTGTAGTTAAGAATCAACAAAGTAACCCCCAGCCCTGGATGTCATCACTGGAAAAATATATACCAGCATTTATGGAAGAAATAATGCTAGTTCTGTAGAAACTCTTCCAGAAGACAGAAGAGGAGGGAGCACTTCCTACCTCATTTTTTGAAGCTAGCATTACCCTGATAACTAAACCAAAGACAGTACAAGGAGACTACAGATAAACATTCCTCATAACCATAGATACTAATTATTAAGCATAATATTATTTAATTGAATCCATCATGTATAAAAAGAATAACACATTGTGACCAAGAGGTCATTATCCTGGGAATGCAGGGTTGCTTAAACATTTGAAAATAAATCAGTGTAAATAACAGATTAAAGAACAGACTAAAGAAGAAACACCATATATTTATCCTAATAGATGCATAAAAAGCAAATGACAAAGTTAGCATTTATTTATGATAACAATTCTCAGCAAGGAAGGAATAAAAGACAACATTTTTAACCTGATAGTATCTACAAAAAAATTTACAGCTAATATCATAACTAATGGTGAAACCCTACTTTCCTTCTAAGATTGGGACCAAGGCAAGGTTGTCTAAGCTCACCACTTTTATTCAATATCATACTGGAGGTTTTATCAGTGCAATAGAAAAAGAAATAAAAGCATATAGATTGGAAAGGAAGAAATATAACTGTCTTCATTCACAGATGACATGATTGTCTATGGAAAAAAATCCCCCAAAATAGACAAAAAAGTAACTAGAACAAAGAGTCAATTTAGCAGAGTTGCAGTATACAAGGTTAGTATACAAAAATCTATTTTATTCCTATATACTAGCAATGAATGATGGGAAGTTGAAAAAAAGTGCAGTTTATAATAGCACAAAAAACAAATATTTAGATATAAATCTAATAAGATGTGGACAAAGGCAAAACACTAATAAATCAAAGAAACGTATAAATGGTGAGTGATCACATTCATGGTTTGGAATACTTAATATTGTTAAGACATCTGTTCTCCTCAGATGGAACTATATCCAAGGCAATTCCAATCAGAATCCCAGGAGACTCTCTTGCTGAAGTTGACAACTTGAGTCTCAAATTTATATGGAAATAAAGAGGGTCTAGGGTAGTGAAAACAGTTTTGAAAAAAGATTAAAGTCAGAGGACATACGTTACCTGATTTCGAGACTTTTTATAAAGCTACAGTAATCAAGACATTGTGGTTTTGGTGTACAGATAGATGTGTAGATCCATGGAACAGAATAGAGAGTTTATAAATAGACATAAACTGGTATGATAACTTGATTTTCAATAAAGGTGCTGAGGCAATTCAATGAGGAATGGATAATCTTTTCAGCAACTATTCTCTAACAATGAGACAATCTTTTGCAAAGAAATAAAACTTTATATCTACATATCTACAAATTAAAATGGATCATACACCTAAATACAAAATCTAAAACTATGAAACTTCTAGAAGGAAAATATAGGAGAAAACCTTCATAATCTTAAGTTAGGCAAAGATTTCTTAAATAGGACATAGAAAAATCACTATAAAACTATAAAAGAAAAGGTTAAATGGTACTTTATAAAAATTAAAACAAGTGTTTAAAAACAGTTAAGAAAAGACAATTTTCAAACTTCAGAGAAAACATAAAACATATCTGACAAAGAATTTGTATCTAAACTATATAAAGAACTCTTACAATCCATTAGAAAGACCAAAGAAAAATCCCTAATTTTAAAATGGGCAAAGGATTTGACTAGAGACTTCACGAAGAAAAAGATACCACTGAAAAATAACGTGAAAAGTGCTCAACATCTTTAGTCACTAGGAAAATGCCAAAAAAGTCACCAATACAAAACAAAACCCCACAATGAGATATCACTACACAGCCAGTGAAAAAGACTGACCACACCAACTCTTGGTGTTGATATGGATCTACTGGAATTCTGTCTCATACACTGTTGATGGAAATGTAAAATGGTACATTTACATTTGGAAAGCAATCTGTCATATTCTAAAAGAGTTAAACATGCACTAACATACAATCTAACTATTCTCCTGCATATTTACCCAAGAGAAACAAAACATATATCCCCTGAAGACTTATCTATAAATAAATATTCCTACCAATTTTGTTTATAATATCCAAAAGCTGGAAACAACTCATACGTGTACCATATGGTGAACAGACACACCAGATTTGCTCTATCTATGCAGTAGAGTACTTCATAGAAACAAATGGAATGAATTATTGATACAATATTAATAAATCAATGCTGAGTGAAAGTGGTAGACAAAAAAAGTGGAACCTGTATAATTCCATTTATTTTTTTTTTAAAGATCTTATTTATTTGTTTGTTTGAGAGAGAGAGTGTGAGCCGGTGGAGGAACAGAGGGATAGGGACAAGCAGACCCCTCACTGAGCATGGAACCCCACACAGGGTTCCATCCCACGACCCTGAGATCACAACCTGAGCAGAAACCAAGAGTCCCACGCTCAACCGACTCCACCACCCAGGCACCCCTGTATAATTCCATTTATATAATTTCTAGAAAATGCATACTTAACTACTTGAAAAGTGAATCAGTGGTTGCCTAGGGATGGGTGTTGGGAGAGAAAGGGATGGAGAGAGGGAAGGATTAAAAAGGAAATAAGGAAACTTTGGGAAGTGATAGAGATGTTCAATAACTTGATTATAGTGAGGTTTTACAGTATATACTGTGGCCAAAACCAATCAACTTGTATACTTTAAATATGTGCAGTTTGGGGCATCTGGGTGATTCAGTTGGTTGAGCGGCAGACTCTTAGTTTTGGCTCAGGTCATGCTTTCAGGGTCATGAGATTGAGCTCTGTGCTCAGCGGGGAGCCTGCTTGAGATTCTATCTCTCCCTCTGTCCCTCCTCCTGCCTACATGCCCTTTTCTCTCTCTCTCTCTCAAACAAATAAATATTTAATAAATAAATAAATATGTGCAGTTTACTGTGCATCAGTTATATCAGAATAAAGTTATAAAAAAAGAATGATGCAGTAATGAATTGCTTTCTGATATTGGATTATACTTTTTAGAATAGTATTTTTATAAAAAGATAACCCTTTTCAAATGCCTAACATGTCACAATTCCATGTATGGTTATTTTCAAATCCCTTTTTCTTTTTCTTTTTTTTTTTTGACTCTCATTTTTTTTTTTCTATCTAAAAAAGCTTATTGAAAACTAGATGAACATTCTCTCTTGAGCTATTTTGAATGACTATTGATGTTTAGATTTCGGGTTGAAACTTGAAGGATAATCAATTCAATTACTTGCTTTCTTTCCTTTCTTCTGCCATATCCTATTGTGTGATCTGAAGCAGCAAATTGTTTTCACATTTAGAACTATTTTTAAATAATTTGGCTTAAAGTTTCCATGGAGTACAATGACAATAGAACTTGGTCATAGACCACTTTCCTAATCAGAAACCTTTACTTAAATAACATTTAAATCCAATCTTCAGTGTAAAGCATATCAGTGCTTTGAAAATCTTGTTAAACTCTGAAATTGAATGACCTATATAAATAATGATGTGCTATACTTCCAACTTATTAATTGAAAAGTAGCTGACTTTTATCCCCAAGAATGTCAGGTTTATAACAACAGATAAGTTGGCTAATACATAAAAGATGTTTAATACAAAAAAGAATACCCTTTAATAAAAAAAGACGAAAAGTGGTCATTTAGTTGAAGATTTTTTCAAACTACTTTCTTGTTCTTTATTATTTGTAGTCTTATATAGATATTTTTAAGTTTCATAGTTGTTGGTTTTTATTTCAGCTCATTCATACCCTATGCCTTCGCTAATTTTTATACTATTGCAAATTAGTTTGGGCCTTTACAGCAACATTAGTTGTCTTCTACAAAGTGAATATATCAAGCAATAATGATTTTTAATTTTTATTATTTTAATTGAGAAGTAAAATAAGAACAATAAATTATCTTCAACTATATCTGTTTCAGGCATTAGAAGAGATTTTGAAGAATATGGGTGTTGCTGCTGTTGAACTGTTGTTTAAACATTATTTCTCACACTGTGCCTAATGGATTTAATTATGGTTCACACACTTGTTTCTTTATCATCTCTTCAGATGGAGAGCTATATAGATACATTGTAAACTACTACAAGAACATGTTATTAGGCTGTCTCTGCTGATGAAGGAATTTTCAAATTAAGTTGTAAAAGTCCCTTGCAAATGAACTCCATTAAGCATTGGCTTTCTCTTGTAGTTCACTAATCATAGTTACCCACCTACATCAAGTACAAAAGCAAGACAACATATCCAAATAAAAAGACCTTATTGTGACTGGACCCAAAGGTTGGCAATGGTGATTAGTCTAAAATCCATTTAACATGGAAAAGAGCCCATCAAAAATATTTCTTTAACTCTTTTGTAGTCCATAGTTGCCCTAGGAAGCTCATACTTTAGTTGAGGACAATAAATTATCACAAATAAAATTTAAAACTAATAAGAGCCAAACTCTGACTTTAAGTACATTAGTAGTTTTAGGGAACTGGATTGGAGAAAGATCTGCAATCAGGTTTGAAGAATAGGTGGTTTAATATGAGGAAATAATATGAGCAAGGATGGGGTATAAGTGGGCTGACTGTGGTTTACAAGAGAGAGCTTTAGAAAAACTAGCCTATTTAGAGATGTAGTTTCCTATTTGGAAGTAATGGATAATAGGCTGGAAAACTAATCAGATTACAGTGGGCCTTAAATGACATGAAGTGCAGATTGACCTTGACACAATAGGCAGTCATAAGATTTTTTAAAAATTATTTTTTATTTGTAATACGTGGCTTCCAGACAAAATGTAAAAGGTATAAAAAGGCATTACATGAAAAATAATTGTCCTTTTTAATAAAGCTTAACAATCTGACTGAAATATCTGTATGAAGAACAAAGATGCAAGAATAGCTGAGAAAGTCCTGTTTAAGAAAATAAGAAGGAAGAAGAGGAGGAGGAGGAGGAAAGCAACTTGCCTTACCAGATATCAAAACTTACTATGAATTTATAGTAATTAAGACAGTTTGTTGTTAACACAAGAATAGAAAATAAGAGAGCCCAGAAACAGTCTGTACATATTTGAACACTTGACTTATGACAAAATGGTATTGCAGATGGGGGAAACAGTGCTGGGACAACTGGTTATCTATATGGAAAAGAATGGATCCCTTCCTCATGCCATATAAAATCAACTTTAAAAGGTAAAATTATTTTTTTAAATTTTATTTTATTATGTTAGTCACCATACAATACATCATTAGTTTTTGATGCAGTGATCCACGATTCATTGTTTTCATATAACACCCAGTAAAGGTAAAATTATAAACTTTTGAAGAAAATATGGGACCTTTGTGACCTTAGGGGGAAGAATCTCTTATACAAACAACCCTAATCATAAAAGAGAAGATTGATAAATTTGGCTGCATTAAAATTAAGAATGTCTCTTCAGTAGAAGACATATAGAAAATGAGATAAACCATAAACTGAGAGAACATATTGCAGCACCTATAATTAGTTATTTGGAATAATGCAAGAACAACTTACAAATAAATAAGGAAAAAAAGGGTGACCTAATTGAAAATTGGGCAATACAAACAAAACAGGTATTTCACAGGAGAGAAAATATGAATGTCCAATAAACAAAAGAAGCTCAATCCCAGTAGTAATCAAGAAAATACAAATCAAAACCAATGAGATGCCACTGTGTATGCACTGGGTTGTAAAAATTAAGTCTTACAAAAAGTGTTGAAAGGCATGTGTCTTAGACATTGCTGGTAAAGTGGTAAACAACCACTCTGGAGAACACATTGTTATAATATTACAGTCACATAACTTACTACTCTACTCTGGGTGTTTCCTAGTATTTCTTGCACATGTGCACCAGAATACACGTATGAGAATGTTCATAGCAGTGCTATTCAGAGTAGCAAAAATCTGCAAATAACCCAAATGTCCAGAAACAAAAGAGTGGATAAATTCCTTGTAGTATAGTCACACAGTAGAATATTATGCAGGAGTGATAATGAACTGCAGCTCTTTATAAAAATGGATAATCTTAGAAACATAATGTGTGAAAATGGCAAGTTATGGAAGACTATAGTATACCATTTTATAAAGTTCAAAAAACCTCAAGTAATATATGATAATAGTCATATGTACATGTGATTAAATTTTCCTAAAAACCTGTGGGTAACTGTTACTTCTAGGGTGTCAGTGGGGGATGAGGCAGGAAAGGAACACAAAGATAGCTACAGTTTTGGTAAACTAGTTTTTTTTTGTTTTTTTAAGTTGGGAGGGTGAGTGGATGAGAGCGGTCATAGATATTTTTTTAATTCTTAGCTCACTTGTACTTTTTTTTTTTTTAGAGAAAGAGAGAGAGAAAAGGGGAGAGTGAGAGAATCTCAAGCAGGCTCCATGCCCAGTATGGAGCCCGACACAGGGCTTGATCTCATGACCCTGAGATCATGACCTGAGCTGAAATCAAGAGTCAGACGCTTAACCAACTGAGCCACCCATGTGCCCCACTTGTACAAATTCTTTGTATGAAATATAACCTTAAAAATTATAATTTGGAGAAAAAAATATATTTTCTCCTTCTACTCACTCAACCACCCATTTTCCTTCCACAGAGACTTAAATAAATTGTAGAGCAGCCATACGATAGAGTACAAAGCAGCTATTATAAAAGAACAAAGCAACACTATATATTCTGAATGGGATGACGACTGGATTATATTGTTAAAAGAAGTGTTAAAAGAAATCTCTAAAAAATATGAAGTTCTTCCTGATTTACCCTACATAAACCACTTTTTGACCTTTCATCCTGAGAAGGATTTAATTGATAAGTCTTCTATGAGATTATAAAAATGTTGGTCTGCTAATGTGCCCTATGTAGCAATGCCAAAAATACCCTCCTAACTGGGTATTCTAAGAGAAAATATTTTTAAGGCAGAAAGTAGATTTCACAGGATTTATTCTTTAGATACCTGTAATTAAATTTAGTTAAAACATTATAAACCTTTTCTCCTACCCAGTTACATTATGATATGAATTTTTTCATATGCATTATATCTGCAGTTATGAATTGTTGATTTTTCTGAAGTTGTCCCATCAATTATTGACATGCCCATATTTTTACTTGGTTTTAGTAAAATCTGCCGGCAACTTAAAATAAAATTGTCCCATCCCTTCTCTTCTTTCCTCAGTCCCTCCCCCCCCCATCCCTTCTTTCTTCTGTACTTCTTGCCCTCATTACTCTCCTTGCAGTTGCCCTTTTTGCCAAAATGAAGCCCGGGGCTAGTTGTGTGCAGACAATATTGTTTGTAGTGTTATGTGTGTGGCTCTGCTGTCCTATTTTCCTGCACCTCGGATGGAGTTGTCCCTCTTGCCAGTATGAACTAATTACTTCTTGAAGTCCCTGAGTCTTTGAACATCTGTTGTCCTTTACGTCATCTAAGGGACTCAGAAAAGATCCACTTGAAGTTTTTTTCTCTAATACCACAGGGATTTTCTAAAATTTGTGTTATTTCCTGTGGCCCAGAGATTGTTTCATTTTCCTACAAGAGGAGGAAAAAAAGGGATCTAAATGCTTCCTGTGATTGCATAAAGTTTATTTTAGGAACTAAAATCTGGACTTTTTCCCCCCACTATTACATCCTATTTTCCTTGCTCAAGATTTATAGGGAATGTTAGGTCATGTTTGCGCCTTTGTAGCAAAGAAGTGTTTTCTTCTACCGACTAGAAAGTTTTAAAGTAAATATTCTGTGACCCTTTAGTTCAGATTCCAGGCTCAATGTGTTTTTGGAAGAGGAAAAAACATGGCTCTGAACCTAGGTCCTTACTCCTTAATTAGCTTTCAGACTGTTGCTTGGAATACTTAACATTATTTAGTCTCCCTCCACACTAACCAATTTTTATACCTCGTGTGCGTAAAATCACTAACAAGGAAAAATATCAAAACATTTCATTAGTTTATGTCTTTTGTGATGAGAGAAAAGTTTTTACTGTCTTGAATTAGCGACTAATTGTTTTCTGTTGAATCACGGAGATTTCTATCCTTTCTGAGGAGGAATTTTTGTATAAACAAGATTTTTCTATCTGTCTAAGGCTTCCAGTTAATTACATTTTGCAAGGAATATCAAAAATGGAGATTCATTATAATCACTTCCTGTTAGTAGAGAATAAGACACAGGAGCTATTTAGTCAAGTTGCTTTTTTTATAAAATGAAGTACTGGAAAGAGAGAAAAATCTGCCATCTAAGCATTTCATCTGGAACCTGTATAATCCACTTTTATTTCTGAATGGTGGCTTTATTGCCATGCTCTTTAGAACACTTTAGTGTCCTGAGCTTTTAGAAACAAGTGTGGATGTGACTTGCTTGTACATTTTCTAAGAGCATATTTTCCAAATGCAGAATAGGTGCTGCCACTTCAGTTTTGGTTTCACTTCTCAATTCTGTTAATAAAAATCCCTGTTGCAAACTAATTTTCCTTGACAGTTCATAGCAACCTTAATATGTTATTATTTTCAGCAGTAATTGAAGGAGTTACCAATTCCCATGTAAATAAGAGCATTAGTTACCATCTTCAAAATTGGTTTGAGGAAGGAGGTGAGGGTTGATTTCCTGATGATATAAGAGAGCAAACTATAGGGGGAAATCTCCTTTGGTATAGTTAATTTATCTGTGCTGGAGGAAGCCTGGGTGGCTCAGTCGGTTAAGCGTTTGCCTTCGGCTCAAGTCATGATCCCAGGATCCTGGGATTTGAGTCCTGCATCGGGCTCCCTGCTCAGTGAAGGAGTCTGCTTCTCCCTCTCCCTCTGCCCCTTCTCCCTGCTTGTGCTTGTTCTCTCTGTCTCAAAAATAAATAAAATCTTTAAAAAAAATTATCTCTCCTGGAATGTGCCATACTAATACGAATTTTTTTCCCTCTATTATTTTCATATATTGGTAAGCCTAAGGTACGCATTTTTTTTTTCAGGTGGAAGAAACAGGTTTGGAAAGTTTAATAAACTTACCTATGTAAGACTGTCAAAGGAAAATATACCCAAAGAAACTCAGGAATCATGATAGGCTTTTATTAGCTGAAACAGTCCACAGTATTAAGTGGATGTCAACTGATGTAAGATTCTATTCATATTACCCTACGTTATCCATCAGAATTTCTTTGCTTTACTCACTGAAAACCTCGATATGAATTTGAAGGGAAATTTTAATTCAAACGCAATTATTCCAGATAAGTTAGAATAAATGTAAGTGGCATCCTTGTTGAGTTAAATATTAATGAAGAATGTCACTTTGACTCATTTTTTTTTTTTAAAGATTTTATTTATTAATTTGACAGAGACAGAGATAGTGAGAGCAGGAACACAAGCAGCGGGAGGGGGAGAGGGAGAAGCAGGCTTCCCCCTGAGGAGGGAGCCCGATGTGGGACTCGATCCCAGGACCCTGGGATCATGACCTGAGCCGAAGGCAGACGCTTAACGACTGAGCCACCCAGGCGCCCAGACTCATTTTTTTAATTCACTTACTCTTTCTCTCTTCTGAAAGATTTGTTTTATTTTATGGCTTTAAAGAAATATTGCTTTCTCCCAACTCCATTGCTCTGGCTTTTAAAAAATAATGATTGAGGGAAGCACTCAAGAGAGGTTGGCATCTGGGAGGAATAAGGATTGTGCCTCCGGTTTCCCCACCATGGACGGTGGTGGGGAGGAACTGTGCAGTGCTTGAAGTGATTAAATTTCCTGGGCCATCTGGTCATCAGGAAAAGGCTGTGTTTTCAATTTCACTGTGAATGAGGAGAAGCTTATTAAGGAAGGAGAGCATTTAGTCTAAGGAAAATAGAAATCATACTTATTTCTACCACTAAGAGCTTCAGCCTCCTTAATTGTAGAAAGAAGAGTCACTTGTGGGAAACTCTGACCATCTAATAATGCTGTTGTCTGAGTTACTGGGGGGACCTGAAGGATGGTCTGGGAAGGTGAGTGAACACACAAGGGTAGTCACTTAGAATGGAGTCACTCCAGTCCCCTAAAGTCTCTCCCCAGCCCCATACAGTCTTTATGGAAGGAAGAAAATGAGCAAAAGGGGTTAAATTTTTCTCAGGCCAAGGAAAGAACTCAGAGTTCCTTGTTCCTTAAAGTTTACTGCCAGAGTCTCTGATCCAGATATCTGTTGGAAAGCCATGAATCAAGTGTAATTGATTAACATCCATCCACTCTTCTATTTATTGAACCACCTCATGCTTTAAAAGTAAAAACCAAGTTCATGTTTTATTTACCACTTTTTAAATAAAGCACTAGGTTCAAGAGAGGCTGTAGAGGGAAAATCAAGAATAGGAAAAGAAATCAATGCACAAAGCGTATATCTGCACTAAACATTGAAATTGGAAGAGAGACAGCAATGGACAATGGTATGCAAAAAAATAAGAGCTTGGATGTGAGTCCACCTGTTGCCACGTGCTGCTGCCTCTGTCACCTTTGCAGGTAATTAATACAGTTCTCTGATGCTACCTGAATCAAACCTAGAAAGCTCAGATTCTGGGATGTGATTGGGATTGTGCAATCTGAAACTTTTTTTTTTTTTTAAAGATTTTATTTATTTATTTGACAGAGAGAGAGATAGCGAGAGCAGGAACACAAGCAGGGGGAGTGGGAGAGGGAGAAGCAGGCTTCCTGCCGAGCAGAGAGCCCGATGTGGGACTCGATCCCAGGACCCTGGGATCATGACCTGAGCCGAAGGCAGACGCTTAATGACTGAGCCACCCAGGCACCCTTAAAAGGAAAATAGAACCTGCAGTTCCACAGAAAAGTGCAATTTGTTTCATTCAAGATGTAGCTAACCACTGAGTATAGGAAGAAAGTTTCCTGACCTTTTAAGAGACTATTGCTCAGATGGTCTTTGGTTTTTTAAGACTGCTTGTCAAGGTGAAGATTTGTTTTGGTTTCCTTTGAAGCTGCCAATATGAAGAGAGAGAAGTGGGGTGAGGAGTGGATTGCAAAAGCTTGAAGGCTGAGAGCTTAGTCAACTTCCAGACCATAGACACGGAGGTCAGTGTGGCTGGACTGGAGCTGAGGAGAGGTGAGCTGGAAAGGTGCAAAGGGCCATGTGAAGGTGACTTTCTCTGCAGATGATAAGGAGCCACTGGAAAATGTTAGCAGGCAGCCCTGCCTGTCTCCTGATGCCTTGGCTCACAGTCTTCTCTTTGTTCCAGTCCCCATGGTCACAGAGTGCAGTGCTTCCATGTGCAGCTCTTGAGCCCCAAAGGCGTTTTCACTTTCCACATTCTCTTCCTTCAGCCCTCTGACTTTGTTCTCATTTACATCCACTCTGCATCTGAAATCTGAAACTCTCTGAACTCTGGGTGTAGTAACTTAACTGTCCTCCTGTTCTCATGTTCCCTTACCCTCTCTAAAGTTGCTTTTCTGGACTTCCAATACCTTTATTGGACTCTTGACTCAGTCCTTCCCCTCTCTCTGGACTTACCTCCTGGATTAGTTAGGATTCTCCAGAGAAACTGAACTAATAGGGTGTGAGTATGTATAGGTAGGTAGAAAGGTGGATGTAGCTATGTCTACTTATCTATTTATTGATTCAGAGATTACTTATGTATCTATTTATTATTGAAGTTATCAATTGAAATACAGTATTAGTTTGAGATGTACAATATAGTGACACTACAAAATACCATGGTAAGTATAGTTACCATCTGTCATCATACAAAGTTATTACAGTATTATTTACTATATTCCAAGCTACACTTTATATCCCCATGACTTACTTATTTTATTAACTGGAAGTTTGTACCTCTTAATCCCCTTTACCAATTTCCCTATCCTCTATCCCCTCTGGCAATCACTAGTTCTCTGTATTTAAGAATTTGTTTCTGTTTTGTTTAGCATAATACCCTTTAGGTCCATTCATGTTGTTTCAAATGGCAAGATGTCATTCTTTTTTTATGGCCACATAATATTTCATTGTGTATATATACTACATTTCTTTATCCATTCATCTATTGATGGATACTTCAGTTGCTTCCATATCTTGGCTATTGTAAATAATGCTGCTATGAACATAGGGGTGCATATATCTTTTTGGTTAGTGTTTTTATTTTCTTTGGTAAATACCTACAAGTGGAATTGCTGAATTGTATGGTATTTCTGTTTTTAATTTTTGAGGAACCTCATACTGTTTTCCGTGGTGGGTATACCAATTTACATTCTTACCATCATTACACAAGTGTTCCCTTTTCTTTGCATCCTTTGCCAACACTTGTTATTACTTGTGTTTTGATCCTAGAAATTGTGACAGTATGAAGTGATATCTCATTGTGGTTTTGATTAGCATTTCCCCAATGATTAGTCATATTGAGCATCTTTTCACATGTCTGTTGACCATCTCACCGTCATCTTTGGAAAAATGTTTAGTCAGGTCCTCTGACCATTTTAATCAGATTGTTTGTTTTTTGGTGTTGAGTTGTATGGGTTCTTTATATATTTTACATATTAACCCCATCAGATACGCCATTTGCAAATATCTTCTCCCATTCAGCAGATTGCCTTTTTGTTCTGTTGATGGTCTCCTTTGCTGTGCAAAAGCTTTTTAAATTTATGTAGTTCCAATAGTTTATTTTTGCTTTTGTTTTCCTTGTATGAAGAGATGGATCCAAAAAAATATTGCTAAGACCAGTGTCCCAAGAGTTTACTGCATATGTTTTCATTTACGAGTTTTATGGTTTCAGGTTTTACATTTAGGTCTTTAATCCATTTTGAGTTTATTTTTGTATATCATATAAGAAAATGGTTGATTTTCATTCTTTGGCATGTAGCTATTATTTCCCCAACACCATTTATTGAAGAAAACTCTCTTTTTCCCATTGTATGTTCTTTTCTCCTTTGTCAGGTTAATTGACCATATGAGCATGAATTTATTTCTGGGCTGTCTGTTCTGTTCCATTGATCTATGTATCAGTTTTTATGCCAGTACCATACTGATTTGGTTACTACAGCTTTGTAGTATAATTTGAAATCTGGGAGTGTGATACCTCCGGCTTTGTTCTTCTTTTTCAAAGTTGCTTTGACTATTTGGGGTCTTTTATGGTTCCATACCAATTTTAGGATTATTTGTTCTATTCTTTGAAAAAGCTCTTGATACTTTGATATGGATTTTATTGAATCTGTAGATTGCTTTGGGTAATGGACATTTTAACAATATTAATTCTTCCAATCCATGAGTGTGGTATATCTTTCCATTTATTTATGTCATCTTCAATTTCTTTCATCAGTGTCTTTTAGTTTTCAGAGTACAGGTTTTTCACCTCCTGGGTTAAATTTATTTCTAGGTATTTTATTCTTTTTTTATATAATTGTAAATGGGATCATTTTCTTGATTTCTGTTTACTAGTTTATTAGTGTATAGAAACAGATTTCTGTATATAAGTTTTGTATCCTCCAACTTTACTGAATTCATTTATTCTAACTTTGTTGTTGTTGTTGGAGCCTTAATGGTTTTCTATATATAGTATCATGTCATCTGCAAATAGTGACAGTTTTACTTCTTCGTTACCAATTCAGATGTCCTTGCCTTCTCTTCCCTCCTCCCCCCTCCCCTCCCATTCCTTTCTCTTTTCTTTATTTTCTTTCCTTGTCTGATTGCTGTGGTTATGACTTCGAGTATTATGTTGCATAAAAGTGGTGAGAGTGGATATCCTTGCCTTGTTTCTGATCTTAGAGGAAAAGCTTTCAGCTTTTCACCATTGAAGATGAAGTTAGCTATGGGTTTGACATATATGGCCTTTACTATGTTGAGTTGTGTTCTCTCTGTACCAACATTGTTTAGAGGTTTTTTTTCTTATCATGAATGAATGTTGGATTTTGTCAAGTGCTTTTTCTGCATCTCTTGAGATGATTGTATGATTTTATCCTTCATTTTGTTAATGTGGTATATCATGTTGATTGATTTTCATGGAGAGAGATATATTTTAAGGAATTGGCTCACACAGTTATGGAGGCAGGTGAATCCAAAATCTGTAGGGTAGGTTGGCAGGATGCAGATTCATGGAAGATCTGATGTTGTGATTCAAGTCAAAAGACTGTCAGGCTGGAGACCAGGAAAGAGCTGATGTGATTCAAGTCCAAAAGCTATTTGTTGCCAGGATTCCTTTCTTGCTTAGGGAGGTCAGTCTTTTCTTGTATTCATGTCTTTAATCAATTGAGAGGCCTACCCACATTATGGAGGACAGTCTGCTTTACTCAAAATTTATTTATTTATTTATTTATTTTATATTTTTTAATGAGTTGTAAGGCAGTGATTCCTCATATCTTAACATTACAGCTCTCCTTTATTTTTTTTTTTCAAATTTTTATTTAAATTCTAGTTAACATGTAGTGTAATATGTTTTCAGGAGTAGAATTTAGTGATTCATCACTTACATTTAATACCCAGTGCTCATCCCGATCAAAATTCCAATGACATTTTTCAAAGTGCTGGAACAAACAATCCTAAAATTTGTATGGAATCAGAAAAGACCCCGAATCGCCAAGGAGATGTTGAAAAAGAAAAACAAAGCTGGGGGCATCACTTTGCCCGATTTCAAGCTATATTACAAAAGCCGTGATCACCAAGACAGCATGGTACTGGCACAAAAACAGACATACAGACCAATGGAACAGAATAGAGAACCCAGATATGGACCCTCAACTCTATGGTCAAATAATCTTTGACAAAGCAGGAAAAAACATGCAATGGAAAAAAGACAGTCTCTTCAATAAATCATGCTGGGAAAATTGGACAGCCACATGCAGAAGAATGAAACTCGACCATTCTCTAACACCATTCACAAAGATAAACTCATAAGTGGATGAAAGACCTCAATGTGAGACAGGAATCCATCAAAATCCTAGAGGAGAACATAGGCAGTAACCTCTTTGACATCGGCCACAGCAACTTCTTTCAAGATACATCTCCAAAAGCTAGTGAAACAAAAGCAAAAATGAACTTTTGGGACTTCATCAAGATAAAAAGCTTCTGCACAGCAAAGGAAACAGTCAACAAAACAAAACAAAGAGGCAGCCCACAGAATGGGAGAAGATATTTGCAAATGACACTACAGATACAGGGCTGGTATCCAAAATCTATAAAGAACTTCTCAAACTCAACACCCAAAAAACAAATAATCAAGTCAAAAAGTGGGCAGAAGAGATGAACAGACACTTCTCTGAAGAAGACATACAAATGGCTAACAGACACATGAAAAAATGTTCATCATCATTAGCCATCAGGGCAATCCAAATCAAAACCACACTGAGATACCACCTTACACCAGTTAGAATGGCCAAAATGGACAGGGAAAGAAACAACAAATGTTGGAGAGGTTGTGGAGAAAGGGGAACCAACCCTTTAAAAACCCTCTCACAGAAACATCCAGAATGATGTTTATCTAAATATCTGGGTGCCACAGCCCAACCAAGTTAAAACATAAAAGTAACCATCACACCTTCCTGTCTTCTCTAACCATGAATGTGTCTGTTGGCTTCTCCCTTACTCCCTTACCTTGTTGTGTAACTATCACACCTGCTTTGTTAATGGTAAAGTTTGTATCACTCCTGCAATCTGCTTCCTCTACTCCTGAAACTGTTCAGCAACACTGAAGAAAACCACACACCTGGATATAATGGCACTACAAGATAGTGGTCTCCAGCTTTAGGGAGGTCCTCAGGGCTGCTTGGGTGTGTGTCCCTGGCCAATTCCCTCTCCATTCCCACAGAGACTCTTTTAGACCTCTACAGTTCTAGAGACTCCCTTACACATCCCTGTCTCTTTCTCTCTCAGCAGATGAACTTACCTATTACTGTGTAGTGAAAATTGTGGGTTTTAAACATGAACCACCTCAACTTGCTGCTCTTCCTCCCTGTCTGAACCATCTGAATAATCTTGGCCTGCCCACATATGAGAATGTTGGAAGCAGATTAGGGGCCAACAAGCATATACATTTTGTCTTCAGAATTCATCCAGGGTGACTGTGCCTCTAACCCCCTACCCAGGACTCTTTGAAGGTCATGACCACCTGCTTTCTGATTTCACCTGCCCCCTCCATGGTAGTCCATTCCATCTTTCAACTTGCCTCACCTACTAAATGCCCACTTTGAACTCCTCTCTCTGATGTAACAACTCAGGGTGGTGAATCCAAATAGGATTTAGAAATGGTAGGACATGGTATCTGGATGTGGTTGGACAGATGGTACCAGTCATGGAGACATGGCAATAGGAAGAGGAACAGGGTGTTTTAGAAGGAAGATGATAAATGAGTTTGGCCACAGTAAGTCTCAGGTGCCTATGGAACATGTATAACCACTATGACCTCATAAAGGGTTTTTATTAGGCCTGACTTATTCCCTCCCTCCAGGCCATGTGAGTTCATTTTTTATCTTATAGTTCACTAAAATAAAAGGAACGATGTTGATCACCTAAGCCTAGTTGTTTAAACAAGAGGGGATTTATTATGTGTAACTGAAAAGACCCTTGTTACAGCAGGAATACCTTGCATACATCAAAGAGAGGTCCCAGCGCATGCCAGCATCAGCAGTCTGTCAGTCTCTGTACTGTAATCTTTTGCGATCTTTGCCTAACTGTGGATTGTCTGAAGTTCATCCCAGACCCTGGTGAGCTTATAGGGAGTAACTCTAAAGTTATCCACCACCAGTTTTATTGTTTGGGTCAAGTGTGTAGTCTCTGCAGAATTATTAAATCAGGCTCCTCAAAAAGACCTCTGTCTGTTTATTCATCAGTTCCTCTAAGCATGTCATATAATTGCCATCAAGGGGGGAGGGTGATGAGGACAGTCCTAATTGCACTGCAGGCGTTTGGGAGGGTCTGGAATTGTCAGCTGCTATTTGCAGCATTGGTTGGCGTTAGAAACAGGCATGAAAGAAAACACATGCTGAGACATCTCTTGAATCTATCTCTAGACTGAGAACCTGGCTCATTCCCACATAAAGACCCACTTTTTTTTTTTTTTTTTAAGACCCACTTTTAAAAGGCTATTTTGTGTTCATGATGGCAAATGCCAAGGGTGTGTGTGTGTGCGAGTATGTGTGTTTGTGCATGTGTGCACTTGAATGTTGAGCCTTTGAAACAAGCCTTGTAGACCTCTATACCATTAGAGTGTTAGTATCAGGAAGGCAGTTCTGTGTCTGGCTGGAATCTCAGAAAGGAGGCTGGGCTGCAGACAGAGTTTTGGGAGTCATTATATGCCAGTGGAAGTTGAAACATTTTGTTCTTTCTTAGATATCTTTTACATCCTTCAACTCCCAGATTCCTTAATTCCAGCATTAGAAATTTATATTCTCCTTAACTATACAAAAAATCAGCAGACGTGTAACTCTTTAAAATAAAGATTGTGATTTTTTTTTTCCCCTGTCATCACACAGTTGTAAACACCGCTGGTGTAGGGTCTAAATAATCGTGTTAGTAGAAAAATAAAGGGAGAAAACATTGTAAAATTTTAAAAGAAGAACATTCAAAACTATTTTTATTAATTTCAGAAAGATTGGAGAGTGAAGACAGATCCTCTTAATGTCTTACAAGAATGAAATCCTTGAAGGGTTTATAATCACCGAAAAGGTATCAATAGAATGTATAGAAAAATGGACAAATCAGTTGTTCTACTTCTTAAATACTGAAGCACATCTAACGGTGCACTCAAGTACAGAATTACAGAGGAGCGGATGAATGAATGAATGAAAGAACGAACGAATGAGTCAGTAAATTCTCCTTGGGAGTAAGTTAAGCTCATTGGGATATCCCTTATCTTCCTCGACCTACTTACAAGTCAATGGATGATGTGCCTTTAGTACCTGAGGGTCTCCCACTACTCCTAAACCAAAAGTAAAAAAGGATAGATTCAATGTCCCTATTAATTTATTAATTAACTTTGCATTATTTCATCAGGTGCCGCCAAGAAATTGCTGTCAGTCGGTCACTTTTCTTTTTCTTCTTCTCTAATGTACAGAGCGGCTCCAAGTAATACATGCTTTTCGTTCATTTCTCTGTGTCAAATCTGCAGGAAAGGTGGCGTCCCAGGGCCAGGGGACCAGTCTTCCAAGATTGGTGGCGGTAGATCTTACACTGATGAAACCAAACATGTTTTGCTGAGAATATTGATAAAACCATTCATTTTTACTGAGGGCTGTTCACACTGATAGATGGTCAAAAACAAGAAGCAAAATAAATATGGATGATCCTGGTATTACTGCCTCTGACACTTTTCTTATTACTTTAATATTTTTCTATACAGTCTACATGTGTGGATGAGTGCCAGACTGCATTTAATTTTCCTGTGCCTCCTGGAATTGTGGTTGTGAGTTTTATGTACTAATTCCTAAAGGAAAAGATATTTTTCTATATGAAGATGTGGGGCTTCACCTTGACAATATGATTGCTGCTTTCTAAATCTGTTAAACTTTAACAGATGTGTGTCTAATGAGATAAGCAGATTAATTGAAATATAGAATTATTAAAATCTTCCTAAAACAAAATTTTTATAATTCCCTGCCTTAATAAATTATATTCAGTATAGTCTATTTACCTTCCTTTGATTAATCTGGATTTTGTCATGCTTCAGGCTATAAATAATCATTTCTGCTTCTACTGTAATATGTATGCATATATAGAAGGAGAAAGCAAGTCCCCTCTCTTTATTTCTAGGATGTAGCCTCAGAATTGCATTTAAAACAACAACTAAAATCCTTTCCGTCCATTTGTTTTCTTTGGGTTGCCTCTTTAACCCACAAGCTAACTGAGTACTGCCCCAAATTCAGTTTCATTGGGAATTTAGTTATTTGAGGTTTTAAAATCACTCTTAATCCTTTTTTTCCAACTTCAATTGGAAGTCATACATTTTTATAAGGTATGTTTAAGTTGCTGACTAAGTCAAACAAATGAATGTCTCCTGAGTTTTATAGAAAGCAAGCATTTTAAAACAAAATCCTAAGTTAGATGACCTGAGATGGGAATTTATCTGCTGGTTGAATGCTATAACCATCCCCAGCCTTTCTCCTAACTCTTCATTCATTGTTCAGGCAATGAATATTTATTGAGTATTTACAACTTGTCAGACAGTGTAAAATGCTGGGGAACACAGAGATGACAAGTCACAATCTTGCCTTCATTGTACTTAAAGCCTAGTGGGGCATTAGACAGGGATTCTCTCTTCTGCATCACTGGCTGATAGAATACAATCAAGGCTAGATTTCAAGTTAATTGTTCTCAGTCAATAAAAAAAACAAAATTTTAGCATCCTTCTTGAAAAATTAAAGCTTTCTCCCAGCAAAAGTTTGCAAGAGGCTTCAACAAACAATAGTACTACATCAATGGTTTTCAAACTCTAGCGTGCCTGGAATTACTGGAGGGCTTATTAAAACACAGATTGCTGGGCCCTGGACCAGAGATTCTGATTCAGTAGGTCTGGGGTTGGAGATGGGGGTGGATGGGGGGATTTGCATTTCTAAGAAGTCCCCAGGTGATACACAGGCTGCTGCTTTGGGGACTACACTTTGAGAAGCACTGGTCAGAAGTATTTTGTTTCTCAAAAGACCCTCCCTCTGGCAATGACGATGATGATGATGTTGATGTTAATAATAATAGCCCACACATAGTGAGCTCTTGTGGAGTGACAGGGATCTTGCCCTTGACATCCATCATTACATTCAGTTCTCACAACAACTTAATGAAATAGTTGTGATTACTATCCTCATTCTACAAGTTAAGGAAATAAATATTTGGAGAGGTTAATTGATTTGCTCAATGTCGCAGAGCTAGTCAGGGACAAAAGCTAGGATGTGAATTTAAATCTTTTTGATACATGTCTGTGGTTTCAACCACAGGGCTCTTCTGCTTTCCTATGATGCCCAGCACATCTGGGTAATCACAGTCTTCTTGGGAGACACCTGTGGGCATCTGTTGGACCTATATCCATATGCACCCACACCTAGGGATTCTGAATAGATGACTTTTTAGGTTCTCAAAGGCATCAGGAGATAGCAGAACTTCCTTTAGTAATCTATTCTAGTGGCTAATAAGTTTTTTGTGATGGGAAAAAATTTTTAATTGGATAAAATCCTTCTTTTTTACCAATTTTTAAAAGCCATTCAACCATCGAGAATTAGATAACCATAGCACAGTACACCTAGTTGAGTTGACCCTATCTTTAGATGAAATAGGATTTGACAGTGAGGGTTGGAACTGGGTCTGCCGCTTTATCTAGAAGGTCATATACCCCCTTTCCAATCCTCATCCACTTGCAATCCATTTAAAAGGTGTCTGTGAAATTAATTTGAGCTTTTTTGACCTGAGTTAAAGTACTTTTTGCATATCTCCTGACATAAAAATAGTAATGATTCACTATATTAATTAAGAGTTCTGTCAGGAAGACTCAGTGATCTTACCCACAAGGTGAGGAAAATCAGAGAATGTGCTGGTGGCTCATCAGCATCCTGGGAAGGGCCATCTTGCTTCCTGGTTAGACATTTTCATTGGGGAATTGATCCCATCTCCTGACCTTACAGCAGATTCTTCTTCCACCTACAGAGGATGCGGAGTCCTTTCAGATGGATTATTATTGTAATAATATAATATTATTATTATAAAATAAAACACATCTACAGAAGGCAACACAAAGCAATTATTATATGGCAATGAGTTATTCTGAGTGAACATTCTTGAAACTGCTAAGTCAAGAAATAGAAGTTTGTCACCCGCCATGATGGCTAATTTTATGTGTCAACTTGACTGGGCTAAGGGATGTCCAGATAGCTGGTAAAACAGTACTCCTGGCTATATCTGTGAGGGTGCCTCTGGAAGAGATTAATAGTTGAATCAGGCTAGGGATTCCCAGGCCTTCAGACTTGGACTGGATTATACCATTGTGTTTCCTGGTTCTCCAGCTTGCACATGGCAGATTATGGGACTTCTTGGCCTCCACAGTCATGTGAGCCAATTCCTGTAATAAATATCCTCTTACATCTATATATATCCTGTTGGTTTCCTGGAGAACCCTGGCAGTATACCCACCCAGAAGTTCCACCTTCCCCACAAAAGTAACCATATCCTGACTTTATTTTTTAAATTAACATATAATGTATTATTTGTTTCAGGGGTACAGGTCTGTGATTCATCAGTCTTACACAATTCACAGCGTTCACCATAGCACATACCCTCCCCAATGTCATCACCCAGCCACCCCATCCCTCCCCCTTCCACTCCAGCAACCCTCAGTATGTTTCCTGAGATTAAGAGTCTCTTATGGTTTGTCTCCCTCTCTGGTTTCGTCTTGTTTCATTTTTCCCTCCCTTTGCCTATGATCCTATGCCTTGTTTCTCAGATTTCTCGTATCAGTGAGATCATATCATATCCTGACTTTTTATTGTAATCACTTTGCTTCATTGTTATAGTGTTATTCTGCCTATGTGCATCCTTAGCACTATAGTTTAGTCTTGCTCATTTTTAAAATTTGATTACCTTTAAGTTTCTTCTAACTTATAAAATCCCTCTCCATCCCTTTCTTTGTCTTTAAATTTATGTGGAAGAATCCAGGCCATTTGACCTTTAGAGTTTCTCCAAGTCTGGATTTGGCTGATGGCAGCCTCTTAGTGCTGTACAACATGTTGCCCTGTCCTCTTATTTCTTAAAAATTGGCAACCCCAAATTGGCACCCCAAACTGAGGCTATTCTTACTCTATAATTTCTTTCCCATTTATTAGTTAGAATACATTTATGAAGAGATACTTCGTTTACTGTTGATTAATCAGTGGTAAAGCTCATGTAGAGAGAGAAGGATAAATGCTTGATTCTTTCCCTTTATTTGCTAATTCTCAGGAACTAGTACTTCAGAGGTGACTAATACCTTTTTTACAAAATAATTTAAGAACTCATGGATTTAGGGCACCTGGGTGGCTCAGTCGGTTAAGCGCCTGCCTTTGGCTCAGGTCATGATCTCAGGGTCCTGGGATCAAACCCCACGTTGGGCTCTCTGCTCAGTGGGGAGCCTGCTTCCCCCTCTCCCTCTCTGCTGCTCCCCCTGCTTGTGCTCTCTCTCTCTGTCCAATAAATAAAATCTTAAAAAAAAAAAAAAGAACTTATGGATTTAGATATACTTATAGGTTTAAATACATTACATTTATTACCATTACTGAAGCTCAAATGATCACATATTTGGTCAGTGGAAGCCTCTTCAAGGTGGCTCCTGAGTCCTTTTAACATGACCCAAGTAGTGATCAATAGCTTCCTTGCTCTCTGGTATGACAAGATGTTCTAGCTTGCCCTGTATACTTCCTGTGTCATGCCTGGAATCTACCATTTGTCTAATAAGGTTTTTTTATTGAGAAATTATATTTTTAAATCATATGTGGTGTTAGGGATGCTCATACTGGATCAATCTTCTGTTTCTAGTCCTTAAAGTGGACAGAGCTTGAAAAAGATAAATGTGTGTAGACACACACACATATCTGTGCATATATTTTGCATCTGCTCTTTCCCCCAGTTATTAATAGTTGTACTTTGTCTAATTGTTTAGACAAATAGTTTCTTGACCCTTATGTCATCTTTGGCCCACAGGCAAAGTATCCAATGTCAAAGTCGCCCTAGTCATCTTGGTTGTCTGAAGCTCATTCCTCAGGAAGCGTTCTTGGGAATAATATTTCTTGTGTCCTTGTATGTTGATAAGTTTGTGCCTTTTGTACTTGAAAACAAGTTTTACTGGATATCAAATCCTTGGCTCCTTCTTTCTTTGTGTACCTTAAATATGTTACAACATTTCCTTCTGGGAAAAAGCATTGCTGTGGAAAAAAACTAATGGCAATCTAATTTTCCTTCCCTTATAATTCACTTGTTCTTTTTCTATATGCCCAAGCAATTTTTCCTTCCTGTCCCTTCCCAATATGGCTTGGTAGTGGTCATTCTGGGTTGATATTCATAGTGTGTGTGTTTTTTTTTTCAGTAATATATATATATTGTATGTGTATGGTTTTAGAAAAGTTTCATATATATAGTTTTATATATATATGTAGTTTTAGAAAAGTTTTTCTTAAGTTATAGTTTTTAGTATTTGTTCTATTCCTTTTGGTTTTTCTTCTACAAGGACTCTTATCAATACATTCAAGCTCCTTTGCTTATCTTTAATATTACTCATTTCTCTTGATTTTTTTTTCAAGATTTTATTTATTTATTTGACAGAGAAAGAGGCAGCAAGAGAGGGAACACAAGCAGGGGGAGTGGGAGAGGAAAGAAGTAGGTTTCCCGCTGATCAGGGAGCCCGATGAAGGGGTTGAGATCATGACCTGAGCTGAAGGCAGAAGCTTAATGACTGAGCCCCCCAGATGACCCTCTCTTGAATCTTTTAAAAGATTTCTTTCTTCATTACTTTTTGATTAAGAGATTTCTCTTTTGCACATTTAGTTTCTCTTAGGGTATTATCTGTTATGTATATTCGCTCTTACATTCCTTCATGTTTACTCTCCATTCCTGAAATGAAGTTTTATTTCTAATTTGTATTTGTCATCTCATTTCCAAGTTTTTCTAATTTTGATTTTTTTCAAGTTTTCTATCATTTTCTTAATGTCTTTGAACTCACTGTGAAGTATTAGATTACAGTTTTGGTTCTGTATTGTGGATGTATCTTTCTGGCATGCTTTCTTTGCCTGTGGGATGCTATTCAGTTCCTTATTTTCTTTTTCCTTATAATAACTTTGTATGGTATATGCTTTGATACTTTTCTATAGCACATTTCTTAGTGAAATTGGTTTTTCTGAACTTTAGAATGAGGCAGGGGTTTGATGAAACATTTCTTACTTCACAGAGCCCCCTCTCTTGTTTTAGTGTTGTGTTCAAATATATGGCAGCTTTCTTTCTCAGCTTTCTTGACTCTGTTTCCCTCCTCCACTTTGGTCTGAACTTTCTCTTTCCTTTGTCTCCGTGTCCCTATTCTGCCTGGTTTTCATTGCACTCCCATCAGTTTCTCTGCAGTCTGAGCCCCATCCTAGAAGGGAGCCCTGATTTCACAGGGTCCCCTTCAGTCCCTCTTACTGCAGGCCACTTGAGTTCACTTGCTATTGGCAAGAGCTCAACTGCCCAGTTTCAGCTGCTGTTCTCCAATTGGTCCTCCATATTTTCCAGTGATATCTGTTGACTATAGTGTGGTTTTCCTGTTCTTGATCCATAAGTGAGAAGTCCCATTGCTTCCTTCTTCCTCCTACATAGATAGGCTACTATGCAGGTATTGTGAGGGTTGGGTTGTTTCCACCCACTTATATTGGGATTCATGGGGATACCTTGTCATCTAGTCTTGATATAAGTATTGTCCAGGTTTTTGGTTTTGCTCTCTTATTCATTAAAAAATATTTATTTATTTATTTATTTAAGAGGGGGTGGGGGAGAGGTAGGTGAGGGGAGGGGAGAGAGAGAAAGAGAATTGTAAGCAGACTCCCCACAGAGCATGGAACTCAATTCCATGACCCTGAGATCATGACCTGAGCCGAAATCAAGACTCAGGTGCTTAACCAACTTAGCCACCAGGTGCCTCTGTCTTACTCTATGTTAATGTGGGAATTTGGAGAGATTGAAAAACAGTGCTTGCCACACTCTCAGTTTCCCAGAATCTTCCCCTACCAAGGAACCCTTGATAAATGTTCCCCCAGTCTTCCTTCTCACCTAGAGAAGGGAAAACTATTTTAGTCTCCCTGGTAAAAACATGGAAAAATTTTTGATGGAGAACTCTCTCTCTCTTCTCCTCAGCGTACTCAAGCCCTTTTACCCCTCTTTGCCCTCCCTGGGCAAGTTTTAGCAGGATGGAGAGGAAAACAGGTATGCTTTAGAGTTTGACAGTATGACAGGATTCTTGGAACATTTTTGCAACTTGCCCTCCACAGACTGAATTGAAAGGTCAGTGACAGCAGAATGTTTCAGAGATGAAAGCTATTTTGTCCCAAGTGGAGTTTAAGTGATTCATTCTTAAATAGGAGGAAATCACTCCAAGTAACAGATTTTCTGGGGCTACTAATCCACTTCCAGGTGGAGGCAGGCACCACTAGGAGAAATCAGCAGTGTGACCTCAGAAACATTTTTGATGCTTGTATTCACACGGTGAAAACTGGGGAGCTGTAGGATTTTAACCCTGTAATACAGACCAGTTTTGGTGGTTTTCCTCCTCACTGTGGCTTCTGGAGGAAGGCAGCATATGACTGAAGGAGGTACTCCCTCCTCCCTGCCTGGCAGTCCCTGTGCCCTCCGTGGGTCAGTGAGGGTCCGTCAGCTCTGCAGTTTTTCTGGCTCTGCAGCCTCTGCGGTTTTTCTGTGCAGGTGCTGGCCCTCCTTGGACATCCAAGTACGGTCCTGCTTGGGGCTGTCTGACAGCTAGGGCTCCCTCTGAGTTTCCAACCAGGCAGAAGGCCCCGTTTGAGTGGCATTTCTTTTATAAGCCGGGAGCCAACGAACAATCAGCCCTTCCACCAGGCCAGCATTCAGTGTGTGGCTGGAAAGTGTCTCTTGGTGACCTTTATTTGCATTGGCCTGCAGATAATAGTAAGTTTCCTTAGTGAGGAGGAGAAGGGAGGAGGTAAAGGGCATATGTGAAGCCTAAGTATTAGCTCTGAGGACTTAAGTATAGGATGTGCGGCCAGCTCTGGCAACCCCAGTTCTGCTGCCCTTTACGAAGGAGACAATGACTGTATCATTAACCACCCCGGTCGAGCACCACCAGAGGGACACTCACAAGTTCAAAGACATTAGAGTTCAAACTGCCCCTGTCCTTCTGAGGTCCCTCAAGCAGGAGGCCGCACCTAGTAGCTGCCAAAGGGATACAACTTGGCTATATAGGAGAGGTCGCCAGCTGGCAGCCTGCAGATGAGTTTGGTTTGGACTTCAGAGAGTTAAAAAAAATGTTTTTAATTAGTTGCCAACATTTAAATATCAGGAGACTTCATGTTTTAAAAAAGAAGAAAAAAAAGTCAGTGTCTGGCTTCTCTTGAGAAGCCAGGGACGTGGCAACTAGTGGCTGGCACTGAGTGGCAAACTGCTCCCTAACGGAGGGGCCTGTGTGCTCCCCGTGGCCATGGCCATGGCCCCTCTCGCCCCTCTGCCATCATTTTTGCTCTTTCTCCTGGGTTATTCCCATCAGCATAAAAACCTAATGTAATTTCTCCTTTCTTTTCTAAAAAAATTTTTAATTTTAATTCTAATTTAATTTAATTTTTTTAAAGATTTTATTTATTTGACAGAGAGAGACGGAGTGAGAGAGGGAACACAAGCAGGGGGAGTGGAAGAGGGAGAAGTAGGCTTCCCGTGGAGCAGAGAGACCAATGCGGGGCTTGATCCCAGGGCCCTGGGATCATGACCTGAGCCGAAGGCAGATGCTTAATGACTGAGCCACCCAGGCGCCCTAAAAATTTTTTAATTTTTAAATTTTTTTAAGATTTTACTTATTTGAGAAAGAGCACAAGCAGGGACGGGGCAGAAGGAGAAGCAGACTCCCCGCTGAGCAGGGAGCCCGATGTGGGACCCGATCCCAGGACCCTGAGGTACTGACTGAGCCACCCGGGTGCTCTGTTTCTCCTTTCTTAAAAATAATCGACCTTCGATCTACCAGACCACTCTGAGCACCCATGAAACCAGCCTGAGATGTAAGAAGATCTGGATCTCTACAAACAGAATATCGCAGGCAGTTGGTTTTGAGGTATGAAGTGGGGAGCCATGATTCGGCAGGCAGATATTGGAGGATAAACGGCAGGGGGAGGGTGCCTGGACGTGGGGATCCTACACCACCGGTGAGTGACAGCCTCGCGCGCTGTGGACGGGGCACAGACTCGCAGACTGGTAGCGTCGGGAAAGGACTTTAGGGCAGCCCCCGGGGTGGAAAACCAGAGCCGCGGGGTCACGCACACGCGAACTGCAGCCCCCTGGACAGAAACCCGGAACAGCGGAGTCGTGCACGCGCGCGATCGGGGAGCAGCTGGCGGTTTTAGAAGCACAAAGGGCAGAGACGTGTCCTGACCTGGAGGCAGGACTGGGGGCGCTGCGGAGGGGCGCACAACCCAGGACGCTGCAGTTTATAGCAGCATGGACAGAAACGGAGATGCTGTGGCCTGGAGAGCTCACTGAAGAACAGACTGCGGTCTCTCTGCTCTGAGGCAGAGAGTTGGAAACGGTCTCTTCTGCTCTGACTCGCGGAAGAGACACGGAAAGCCGCCAGGGAAAGGCGCCAGAGAACAAAAGCCCCAAAGACTGATTCCCACTGAGCCCATCCCCCACCACAGGGGCGCAGGGCAACTCCGCCCAAACAGGGTTGCCTTGGTAACAGCGTGGCAGGCCCCTCCCTCAGAAGACAGGCTGGGAAAACAAGAGGCCAGCAACCCTAAGGTCCCAAGAAAACAGGTGCATCTTGCTTGGGTTCTGGTCAATAATTTGGACTCTATACATTCCCTCAAACACCCATCAACAGAATGACTAGGAGGAGGAGCCCCCAAAATAGAAAAGACTCAGAGATTATGACTTATGCTGCAGATTTACAAATGGATGCAGATATAACCAAGATGTCAGAGATGGAATTCAGGCTAGCAATTGTGAAGACAATGGCTAGAATGGAGAAATCAATTAATGGCAACATAGAGTATCTAAGGGCAGAAATAAAAGGTGATTGGCAGAACTTAAAAATGCTATCAATGAGATCCAATCCAATCTAGATAATCTAACAGCTAGGGTAACTGAGACAGAAGAGAGAATAAGCGACCTGGAAGACAATATAATAGATAAAAAGGGAAAAGAGGAGGCCAGGGAAAAACAACTCAGATTCCATGAAAATAGAATCAGAGAAATAAGTGACACCATGAGGTGTTCCAATGTCAGAATAATTGGAATCCCGGAGGGAGTGGAGAGAGAGAGAGGACTAGAAGATGTATTTGAGCAAATCATAGCTGAGAACTTCCCTAATCTGGGGAATGAAACAAACATTCAAGTCCTAGAGGCAGAGAGGACCCCTCCTAAGATCAAGGAAAACAGGCCAACACCCCGGCATGTAATAGTAAAACTTGCAAATCTTAGAACCAAGGAAACCATCTTAAGGGCAGTTAGGGGGAAGAGAGTCCTTACGTACAGAGGGAGGAACATCAGAATAACGTCAGACCTATCCACAGAGACCTGGCAAGCCAGAAAGGCCTGGCAAGACATATTCAGGGTACTAAATGAGAAGAACATGCAGCCAAGAATACTTTATCTGGCAAGGCTTTCATTTAGAATGGATGGAGAGATGCAGAGCTTCCACGACCGGCAAAAGTTGAAAGAATATGTGACCACTAAGCCAGCCCTGCAAGAAATATTAAGGGGGGTTCTATAAAAGGAGAAAGACCCCAAGAGTGATCTACAACAGAAATTTACAGGGACAATCTATAAAAACAACGTCTTCACAGGCAACATGATGACAATTAATTCATATCTTTCAATAATCACTCTCAACGTGAATGGCCTAAATGCTCCCATAAAATGGCACAGGGTTGCAGATTGGATAAAAAGACAGGACCCATCCATATGCTGTCTACAAGAAACTCATTTTGAACCTAAAGATACATCCAGACTGAAAGTGAAGGGATGGAGATCCATCTTCCATGCCAGTGGACCTCAAAAGAAAGCTGGGGTAGCACATCGGTCCAAAACCTATGGGATACTGCAAAGGCGGTCCTAAGGGGGAAATACATAGCCATCCAAGCCTCACTCAAAAAAATAGAAAAATCCCGAATTCACCGACTAACTGTACACCTTAAAGAACTAGAGAAAAAGCAACAAACGATGCCTAAGCCACTCATTAGAAGAGAAATAATTAAAATTAGAGCAGAAATCAATGAATTAGAAACCAGAAACACAGTAGATCAGATCAATGAAACTAGAAGTTGGTTCTTTGAAAGAATTAATAAGATTGATAAACCACTGGCCAGACTTATCCAAAAGAAGAGAGAAAGGACCCAAATTAATAAAATTATGAATGAAAGGGGAGAGATCACGACTAACACCAAGGAAATAGAAACAATTATTAGAAATTATTATCAACAACTATATGCCAATAAACTGAGCAATCTGGATGAAATGGAGGCCTTCCTGGAAACTGATAAGCTGCCAAGACTGAAACAGGAAGAAATTGACAACCTGAATAGGCCAAGAACCAGTAACGAGATTGAAGCAGTGATCAAAAACCTCCCAAAAAATAAGAGTCCAGGGCCTGATGGATTCCCTGGGGAATTCTACCAAACATTCAAAGAAGAAATAATACCTATTCTACTGAAGCTGTTTTCAAAAAATAGAAACAGAAGGAAAACTTCCAAACTCATTCTATGAGGCCAGTATTACCTTAATCCCCAAACCAGGCAAAGACCCCATCAAAAAGGAGAATTTCAGACCGATATGCCTGATAAATATGGATTCCAAAATCCTCAACAAAATCCTAGCTAATAGGATCCAACAATACATTAAAAGGATCATCCACCACGACCAAGTGGGATTTATCTCCAGGATGCAAGGGTGGTTCAACATTCGCAAATCAATCGATGTGATAGAACACATTAATAAGAGGAGGGAGAAGAACCATATGGTCCTCTCAATTGATGCAAAAATAGCATTTGACAAAATACAACATCCTTTCCTGATTAAAACTCTCCAGAGTATAGGGATAGAAGGAACATTCCTGAAGCTCATAAAATCCATCTATGAAAAACCCACAGCGAATATCATCCTCAATGGAGAAAAGCTGAGAGCCTTTCCCTTAAGATCAGGAACACGTCAAGGGTGCCCACTCTCACCACTGTTGTTCAACATAGTGCTAGAAGTCCTAGCAACAGCAATCAGACAACAAACAGAAATAAAAGGTATTCAAATTGGCAAAGAAGTCAAACTCTCTTTTCGCAGACGACATGATACTTTATGTGGAAAACCCAAAAGACTCCACCCACAAATTACTAGAACTCATCCAGCAATTCAGTAATGTGGCAGGATACAAAAATCAATGCACAGAAATCAGTTGCTTTCTTATACACTAACAATACAACTGTAGAAAGAGAAATTAAAGAAACGATTCCATTTACAATAGCACCAAAAACCATAAGATACCTCGGAATAAACCTAACCAAAGAGGTAAAGGATCTATACTCTAGGAACTACAAAACACTCAGGAAAGAAATTGAAAAAGACACAAAAAGATGGAAAAATATTCCATGCTCATGGATCAGAAGAATAAACATTGTTCAAATGTCTATGCTACCCAGAGCAATCTATACCTTCAATGCCATCCCGATCAAAATTCCAATGACATTTTTCAAAGTGCTGGAACAAACAATCCTAAAATTTGTATGGAATCAGAAAAGACCCCGAATCACCAAGGAGATGTTGAAAAAGAAAAACAAAGCTGGGGGCATCACGTTGCCCGATTTCAAGCTATATTACAAAGCCATGATCACCAAGACAGCATGGTACTGGCACAAAAACAGACATACAGACCAATGGAACAGAATAGAGAACCCAGATATGGACCCTCAACTCTATGGTCAAATAATCTTTAACAAAGCAGGAAAAAACATGCAATGGAAAAAAGACAGTCTCTTCAATAAATGGTGCTGGGAAAATTGGACAGCCACATGCAGAAGAATGAAACTCGACCATTCTCTAACACCATTCACAAAGATAAACTCAAAGTGGATGAAAGACCTCAATGTGAGGCAGGAATCCATCAAAATCCTAGAGGAGAACATAGGCAGTAACCTCTTTGACATCGGCCACAGCAACTTCTTTCAAGATACATCTCCAAAAGCTAGTGAAACAAAAGCAAAAATGAACTTTTGGGACTTCATCAAGATAAAAAGCTTCTGCACAGCAAAGGAAACAGTCAACAAAACAAAGAGGCAGCCCACAGAATGGGAGAAGATATTTGCAAATGACACTACAGATACAGGGCTGGTATCCAAAATCTATAAAGAACTTCTCAAACTCAACACCCAAAAAACAAATAATCAAGTCAAAAAGTGGGCAGAAGAGATGAACAGACACTTCTCTGAAGAAGACATACAAATGGCTAACAGACACATGAAAAAATGTTCATCATCATTAGCCATCAGGGCAATCCAAATCAAAACCACACTGAGATACCACCTTACACCAGTTAGAATGGCCAAAATGGACAGGGAAAGAAACAACAAATGTTGGAGAGGTTGTGGAGAAAGGGGAACCAACCCTCTTACACTGTTGGTGGGAATGCAAGTTGGTACAGCCACTTTGGAAAACAGTGTGGAGGTGCCTCAAAAATTTAAAAATAGAGCTACCCTATGACCCAGCAATTGCACTCCTGGGTATTTACCCCAAAGACACAGATGTAGTGAAAAGAAGGGCCATAGGCACCCCAATGTTCATAGCAGCAATGTCCGCAATAGCCAAACTGTGCAAAGAGCAGAGATGCCCTTCAACAGATGAATGGATAAAGACGATGTGGTCCATATATACAATGGAATATTACTCAGCCATCAGAAAGGATGAATACCCAACTTTTACCTCAACATGGATGGGACTGGAGGAGATTATGCTAAGTGAAATAAGTCAAGCAGAGAAAGTCAATTATCATATGGTTTCACTTATTTGTGGAACATAAGGAATAACATGGAGGACACTAGGAGAAGGAAGGGAAAAATGGGCGGGGGGAATTGGAGGGAGAGATGAACCATGAGAGACTATGGACCTGAGAAACAAACAGGGTTTTAGAGGGGAGGGGGGAGGGGGGATTGGTTAGCCCGGTGATGGGTATTAAGGAGGGCACGTACTGCATGGAGCACGGGGTGTTATACGAAAACAATGGATCGTGGATCACTACATCAAAAACTAATGATGTATTGTATGGTGACTAACATAACATAATAAAATTAAAAAAAAAAAAATCGACCTTCTCTTGCCTCTACGTTCCCTGTGAGTGCTCTCTCCCATTTCTTTCCCCTCTTTGCAGCCGAAACTCCTCACAAGAGTTGCTCACACTCACAATCTCCACCCTCCCGCTCCCATTCTCTCCCACATGTTCAGGCTCTGGCCCTGCAGGCCCCACTGCAACACAGAGAGGTCCCCAGTGATGCCAGCCAGGGCTCATGTTTCCTCCAAGTCCACCCATGGGCTGCCTGTGACTCTGGCACTTGGTCCCTCCTTGCCCTCCATGCTCCTTCTTTGCTCACCTGCCCTCCATTTTCTATCACTCTTGAGCTTTCCTTTCTGTCTACCCTCTTCGCTTGAAGAGGCTTAGATCTCTGCCCATGGTCCTTGTGTTTCCCCATACCCCTTTATGACCACCATTAGTCTTACCGCTTTAAAACACACCTGGGGCTCCTGGGTGGCTCAGTTGTTAAGCGTCTGCCTTTGGCTCAGGTCATGATCCCAGGGTCCTGGGATCGAGCCCCGCATCGGGCTCCCTGCTCAGTGGGAAGCCTGCTTCTCCCTCTCCCTCTGCCTGCTGCTCCCCCTGCTTGTGCTCTCTGTCAAATAAATAAAATCTTAAAAAAAAAGATATTATAAAAAGCAGCTATGTGCTGGGTCCCAAGTGTGTATTTCCAGGTCAGGCCTCGGCCTGAACCAGTCACAGATGCAGCTGCCTACCTGACACCTCCTCTTGATGTCTAATAGGTGTCTCATAGTGGCACATGCAAGCCAAACTCTTGGTCTTTCCCCCTTTGCCAGCTATCTTCCATGTGTCTCCATGTACATTCTTCAACTTCCCTCTTCTCTCCCTACTCACTACTCTGGAAGACTGACTTGTATGGGCTATTCCACAGTCGGACTTCGGGTTGGGCTCTACCAAAGTAAATCCCAGCAGGAAATCAAGAGGTCGAGGAGAGTGAGGTCCAGGTGTTTATTTCTTGGACTCTTTCCCCACAGGGTCACACAGGGCTGGCTGCCTCCTTCTATCAAAAGTAAGTCAACACAGACATTTCCACATGATTCTATCCTTTCTGGGTTCCGTAACTGGCCTCCCAGGCCTAGGGCTGCTCACTGCCCCACTGTTTACTAGACTTGGAGTTTTTGTTCTATCACTTGTGGTTTCCCTACACCCTGCCCACACCTTTATAAATAGTCCTTTCATTAAATGCTCCATGAATTATTCTAATGTGATTGTGCCATCTGTTTCCTGCTGGGACCCTGATTGTACCTCATACTGTTGCCCTTTTTATTTGAAGAGAATGTTTTTGCGAATGACCATTCTTTGTGTGAAGACAGTTAGAAAGGCAGATGTGTGTCCATCATTTTAATGTTACACTTTGATAGAAGCCTGAGGGGAAAGCAGAGCTACATAGTCATTTCAGTAAATATCTGTGACTAGACCTTCACCCAAGAGGATAGATAACAATTTGGAAGTAAATGCAAATGAGATAGGAGAGCATTTACCTTAGGTAACAACTCTGCTGCACGTGCCAAACCAGTTGAGTGGACTCACGTGGTTCACTCCAGCTGTGGGAATATAAAATTACATATTTTATATAGAGACCTTCCAAGAAGGATGCAAACTGTATTCCTATGTATTTTCAACCATTTTATCAAGATACACGTAGTGGAGAAATATTGCATCTCCTCGATCTGAAGAGTGGGCATTGATTTAGCTGCCAGAGACAGAGGAAGCTGGAATCATTATTAATTTATCTGCAGACACTGGCCCAAGCCATTCAATAAACAGGAGGTCCTGCAAGGATTATGTTTCATTGATGCTATTGTTTACTCTTATGTTAATGTTATCTATATGCTCAGCAAAAACCCAATTAAGCAAGATCCTTGCTTGTTAATGCTTCATGTTCTTTTTGCATCTGGCTGAGTATAAAAGGAGGAAATATAGTAGCTCATCCACTGGTGATAGTTGGGACAACAGGAGAAGAGGAGACGTCCCTTCACATGTAAATTGTAAGAAAGGCAGAGATTTTATCTTGAATCTTCCACTTCCTGTCTCTTTCCCCCCTCTCAGAACTCCTTTTACCTCGAACTTTCACAATTTAGATACAGCCTAATCTTTCCTTTCTGCAAATAAAGCAATCTGATAAATGTATTCCTATGAGACCTTCAGGGAAAGATCTGTGGGCTTTTCCAGAACCACAAGAAAAAAAAAAAAATAGGAAAGATAAAACAAATCACGATGAAATAAGTATCAGTTATTCTATCATTTTGAGGGTCAAATATTATTTCTAAAGGTCCAAATAAAGAAAATAAAAGCAGAAATGGCAAATAATCATAGGCAAAGATTTTATATACAAGGAGATATATTTCACATAGATTATTCTGATAGAAGCAACAAAAATATGCTACATGAAAGGAATGGTCAAATAAAGTGTGATCTATCCATACAATAGTTAAATAACTTTTTATACACCCATAAGCACCCATCAAACATCATCTTTTCAAGTATATTTGAACACATAGGGGACTGTTCCAGATAAAATATTAGGTGGAAAAAGCAGCTATGTGTTTAGTATTATCCCTGTTTGGATTATAAATATGTATGTGTATTACATGTATGCATATCTGTATTAATAGATAAAGAATTGGGAATACATATGCTAAAATGCTAGCAGTGATTATCTCTGGATGATAGGATTATAGATGATCAATAGTTTGTTCTTTAGAAGTTCTGTATTATTTACACTATTTTTGCATTAAACATATAAACATGTTTATTTTATAATTAAAGGTGGGAAAGTTACTCTTTAAAAGAGAGGACTTTGATTTACAGAAAGGAATGGTGGAATTTCAGGTAGCAGGGAATGGGCATTTTAATGTGTGCGAGAGCCTTCTATTACATCAAACATAACAGCAGTAATTAACAACAGGCTTCACAGAATAATAGTAATGAATCTTTCTTGTGTACTTAGTTTTTGCCAGGCACTGTGCATTAGGGTACTTTGTATTCATTGCTTCTCTTCTAATCCTCTTAACAACACTATGGAAGGTAGGTGCTAGAATTATCCTGAAGAGGCAAGTGGAGTTTAGAGAAATTAAGAAGTTAAGTATATTGATTAGGGTAAAGCAAACCGCTGTAACATAAACCTGAAATCTCATGGGATTAACAAAAGGGAAGCTGATTCCTTAATCACCCAAAGGTTATTTCTTAATCATGTAAAATTCCATTGGCAGCACCGGTGGAGGGTGGGGTGGAGTGTCTACTCCAGGCACGGAGGGAGGCCTTGCTGTCTTCCACACATGGCTTCCAAGGTTGCCCTGGACATTCATACCAGGCCAGCAGCCAGGGTAATTTGAGATAATGGAGGACTCCGTGGTTTTTGTGGGCCAGAATTTCCACCCACGTTCCCGTGGCCAGAACTCAGTCTCACGGTTACTCTTAACAGCAAAGGAGGCTAAGAGATAGAGCCTAGTCATATCTCCAGGAGGAAAGAGGGAAGGATTTGGAGAATGGTTCACTAGCTTCTGCCCTGTGGGGTAACTTACTGGAGATCACACACCAAGTAAGTGACAGGGCAGGATTTGAATACAGTCAGCCCCATTCCAAAGCTGACATGGTAACCACGGAGCTAGACACATTCACACCACAGAGGACTAAAAGTTTCAAAGCTGACTCCCTTAAGCGCTGGCTTATAGAGCAGCAGAGTTGTTGTCTTTAGAAATGAGATACTCAATCTTTTATTTTTACTTACTTTTGAAAAGGAGGTTTTACTTTGGTTTTTAAAAGTTAGATTCAAAATGAAAGGAGAAGTTGAAGTATGGCCGAGACTAAATACCTATGAGCAGGATAAACATCCAGGAATTACAGATAGAATGAACTGAGGTCTATGAAGAAATGCTTTCAGTGGCAATAAGGTAGATCTTAAAAGAGTAGTACAAGAAGAATAGCATGTTATAAACTGATGGCAAAGGAAAGAAAAATTGCTTAATGCATATTCTCTCAAGAATAGTCTTCAAATAAGAAAAAGCAGAACAGGGGCACCTGGGTGGCTCAGTTGGTTAAGCGTCTGCCTTCGGCTCGGGTCATGATCCTGGGGTCCTGGGATCGAGCCCCTCATTGGGCTCCCTGCTTAGCAGGGAGTCTGCTTCTCCCTCTACCCCTCCCTTCTGCTCATGATCTCTCTCATGCTCTCTCTCTCTCAAATAAATAAATTAAAAAAAAAAAAAGAAAAAGCAGAACAAACATAATTAAGAGGGAACTGGAACGGAGGTACAGAATAACCATGAGGCAGGTATGAGCGGTGGGACCAAAAATGGCAGTGGGGGCAGAGGGCAGCCGATACACGTTGTATTGAAGTTCTGTCTGTTGAAGAATCTATTAGGGTAAAAGTCAAAATATACCTGATACAAGGAAAGGAGGAGGAGGAGTGGGGAGTCAAGGCAGGATGTCAGTTTTTATGTAAAAAGAAATAGAGGTTTGAATATTATTTAATGTTACAGTGGTCATTAATAGAAAAACTAAAAAAAGAAATTAAAGCATTGAGGAGAGAGGAATAGGTTAGTATAAACAAAATCCTCTTTCATATCAGGGAGTCAATAAAAACTACTTTGTTTGATAAGTTAAGAAATAGAAATATTTCTTAATTTTATCCAATAAATTATCCAGCGGAGATAACCTCCAAAATAATAAAAATAAAAATATTAAGAGTTTAGGGTAGTGTCCCTGGGGGGTGGAGAAGGAGGCAGTAGATTGTAAGGTCTACCTTACTATTTGACTTGTTCATATATTTTCTTCATGGAAAGTAAAATTCAGTGCAACTCTCTAGATTCCTGTGCTTTGTCATGCATAGTATTTTCCCAGAAAGCCTACTAGAGTATAGTTTTCAGACCCTTCCTCCAGCAGCCGTAGGAGGTAGCTATAATTTTTATCTGCATTTCGTAATTGTTATAATTTAGCAGGGTGTTCTGATACAAGCGATGGAACCATGTCTGTAGGCTGTGAGAAATTATGTCCAGTGGTTCTGCCAAAATCATAGGTATGAGAGCTGAACCAGCCTTCTCTGCTTTCCCTCTCACCACGCTTCTGAAGTGTGGTATGCAAATCTGGCTGCTCCCTTTTTTCAGTTGGAAGTGTCTTCAGGGAAAGATCTGAGAAGCTGTGCCCACAGATGAGCCTGAGAAGATGGCCTCTCCTTGGTGACTTCCCTTGGTCCACGGCCAGTGCCTTCTGTTTCTAAGCCCAGAACCAGTGTTGTCTGTGCCCTGAGAGAGTCACACCACTGCATATGACAACAAAGTCACGTTAGTCATTTATAATGAGGTGACTGCCACTTGGACTACACACTCTGATTGGCTGATCAGCACACTGTCCTCTGATGGAGAAACCATTTAGAGAACCAAAATAAATCTAGAAAGTTGCTTTATAGATGGGGAATCAGTTTATTAGATGAATAGGATGTTTAACAGACATAACTCCACTTACCCGTCACCCATCTCCACAGCATGTATATAGCTAAGAGACTAGCACTTCCCAGCCCTAGCTACACCTTACGTTCACAGACAGAGCTTTTCATAAGTACTAGCATAAGCTTCATCCCAGAGCAGCGAATTGGAATCTTTGAAGGTGGGGCCCAGGCATGGATAATTTCGTTAATCTCCCTAGAAGATTGTAATGTACTGCTAGAGTCGAGAAACAGGGCATCCCCAACAGGTTGTCTGAAACCTCTCTTTCTTCTGACCCACACGGCAGACAAACTAACATGTGCCTTGGGGATATGCCTGTGGCACCACTTTGGTGACTTCATATGGTCCATGACTGACTAATTCCTTAATACGTCCAGAAACTCAATATTGTCTACAATACAAGTAAAACTTTGCTTTACGTGTGTTGATTCATTTAATCATCATAGCAACTCTGAGGTAGATACCGTTATCTACATTTCATAGACGTGGAAACTGAGGAAATAGGGAGGTTAAGTAACTTGCCCAAGGTACACAGATGTTAGATGGGAGAGCTGGGATGTGAACCCAGGTGACCTGGCTCACAGTCTGGACTCACCCATTCTGTTATATTCCTTTACAATCACAGACTTCTCCCTGTTCCTCATTTGGCTGATGACCTTGATTCTTAACTTCACTGAGAAAACCAAAGCAGTCAGAGAAGGTCTTCCACCGGCTTCCACAACCACACCGACCAGCCTGCTGCATCTGTGAGCGTCCCTTCCATTTGTGCACCAGACCCCACCCATCTCCTCTTGCCAGCTCAGGGACATGGTTCCAGCACGAAAGCCACCTCTGTCCTCTTCCTCAATTATTTCCTTAGTTGGTTCTTTCTCACTAGCTGGTCACATATTTCAGTGTTACATATGCCATAATACCTTTCATGGGGAAAAAAAATCCCTTCTGTGATCCTACATCTCCTTGCAGCTGCCATCCTACTTTTCTTTTCTCTTCTGTAGCAAAGTTCCTTGGAAGAGTGGTCTCTATTTGTCTTCACTTCTTCTTTTCCCATTCTGCTTCAATCAGACTTTAGAGCTGCCCTCCCCCAACATACACACATACACTCATTAAAATAGTACTTATCTGGTGGCCTCCACTCTGCCAACTCCAGTGGTCTTCCCTGAGTCTCCACGCTTTCCGCTTACCAGCAGTATATGGCAGCGTTAATGACCTCACCTGGAAATTTCTGGGACTCCACTCTGTCTCAGCTATGTCTTCTGCTACGTTACTGACCATCTATTCTTTCTCAGTCTCATCTGCCAATTCCCCTCACCCCTTTGCTTTCTAAGCATTGGCATGCCCTGAGCTGTCCAAGATTTATTCTCTTTCTATAGTCACTCTGTAGGTGATCTTATCCTGTACACTAAAGGTCCTCAGATTTCTACTTCTAAATATCTTCATGACCATTGGGTAGGAAAAGATTTCTTAAACAGAACATAAAATGTGCTAAGCATAAAAAGAAATGTGGATAAATCAAGCTCTTTTAAAAATTTAGACTGTAAATCAAGACACTATTCAGAGAGTGAAAAGGTAAGCCATAGAGTGGAAGATATTTATATTGCATGTATCCAACAAAGGACCTGTATCTGTATTATATAAATAACTCCTACAAATAGTAAGAAAAAGATAGACAAAGAAATAGAAAAAATAGGCAAAAGGCTGGAACAGCCCAGATCTCTTCCCTAAAGTCCAGCCTTGAATATAAAACTGTATATTCATGGGCGCCTGGGTGGCTCAGTCATTAAGCATCTGCCTTCGGCTCAGGTCATGATCCCAGGGTCCTGGGATCGAGCCCCACATCGGGCTCCCTGCTCAGCAGGAAGCCTGCTTCTCCCTCTCCCACTCCCCCTGCTTGTGTTTCCTCTCTTGTTGTGTCTCTCTCTGTCAAATAAATAAATAAATCTTAAAAAAAAAAAAACTATATTCATGATCTCCATTGAATAGGCATCTTAAATATTACCCATACAGAACAATGCCTGCTTCCTCCCTTCCCTCTCAACCTGCTCCTCCTTCAGTAAATGGCAACTCCAGACACCAGTTGCACAGGCCAAAACCCTTGGAGTCATCATCAACTATACTCCTTTTATATCCCATATCCAACCTATATTAGTTCTCTATTGCTGTGCAACAAATTATCATACTTCATTTTCTGTAGGTTGGGGATTTGGGCATGGTTTAGCTGTCCCCAGCTGCAGTCTCTTACAAGGCTACAGTCAAGGTGTCAGCCAGGGCTACAGTCATCTCAAGGCTTGACTATGGAGGACCACTTTCAAGCTCACTCATGTGGCTATTGGTAGTCCTCAGGTCCTTGTTAGCTGTTAGCTGGAGACAATAGTTCCATGCCACATGGAACTCTCGAAGTAAAGATTACAGTGTGCCATCTGGCTTTCCCCAGAGTTAGCGAGAGAGAGAGAAGGGGGGGCGGGCAGCTAGACATGAGTCACATTTTATAACCTAATCTTACAATTGACATACCATCACGTTGCCACATTCTTTTCATTAGAGGTGAGTCACTAGGTCCAGCCCACACTTAAGGCGAGGTAGGAATCATTGGGGGCCAAGGTGGAGGCTGCCAGTCACACAATCCAACAACAAATTCTGCCATCTCTACTTCTAGAATATGTGTGGAGTCCAAGTACTTCTCACCACTTTCATTGTTAGCTCCCTGGTCCAACCTTCTGTTGTCTCTCACCTGGCTAATTTCAATAGCCTGTTAAATGGTATTTTTGCTCCCTAATCCCTACCACACACAAACTGTTTGACATACAGTAGTGAGAGTGAGCCTTTGAAAATATGAGTCAGATCTTGTTAATCCTCTGCTTAAAAAAAATCTCCAGTGTTTTCTAAGGACCCACATGCTCTGCTCCTACCCTGACCTCCTCTCCTACTATTCCCCTCTTCACTCATTCTGCTGCAGCCACACTAGCCTCCTCAGTGTTCACTGAACACATCAAGTATGTTGCCAGCTCGATCCTTTGCATAAGCATTTCTTCTCTTAGATATCTGCAAGGCTGTGTAATTGTCACCTTTCAATGAGGCCTTCCCCAGTTGACATATATAAAAGGCAATATGCACCCCCTCCCTACTCCTTTGCTCCCTATACCCTTTAATCATCTTGTACTTTTCTCCATTATACTTAAAACCATCTACCTTGTTTCACTTGTTTATTTTCTGTCAAATACAGAATTTTTAAAATTTTTATAGAATTTATTGGCATGGAATAGGAGTGCAATAAATGTTTATTAAACACATACATACCCTTGATCAGGTTATATCAAATTCTCACTCTTTCTAAGGCTGGTACAGGACAATTTTGTGTCTGTGTGGCACCTTCTGCATAGTTGAGCTCATCTAAGTAGTGTTGAATTCATCACTTAACGTTATTATATGTGGAAGGGACGGGTGGGGATATGAAAGGGGCAGGAGGACAGATTGGCTGGTACGTCCCTAGCACCACACAGTCCCTTTCAACCCACTGGTTCTTCATCCTCTTGTAAAAACCCTTCCTCCCCTGAGCCTCCTGGTACCTGGCTTATACTTATGCCTCCTTGCTCTCACTTCCAGACTGTGCATTCATCCAGGGAGACCTTAGCCCAGCACCCTCAGTTTAGACCTCTGGCTCTTGCTCTACCTGTAATCACAAACTCTAGAATACCCTAAACTTCTGCCCTTTCAATTTATTCTCCTTCTATTTGTCCTTGAAACTCAGTGAGATGTCCACCCTACATGCCTCCATTTTCAGCCAAACAATTAATGCCCCTTTGGCTTTATGTCCTGTATCCAGCCTAAATACCTGATTCATTTTCTCATTCTGTACAAAGAAGATGTAGTATAGTGGTGGGAAACAGAGACCCTGGAGATACAGACAGGTTCAAACCCTGGCTACACCACTTCCTAAACCACGCCTTGGGTGAACTAATCTGTCTGAACCCACTTTCCTTGACTATAAAATGAGAATAGGGAGGTTGTGAGGATTGCATGAGACTTAAGAAAGCGTTTAGCTCATAAACAGAACAACAAATGGAAACGATTACTATTAATGATAATTCTTACATGAGTTAATATTTAGAAATGTTTAGAACAGTGCCTGGCACATAGTAATGACTATTTAATGTTTGTTCAATAAATTGATATTTTTTTCTTTCTAAAGTCATTAATTTCCTTTACCTTTCCCTCACTCTCAAAAACTCCCAGTTTCTGTTGCTCCAAAAGGAGTTCTGCTCAGGAAGTCACACAGCAGGCAAAATGAAGCCAGAACAAGCCTGGTCCCAGGGCAGTCAGCCCGTCCTTCCGGTGTGCCTTAACACCACCATCTCTCCTCTGCCCAGCAGCTGCCTCGGCTCCTCCCTGCTCATACCGAGAGCCCTCCTTACCATGTTCTCTCGCACACCGAGTACATGTTCTTACCTCCTACTGGACAGAAAAAGACGGAGGTCTGGTGCAAACATCTGCTTGTAGACCCTGCAGCTGTGACTCCTCTTCACTGATGCTCATCCTTACCCTTGTCTCCCACCCAAGGGCTCTCCATCTTGTCTGGGCTCCTTGGGAATGCCACACTCTCTGCATATTTAACCTTCCCCTCTCTGCTGCTTCTGTTCATCCTCTTGATGCGGGGGCAGTAAAATGCAGTGGGTTATGCATGTAGCCCTGTCCCCAGAATCCTCAGGTGTGGACCTGGTGCTGCTTTTTCCTGACTGCATGTCCCTGGACAAGTTACTTAACCCCGCTCTTGCTCAGTTTCCTCTTCTGTAAAATAGGGAGGACACTGGTGTCTATCTCATAGGCTGGTTGTATGAATTAATACATGTGAAACACTTTAGAACAGTCCTGGCATACAGCAGGCTCTCAATAATTGTGTGTTCTTATAAGTCATCCCAATCTAAAAAAGTGCATAAAGCTTCCCTATTTGTGTCTTCTCCTAGCCACTACTGTATCCTTTTTTTTTAACATTAAAGTTTCTTGAAAAAAAATCCTTTGATATGTTTATTCTCCCTTGCTCTAGTGCTTCTTTTTACCCTTCTGCCAGATGTATTGTTCAACTCTCCCATTAAAGTGCTTTTGCTTAGGCCTTGCAAATACCAATGTGTGTGTGTGTGTCCCCATATGTGTGTGTACTTGTGCACTTGTGCTGTCCACCCTGGGACCCCTGGCACTGGACCACTTCTTCCTCCTTCAGATCTCCCCCAGGGCCTCTCAAGACACCATTTTCTTTCCGTTCTCTGATCTCTGTAGCACAATCTTCTCCTCTCTTTCCCATGCTTATCTTCTAAATGGTGGTTGTCTCCAGGACTCTGTCAGCAGCTCTGCCTCCTTTTCATGCTATGTACTCTACTGCAGGCTACCCAAGTCTTCAGTGTCTGCTTATGTGGCAGGACTCTCAAACTGAATTCTGATCTACAAACTCATCTATTCCAAGGCCTACTTACAATTTTACTTAGTTGTGCCTCAGGCTCATTAAAATTTATCATGTCCAAACTTGAACTCTTCATCTTCCCCACCAAACACACTCCCCTTTCCTTATTCCATACCTTTTATTATTTATTTATTTATTTATTTATTTATTTATTTATTTATTTATTTATTTAGCACACATGCTTGAGTGGGGGTAGGAAGGAGGGGCAGAGGGAGAGGGAGAGAGAGAATCTTAAGCAGGCTCCACGCCCAGCACCCAGCCTGACGTGGGGCTCAATCTCACAACCCTGGATCATGACCTGAGCCAAAATCAAGAATCAGATACTTAACTGACTGAGCCACCCAGGCACTCCCCATTATTCCATATCTTTTTAAACAGCACCATTATCCACCTATTGCCAAAGCCAGAAAATGGAGTGTCACCCTCAACAACACATTTTTGCTCACATTACCCTGATATTTAGATGGTCATGAAATCTCAGAGATTCTACTTCCTGCTTCTAAAATCTGTCTGCACCACTCTACTCCTACTGTCTGTCTCTCAGCTAATCTCTCGATATTCAATATTTCTTGCCAGAATTATTACAATTCCCTCCTGATGCAGTCTCCTCACTTTACTGTCTAGTGTGCCAATCTACACTTCACAATTCTACAGATAGGTCTTTTTAGCATACAAACCTGCTTATATTATTTTGTTGTTTACAATTTCCAATAATTCCCATAGATAAAACTCAAATTGCTTAGCCTGATACAAGGCTCTCATGAATGCACCTCTCCCTGCCCCTCTGTCTTCACCTCCTAGCATTCCCCTTTGTCAATGCTATGCAATTCCTGAGCACATCTTTCTCTCCCTACCTTCCTGGCTTTGCCTGGAACGTCTTTTCCTGATTCTCTATTAGACCGAATTACACTCACCCTTTAAGATTCATCCAAGCTTTATCTTCTCCTGGAAGCCTTCTCTGACTACCTCTAGCATATGTTAAGTATCTCTTTGATATAATTAGGAATTCAGTGTAGCTAATGATCTAGTCAGCTAGCTTAAAAAAAAAAAGGCATTGTGGGGAGGAACAGGTGCTCATAAAATTACTAGAAGGATTAGAGGAACAAGCTCTTGGTTGAGTTTCCAGGCGGGACTCCCAGACTAACTCTGCACAAGTGGCCCACCGAGAGATCAGTGCGTCTGTCATGATCAGAACACCAGATGATAAGGAAGGTGCCACCACAGTTCTTAGCTGCCTCCGCTGTGATCCAGGTCAGCATGGTACCCAGGAAGCTGGGAACTAGACATTGTTACCACTGCCAGTGAAAAATCAAAACCTGCCACAGCTGCCTATCAGTATGAAGAGTAGCAGCCGTAACAGGTGGCCTCCTTCTTGGGGTACTTACACCCACATTCTAAGTCTTTCCAGAAGGTAAGTACATGTGGGGAAATTGAGCTGCAAAGAAACGGGGAAATGTAGTCTTTAGTTTTCCCGTCCCTAGTGTGCAGAGAGACAGGCTAGAAGGAGGGTGGACTAGAGCAGAGGGAGCCCAGTACACGTATCTGCCTTTCACTCTGTGCTCTCGTGCCATCATGTGCACAGTTTGCTGTAATACCTTCCATTCATGTTCTCCTTAATTGCTTAATTATATCTCTGTCTTATCTGAACAGCCTGTCACCTTCTTGAAGACAAACCTATTTTTGTTCATCTCTCATCTTGAAGTGCGCCTCGCACATAGTAGTTTTTCAGTAAATGTCAATTGAATGAATAAACAAGAAATTTTAGCATGACCTTGGAATTCTCCTTTAATCCACCAACGGGCAGCTTCTATTAATTCTATCTTCAAAATACCCTTCCAAAGAGCTCTCATCATCTCACCATCTAGTACAACCACCTCATTATTAATTTCTATCCCTTTTTCCATCCTGTGGTATAAACTCCATATCACCACCACATAACTTTCTAAAGCATTAATCTCATATCACTCCCCTAAAAGCTAAAAGCCTAAAAGCTTCCAATGGCTTTTTCATTTAGGAAAAGTACAAATTCCTTAGCACAGCATTCAGAGTCTTCCTCTCTCTGTGCAGTCTCCTTTTCAAGAAAGCTTCTCTGCAGTTCTAGAGCAATGGTGTTTATGCTGTGTTGCCCAGGGCCCAGAGCCTTCACGGGGCTGTTTCTAGAGCCTCTGAAGGGCAGAGAGGGAGGCCACGCAGATGAGGCTCTGATCCCTCATTTCACTTCAGGCAGAGCTACCCTGCTCAGTCTGATTCAAGTATTGTGTTTCATATAAGACTGTGTTGACAAAAAGCTTACATGGCTGTGGGGAAAAGAAAAAAAAATTCTTTAGAAGGCGGTTTCTAAGGTACTTTATAGTGTGGGTATAGCAGTCATCCTAATAAATTAAGTTTAATTATATACATGTGTGGTACTGCATCTGGCTCATGTTTTAATCCCTTATGTTTAGCCCAGTGGAGGCAGTCAATAGCATTTGTCCATCTGGATGAGGAGCTAAGGCTTAACGAAGACATCATTGTAGTCATCAACTTCATGCAGAGCTGTAAGGGGGAAGAGAGTTGGACTTCCTCTGCTTCCTCGGAAAGACAAAAAGTCCGAATCAAAGGAAGTGTTACAGAGATGAAGTTTTTGATCCACTTGAACAACTGTTAATTTGACCTCAGCAGTTGTGGACTTCCTTGTAAAACCTCTCTGACAGCAGAATTATCTGCCACGAATGGCACATAAGTGATCTCATTGTGGGGCTGGCCCTCCCACTAGAAAACCTTGCAGGTCCCTTTGTCTTCTGTGCCTCCATGATCTTTTGTAATGAACAAGTCCCCACTGAGATTCCAGATGGCTCAGTATCTGGATTTCCGAGACTGCCGTATCAACAGTATTTTTCTTTTTAGTTGAAAGTAAATTGGTTTGCTACTTTTACATGATCGAAATGGTTGCTGTCTGTTTCTGACTAAGGCCATTCTAGAAAGGTGCCCGGGAACTGAAGGGGTGTCAGATGGGGGAGCTGACGCTGTCACTGAAGTGATGTTGCTGGTGTTTTCTGGTCACAGATTTGCTACAGCAGCACATTTAGAGGCAAATGTATAGCTTCTGCTTCTTAGTAGTAAAGTAAATTCACTGGACTGAGGTCTTGGATTGTGGGGGATTCTGCAGTCATCTCTGTGGGTAGTCAGCAGCTTTAGATATGAAGGCTTTACGGCCTCCTCTTTTAGGTTCTAGTTTCACTGCCATTTGATTGGGTTTTCTTACTTGGATATTGGAGATTGGATAATGGTACATTTTATTCCCGGATCAACTAACTTTCCACTAGAAACCAAGAAGATTACTTATTGTTTCCACACCTTGGGATCTTTTGTGGGGTGGGTCGTGGAACACGTTGGCAGGCAAGACAAACAATGACCCCAGAACTGCCTTGGTTCACAGGGAATCCTGACACAGTCTACGCTACTTAGAAACAGTGAAAGAATTTGTTTGCTCACTTAACTGAACCAAATAACCTATCTTTACTGGGAATCGTTTATCAGATGTAAAAATACTAGATGTAGTTTAATAATTCTGTTGTATTAATATTACTCTAGTTAATTCCTGAAGCCCCGACTAATATCTTCAGAGAAGAATGGTTAGCACAATAACTTAATTGTATTTCTTTTTATCTTTCTTTTTCCTGAGATGGTTGTTTGATTGAAGGCTTATGGCATAGTATTTTTCTTTAATAAGGAGAAGTGTTTGATTTTATAAACCTCCTATCACATAAGGACACAAACTCAACCAATAAACTTCAGAGAACCTTTCTTTGTATCTAGATAGGATACTTTCCTTGATCACTTAGCCTTGTGTACTGAAGACTAAACAGAAGTATAATTTATGCATTTTGTAATAGATATCAGTTATACCAACATGCATGCTAAATACAGGGCTAGCCTCCAGCACTGTACAGTTAATGATCACCAGAATATTTTCTTCTGTAGCTTAATCTGCCCTATATCTTTTGGCCTCTTATACATGTATGCACACATTCCATGTCATGGATTTCTCCCTAATTCTGTTATGTTCTCTGCTGTTACTGCCAGTTGTTAATGGGGCAAAGGAAAAATAATGGTATTTGAAATGCTATCTCCTGAGATGGGTATTCTTTCAGATCCAACCATTGATCTGTAGCTAAAGATTCCCTTTTAAATTCTGGCAAAATCATTAGGTGTCTCATTTTCTTTAACCTGATGCTACATTAGCGAGATAGCTTAGTTATTCAGCATTTGCAACACAGTAAATAAGAAAGGAATTTATGTAATTGTCCACAGCTTAAACTAACAGGATTGAAAACCCAGATAGTATGTGTTACAACATATGGTCCATTTTCATGACTAATCACTGGAGATATGTAAATGGTGTCACCATAGAAGCAGCAGAAGGAAATATAAAAATATGTGATATAAGTATGTTTCAGAGGAGGAATAACCTATTATATTACACAGGATCAGCTCTAAAAAGAATCAAGAAACTTCTTGTATGTGGCCAAGGATCAAACCCTGCTTTATTTTATAGGCTCAAACAAATTCAGAAACCACAGTCCAGGATTTTTTTTTTTTTTTAAGATTTTATTTATTTATTTGACAGAGAGAGACATAGTGAGAGCAGGAACACAAGCAGGGGGAGTGGGAGAGTGAGAAGCAGGCTTCCAGCGGAGCAGGGAGCCCGATGCGGGGCTTGATCCCAGGACCCCAGGATCATGACTTGAGCCAAAGGCAGACGCTTAACGACTGAGCCACCCAGGTACCCCACAGTCCAGGATTAAAAGGACTGTCATAAGAGATGCAAAATGGTTAGCACAGATGCAATCTTTGATGCAAATGTTACAGTTCTAAAAATCCCTGGTAGCACTGGGCAACCTTTGAAATTTGGTTCATATGTTGAGCTTGTCGATTTGCTGCCCATTCTGCCAGAGGCTTAAAATTGGTTCTTTTCTTGGTTCACTTAGGGTGGGGGAATGCAAAATTTGTTGCTCATTCATTATACGTACAAGGCAACATCTGTTCTCTGTTCATTTTTTGTCTGCATTTCTCCCTTCAGAGTCTGTTAAATAAACATAAAAATGAACTTTGTGGTTGAAATTTGCTAACCTAAAGTTGAAAATATAGGCATATTACCTGGGCTAACATTTAACTGGAATGCACCAGCTGTTAAAACACTAACCCGTTCCGCTGGTTGGTCGATAGCCTCTATCCTGACACTCCCAAGTGCTATTGGCTCTGGCTGCCTCAGCTCCTCCTTGGGTACTCTGTAGGCCTTTCTATAATCTAGCAACTTAAGGGATAATGCCTGGTTCAGCAAGGTCTCCAGGACCCTGCTGGGGCAGTATGTTGAATATTTTGAATAGTATCTGCATATTACCTAACTCTCTGGAAAGCAGACTGGCCATAAAAGACTGGAATGTTTTGGGCACCTGGTTGGCTCAGTCGGTTGGGCTTCTGCCTTCAGCTCAGGTCATGATCTCAGGGTCCTGGGATCAAGTCCCGTATCGGGCTCCCTGCTCAGTGGGGAGTCTGCTTTTCCCTCTTACTCTGCTCTTCCCCTCCTCCTCCTGCTCTCTCTCTCAAATAAATAAATAAAATCTTAAAAAAAAAAAAAAAGACTGGAATGTTTCTACCCCTCCATATTGAGCAGTATAACATTATCCAGTCAGGATCCTAGCAGGAAAGAGATGGCATACCCAAATGAAGATAATCTGTTGAAAATCAACTTATAAGGAACTTTACCAAGATGAGGGTGGGGTGGTAGCTGGGGAGGGAACCCCAGGGGTTCCACAATAACCCAGGGCTAGAAGCAGTACAACCACCCTCACCCTGGGTTCAGGTAAAGGGAAGAGGTGTGGCAGTAATATAGAGAAGGCTGCCTTGAGGCAAGTGACCTTAGGTTAAGCATTAAGTCAACCCGAAGCAGTCCTGAGGCAGAGATTCTGATTACCACGAACAACTCTCAGAGGGCCCATCTCCTATGAGCTCCCCATTGGCAGAACCCAGTGGGAAGCCAAGAGGCCCAAGAGGCCATGGATATGGTCTATGGGTTGTGCCTCCCGGGGCAGGTCTCAGAGTGGAGAGGGGAGAGAACCTGACGGGAGGGGTGAAAGGAAGTCACCCAGCCAACTATCTAACTGTTGTCCTTCTATGGAATTTTTCAAAATAGGTCATATCCCACATGAAGTGTTCTTCACAAGGGAAAAATATGAGAGATTTAGCTTGTTTCTTTGAATTTATTACTTTAGATTAGGAAATGTAACTTTTTGTTCTGTTAACTAACTTCATTCTCCAGGTTATGCTCAGTACCATACCAAGCCACACTTCTCAAATGGATTTTTCACAATCAGGTTTACACAAAATGTCAATATTAGAATCATTAAACAAAACAAAACAAAACAAAACAAATAGGTATGCGATTGTTCAGCAGAGATTCCTGAAAATAAAGTGACAGAAACTCAAACAGATGTAATTACTCCTGAGGTAGGGCAGTGTAATCAATTATTCTCAGTAAGATTCAGTTGAATCCTTGTGATGTCTACAGGTGTGAAAATACAACTCTCTTAGCAACTCTGTGAGTGAAACACACTGTCTTAGAGAGGTACAGTTATCTCTGACCAAACTGACTCATGTTCCTTCTCCATGCAAGAATAGATGCTTATTATCTACATATTAAAGGATCAAAAGATAGATTATAGAACAAAGAGGAACTGTGCCTTTTTTTTTCCTTTGTTTCTTTCCAGCTCCATCTCCAAAATGTTGAGCACACAATGGCCTTGATCAGAGTTGGATTTATGCTGCCTACTGTTTGCCTCCAGGGTCCCACAGCTTTCTATTGCCCCTCACTTGGTACTTTCAGACTTTAAGGAACCATCAAGGTGGTAAAGTACATGCATAGTTATCCAACAGTGATGGAAATGGTTTCCAAGGTGTGGGACAGCAAAAATCCTGTGCCCTGATGATATGGTCAACTTGGAAGTGTTTCCACCGCCAAATCCATGAGGGACCCCTGGCCACCCTGGGATGCCTGGAGCAGTTCGTCCCAGCAGTAACAATCTTCATCCCATGTTTGGTATCATGGGAGAGCTGAGTCCTGGATTTCAGTTAGGCAAATCGCTTAACCTCTTGCACGTATTTGACTTTAGTAGACTTTTGTGAGCATTACTTAGCACAGTGCTGGCTTGCCCTGGTCAGAGGAACCACTTTCCTTTTAGCCAAAGTCCTGAATGGCCATTTTTACTCCTTTGTTAACTGCAGCTCTTGAGCTCATGATGATGTCAGCCTTCCTTGGCACTGAACTAAGGAAATTATAATGTTGTTACCTCTTTACGGATATTATCTAATACAAAAATATACAAACAGCTTTGTATCTGGATGAGGATTCCATCCAAACAGAAGAGAAAGGAATGAATTTTAAAGTTCTTTGAGTATTGAGGGTTTGGTGTTTTTTTGTTTTGTTTTGTTTTTGTAATTATATGCCTCAAGTAGGTAGCAAGAAACTTGGATAATGAAAACGTAACAGGGAATTTCAAGTTCAAATATTTGTTAAGGGTCTACTGAGTGCCCAGTACTGTTCCAGGTACTGACATAATGATAGAAAATGATGTCTTCCTTGGCCTTCAGAAGCTCATGGCCTAATAGAAGAGTACATTAAGACTAAGAAGCACAGTAGGGAGTATTTTTTATTTATTTATTTTAATTTAATTTTTTAATTTAAATTCAATTTAGTTAACATATAGTGTATTATTAATTTCAGGGGTAGAATTTAGTGATCCATCAGTTGTATATAACACCCAGTGCTCATTACATCATGTGCCCTCCTTAATGCCCATCCCCCACCCACCTCCCCTCCAGCAACCCTCAGTTTGTTCCCTATAGTTAAGAGTCTCTTACGGTTTGCCTCCCTCTCTGTTTTTATCTTATTTTATTTTTCCTTCCCTTCCCCTATGTTCATCTGTTTTGTTTCTTAAATTCCACATATGAGTAAAATCATACGGTATTTGTCTTTCTCTGACCAACTTATTTTGCTTAGCACAATACCCTCTAGTTCTGTCCACATCATTGCAAATGGCAAGATTTCATTATTACTATTTTTTTTTAATTGTATTTATTTATTTGACAGAGAGAGAGAGAGTGAGCACAAAGCAGGGGGAGAAGAGAGGGAGAAGCAGACTCCCCGCTGAGCAGGGAGGGAGCCCAATGAGGGACTCCATCCCAGGAACCCGGGATCATGACCTGAGCCAAAGGCAGACACTTAACCAACTGAGCCACCCAAGCGCCCCAACGTTTCATTATTTTTGATGGCTGAGTAATATTCCATTGTGCATATGTACCACACCTTCTTTATCCATTCATCTGCCGATGGACATCTGGGCTCTTTCCATAGTTTGGCTATTGTGGACATTGCTGCTATAAACATTGGGGTGCAGGTGCCCCTTTGAATCAGCATTTTTGTATCCTTTGGATAAATACCTAGTAGTGCAATTGCTGGGTCCTAGGGTAGTTCTATTTTTAACTTTTTGAGGAACCTCCATACTGTTTTCCAGAGTGGCTGCACCAGCTTGCATTCCCACCAACAGTGTAAGAGGGTTCACCTTTCTCTGCATCCTCACCAACATCTGTCATTTCCTGACTTGTTAATTTTAGACATTCTGATCCATGTGAGGTGATATCTCATTGAGGTTTTGATTTGTATTTCAGAAGGGACTCTTCAGCAGCTAGAGGGAGAGGTAGAAACAGGGAAGAGGTGACATCTGAGCTGCACTTTAAAGGACAAATTCTAAGCAGAGGAAAACCTAGGCAAAGGTATGGGATGTGAAAAACAGCATGGTGGGTTTGAACAGGCATGGTAGGGATGTGTCTGGAGGGGGAGTAGAGACTTGTGGAGGGCCTGGTGCTAGGAGCTTGGATTTTATGCAGTGAGCAGTGGGGAGCTATTGCGTGACCTCCAACCGTGCAGGGACATGGTCAGATTAGCAGCCTCATGTGGGTACGAGGGATGAACTAAATGTGTATTGGACTGTGGCATATATGAAATAGCTTTCTAATATGCTTTAATTTCAGTTAACAGTGAAAATAATTGTATATCAGTCAGAGTCCTGTCAGGAGTCAGAAATCGGATCGGTTAGTTTAATAGGGAGAATGTAATACCCAGAACTCTTAACTAGGCGTTGAAGAAAAGCCAGAGGGTACATTAAGGTGTCATGATGGTGGTAACTGAGGGAAGCAGCTGCCAGCCCCTAGGCTAGAGGAGCAGCGGAAGAGGTCAGCATTTTTAAAATGTAGAAGATTTGGGGGGGGGGGTGGTCACGTATCACGAGGCTGGTTCTGTGAGTATTGGAAAACCTGCCAACTAGAATCACCTGCTGCTACCAGAATGACGGGCCTCCCCAGGTGAAGCCCTGAGACTGGGGAGCTGCTGATAAATAGGAAGCAAACAGCAAGCACTCAGCAGAGAGCAGGCCCCTTCTTCCCTCTGCGGCCTTGTGGGCTCCATTCAGCACGCCTCCCTGGCACAGCCTAAGAGCAGCACAGAGCCCTGGCCCCCAACTGCCAGGCGGAGCAAAGAGGGGCGAGTTTGGAGCTGTTTATTATAGCTTAATAACAAGCACAACTGCTGTTCCCACAGGACCATGGATACCAGTGGATGGGAAGAAACTGGGCAGACATCCTAGAAGCTAAACATTTCCTGAAACATTAGCAGGTAATCATTCACCTTTTAGGCTTATGGTCATAATGATCCATGGGTGCTATTAGCTCTCTCTGTGACCCCTAATTCACATTGTCTTCAGTGTCTTGGGACCTACTGCTTTTCCTCCCACACCTCCCACCCCAAGTCTGTTATCCTGCAGACTCTGGAACTTTAGGGAAAAGACATGAGTGGGCCCAGGCACATCAAAAGGTGGGCAATGCTCCCTTGGTCCTACAACCTCATGCTTATCTTCTCTGATAATCTGAGATTCTCGGATAATTCTCAGAATTCTCAGAGACTCTCAGATTATCTGAGGCGTAGATGTCATTGATAGAAAAATCATGCTTCCTTTACTGTCCCTGCCTGTATTTTGCTTAGGGCCTTGCTCTTTGTGGGTATCTGTACGTATGTATAGAACTGAATTCAGGAGGCTCGATCATGTGAATTAAGCATCTGATTATGCACGGCTGGTATTTGTCTCCTATTGGTTTCCGTGTTTAAGTCTTGCCTCGCCCACTAGATGACAGTCTTCTTGAGGGCAAATCCATGCGGCCGGCGAACATGAGGATTTGTAGTCAGTAGAATTAGGTTCAAACCCCAGCTCTAAGGCTTGTTAAATAATTTAAGTAAGTTACTTAATCTCTCTAAGCCTTAGTTGCCTCATCTGCAAAAAAGGGGGTAGTATTTATTTTCACGGGGTTGTGATGGTGAAATAAAATGATCTCCTAACAGAGCCTGGTCCTTCCTAGGTGTTTAATAATTTACTTCCCTTCTCCACCCCTTACTTTGTGTGTCTTCCACCATTTCTCATCACGCTGGGAATGCAGTAAACTGGGTGACCTGACTGAACAAAATAGAGAAGTTGGGGAATCCTTTTAGGAGAGAATCTGAAATGTCCTTATGCAATTTCCCTCTTCCCCGGTCATCTAGAACATCGGGTACACCGGTAACAATGTAAAAAGCCATATAATGGCTGGAAGTTATTTCTGAAGAGGAAGGTCGTCTTCAGTGTGTGTAGACACGAGCCGCCGGATACGGTGTCAGAACAATAGCTATTCATTGTGTCGGTTTCAAAGCTGGCTCCAGCAAGCTAGTATTCCGGTGCGGTTCCCACACAAACAGATCTCGAGCAAAATTTCCATGACCCGGTGGATTGGTGTAAACAACTCACTGCAAGAGCTTTTTACATCTATCCCCATGTCACTCATTTAAACACTCGAGGCTTTTCAGGGAGCCTTGTAAGCACTGCTTAAGAATTTTCTTTTTGCAACAAATGTTCATCCACCCCTGTGTTCTGTTGCTGAGTACACAGAGTAAACGGCTCCATTCCTTCCATCAGAGCTGTACATGGGAGACCCGGCCGTCAGATGGCACAGTTTAAGGGAGAAGTCCTTTAAGGGCTGCGCTGGCCGTGGCTGCTAGAGGTCTTGACTCCAGGACCAGGTCTTGACTCCAGGACCAAGGCTTTTTATTTTTAAGTAGTAGTTAGCATTTGATAGCCCTTCCTATTTGCAGTGACCTTTACAACTATTGTTATTAGTTATTCCTCCCAGCGGCTCTTTGAACTAAATGACAAAAGTATTTTTACTCAAATGCACCGACTCCCTCCCCTTCCAGTCCAGTCACAAGATCAGTGGGGTTCTCTATACCTCACGCTGATGCCTCCTCCCGAGCATCGAGCTCCATGATAAAGAATATGTTCAAGTCAAAACAGTATAAAATACAGTGCATTTTAATATATTCAGTGCAAGTTAGATCCTGTCACTCCTCTACTTGAAACCCCATGACAGTTCCTCATCTTACTTGCTATAAAAGCTTGGCAGACCTGCCACCCTTCCCTCACTGTTTGGACCTTAACCTCCTACTCCTCGCCTAACCCTGCCCCAGTCACACCGGCCGCCTTGCATCTCCTCCACTCAGGTAGGCTCTTGTCCCAGCCTCTGCATTGGGTGTATCCTCTGCCTCCAGTGTTTTCCCTTCAGATACCGACATGACTGACTCTCTTCCTTTTAGCCTTCACTTCAGTGTCACTTTCTCAAAGAGGTCTCCCCTGCCAGCCTAATTTAAAGCTGCAACTGTGATCGAGTACTTAAAGCCTTCTAATATACCATCTAATTTACTCAGCTATTAGGTTTGCTGTTTATTTTCCCTCCCCTCACAAGACTGTAAAATCCACGAAGGTAGGGATCTTCGTCTGTTCAGCTCCCTGAGATATACCCAGCGCACAGAAGACGTGGAATAGATATTTGCTGAATGGACAAATACTACTCCTCTGAAGGTCGTTGTCATGAAATTTGACCTACAGACTTAGAATGTGTCTCGATATGTGGTTTATCTTTATATTCCTTAGCCATAGTTCCTGTGCTTATTTTCCATTTGTAACAAACAACTCATTTTTATAGCAATTCTGTAGAGATAAATGAAGCCCACAGATTCTTAAGGTTGCAAGGAAGCATAAAATCTCGGTGTGGCAGCATAGGAAAGACTTTATGGCTGTTGTAGCCCACTCATCTATTCTCATCCCATCAACGGCATAGCCACATGGCCTTGCATCTCCCTTTCCATCTTTACAGGGGGTAGATTGAAGCATTGGTGAAAAGGATCGGCTCTGCAATCAGGCACCCCATCAGCTAATTCTTGTTCCATCAGTGTCTACCGTGTGACCTTGAACAAGGTATTTTAGCTTCTCCCAGCCTCAGTTTCCTGTAAAATGGTGGTGAAAATCATCTCCATCTCAGAGGGTTTTGTGAGGATTAATGAGTTAAAACATGTAAAGAGTTTGGCATATAATGAGCATCAAATCAATAGGAGCTGTTATTATTGATCCTGATTTTTAGAAAGTCCTAAATGTTGAGTTTAATCAAATCTTATTTACGACTTGGATATGACTGATTTAACATACTTCACCAGTTTGGGGGAGGGGGCGCTACAAAGAATAGGAATATCCTTTTCCCCCCAGTCAGTTGCCAGAACACCTTCCTGCTCACATTAGTAGGGATTCCAAAACTTCTTTCTTAAGGCCCCAACCACCTCCCACCTCTTCTGAACATCCAAGAACACCAAGAACACCCTGGTCTTAATTCATTCCAAAGGGTCAGTCTTGGGTGTGAGTGATCTGCAGTGTTGTTGTAAACTGGCTCCAGAGAGTATTTTCCCCCACTGCTGCAGGGATTCCCTTGTTGCCCTAGAGCCTCCACATAGTGCATGTGCTTGGGCTCCAAGATGACAGCTCTCTTAGTTTATAGTGCTCAGTCATGGTACTCCAATCACACCCACATCGAGAAGGTTTCCAGTCTCAGCCATGGCCTGTGTTCGAACCAGCCTCCTCCAACTCCCACAAGGATTACCCTGCCTCTCTGCTGGTAACCAAGACCTGCCCCTTTCCTCATGGTGAGTTTGGGGTCCCTTTCTCCCAGAATGCTTCTTATGGGGTCTGTCGTAACCCATCAGGGAGACTCTTGAACTCCATGTGCTTTCCCACCTCTCATCAGAGACCAGCTCTGCATAACAAAGGGTATTAGAGGGGCGCCTGGGTGGCTCAGTCGTTAAGCGTCTGCCTTCGGCTCAGGTCGTGATTCCAGGGTCCTGGGATCGAGCCCTGTATCGGGCTCCCTGCTCGGCGGGAAGCCTGCTTCTCCCTCCCCCACTCCCTCTGCTTGTGTTCCTTCTTTCGCTGTGTCTCTCTCTGTCAAATAAAATCTTAAAAAAAACCCCAAAAAACAAAGGGTATTAGACATGCAGCCTTTGTCAAGCTATAAGAAGCTTTACTAGGTTCTCTCTCTAGACCTGTGGGGCATGGCCTCTTATAGCATCATAAGAACCACTTAATGACTTTTCCCTGAAGGAGAGAGATAGGTATCTGCTTGGCAGAAAAGTCACTGGCATTGCGTAGCTAACTAATTTCAGGTTGCATTCTACCCAACGCCCTGTTACACTTACATTCCCTGAATCTGGTTCTACTTCCTGAAGTCAGTATAAGCCCCTCTTCTTCCCTATGACAGACCATCACCACTAGAAAGCAATTACCCAGGCCTCTCAGATTATTTTCTTCTCTACTGGTTCCCCAAATTACAGGGTGACCTTAGGTATGTTTTCTCAACAGTAATAGCTGATGCTTATTGAGCTTACTATATGCCAGGCACTGTGCTACGTGCTCTAATGTATTAACTAATTTAATCTTCAAGCAACCCCAAGAGATTAGCCTCCTTTTGTAGCTGAGGGAACTGAAGCTTAGGAAGGCTTAGCAGCATGGCCAAGGGCATGTATAGCTGTCAGGACTTGAACTCTAGCTGTCTGGGTCCAGAGCCCAGTGATGCAGTGCTGTTTCCCTAATTCAGTTTCATGGGTTTAATTCTTTCATGAATTCAATTCAGCTCTCTAAATCAGGGATAATACTTATCTCAGAAGATCATGGTAAGGATTAGATGCGATGAAGTATGATAAAGTGCTTAATGCAGTAGCTCCACTAGGGCTCAAAAATATGTTCATTTGTCCCCCTTTTCCTTCCATTCAAATCATCTCCTAGTTTAACTCTTTCACATTTTGAAAGTGCCTGACACAGAGTGGGTGCTCAGTGGGTGGTAACTACTCCTCTTGTTACAGTGTATGGTTTGAAGTCCCCTCCCTATCCAGAGTATTCTCCTCTAATTCATTTAGATCCTAGACTGTGGTACTCGGGGCTGCACATGATAAACCAGGTGGGCTGGAATGAAGCGGCGTGGAAAAGGACAGTCACCTTCCACAGGGAGGGGGGTACCTATGAAAATTAAGTCCTATTACCTGCAGTCATTTACGCTGTCAATAGGTATTGAAATTGCTGCTAGTCAAATCCTCGACATGTCTTAGGCTTGTACTGATCCTCACCTCACTTGGCTTGTCCTTGGATAATTGATTTCTTTTCCAAAAATGTTCTTCTCCCCCTCCCCCGATTTCTTAAACACCACGTGTCTGTTGGGGAAGCTTTGAAAAATGCAGAAGAAATCACAAAGAAGGGAATTAAAGTCACCGCGAATAACGTGATCTAGAGATAATCACTATTAATATCTGCATATGTATCTTTCCAGTATACGTGTGGGTGTATTTCTTTTTTATAAAATCAGGATCACACTGTTCAAAATATATTCTGAGTCTGCCACCTTTTACCATTTTCTCCCAGCCTAAGACACCATCATCTCTTTCTTAAAATACCACAAAACTGGGCTGCATGTGTGGCTTAGTCGGTTGAGCGTCCGACTCTTGATTTCGGCTCAGGTCATGATCTCAGGGTCAAGAGATTGAACCCCACGTGGGGCTCCATGCTCAGCATGGAGTCTGCTGGAGAGTCTCTCTCTCTCTCTCCCTCTACCCCTCCTCCCGCTCCTACTCTCTCTCTCTCGCAAAATAAATGAATAAAATCTTTTTAAGAAATGCCACAAAACTATTTGACTACTGTCCCCCCAAATTGATTTCCCTAATTCCATTCTTACCCCTCTTCAGCATATTCTTCAAAAAGTAGCCAAAGTGACCATTTAAAATCATAACTCTCTCCTGCTCACAATCCTTCGATGGCTGCCCATGTCATATGAAGTGAACCCCCATGCTTCTCCTGGCTGGCAGGGCTGCGTATGATGAGGCCTTTCTAACCTCATTTTCCTTCTCTGCAGCACGCCCACCAGGCTCCCGCCTCACGTACTAGCTTCCGGCCCCAGCCTTTTCCTGCTTTAGGGCCTTTGCTCTTCCCAGCACTCCGTGGCTCAACCCCTCACTTCAGTCCCTTGTCAGATACCATCCCTCAGAGACCACCTTCCCAGAGTGCCTCTGCTTCCACCATCTCCTCTCCCTTACCCTGACTCATTTTCTCCTTTGCCTTCATCATTCTTCTGTAATTTATCATCAGTATTTTATCTTTCCAGCTTTCATCTTGCAGGGTCCCACCATTGCAGTCTGCCAGGTAACTCCTATAATCAGGTACTCTTCTAAGTCCTTTTATACATGCCAGTTTAATCTACCTCATCTAAGTGAGGTAGGTACAATTATTATCCCCATTTTCTAGATGGGAAAATTGAGTCAGGGAGTATACGTACCTTCCTTAACATCACACAACCAGTAAGGAGCGGAGCTGGGATCCAAACACAGCCTCCCTGCTTCCACAGCTGGGCTCTCAACCCCTCCTCCACCCACTGGCTGCCTCCTGGTCTTTCTCCCAGCAGATGTCAGTAAACTTCCTTGTCCTGAAAGTCAAGATCGCCAGCTGAACAGAGAGGCACTGAAGACTGTGTCAAGTGCCACTAAAATTCGTCTCCAGATTTATGCAAGCCTGTTCTCCAGGCCTCTTTGGGGATTATAGCTGAGCCATTCTGAGTTCTCCTAACTGTACTATCATGGAGCCTTTCTCCCTACCTGGTTCACGAAGAAATTGCGCGGCCTTGTAGTTATCATTTCCTAACTCTACAACACCTGTGGCACACTGTTAGTGTCCGGGGAACCCCATGAGAGAGATGAGGTTGGTGTGACCAGTATTCACCTTCTTGGGTCAACACGAGGTGTCTAATCTCTACTAAAATTTTGCTGAAAGTGTCTGTTACTAAAATGGAGACATTTGTCTCTCTGCAAGTTTCTGGAAGTTCTACCATGCCTCATAAACTCTCATATATTATCTCATTGCCATTTTTTTCAGATACCATAATCAAGAATTCATGTTCTTTTAGGGTACTAGGGCTATTTACTTTGCTGTCCCTGTTGCAGTGAGTATTTGGGTGCATGAATGGATGGCTCTGAGATGTAATTCACCGGAGCCTGGAGACTTAACGGCAGTGACCAGGAGCTCTCTTCCTATCTCCTCGTATCTCAGACTTTAATTTCCTCTTGGCCATGTTTTTGCTCTCCTTTCTGGCTTGCAGATTGTTCTTCTTGATAGAGAAGATGGGAACAAACTAGGAGTTGAGTAATTCCGTTGCACTCTATCACCTCTAAGTTAACTGCGTCATCTGTCCCAAGCAGTAGGCCAACCCTTCTCTTGTTTTTTTCCTTGTTCTGAGGACACCCCCAGTGGTTCTTGTTGTTGTTCTGTGTATGCATTAGTCCCAGGCCCCAGCCTCCTACCGCCCTGACTTTATTCATTTCATGCCATTCCTTTGTATCTGCTCTTGGTTGCAAATTCCTCCTTCCTGCCTTTGTAAGTATCCTTATAAAATATAAACTAATTGGAGACACAGTGATTTCTTTGGATCATTTCCTCTCTTCTTCCTTTCTGGAATTATGTATGAGTAGATAGTCAGAATTATACTACGTGGAGCCTCTAATATTTTTGGAGTCAATTTCTGGCCCCAGAGTCTCTGACCATGGGACCAAAGAACATCTAGCGTAGCGCCTTACACATAGGAGGCCTGCAATCTGGTGGTAACAACAACAACAACAGCAGGTGTTTATTTGATTTGGGCATTGTGCTAGCGGCTTTTATATACGTTACTTTGTTGAATTCTCACAGTCAACATTGAAGGCAGGTCCTATGACTCATGATCCTACTGGGGAACCTGAGACACAGGGAAGTGATGTCTGCATAGCTGTGAGGGCAGAGTCAGGAGCCTGACTCAGGTCTGTCCGGATTTCTGAGCATGCACTTTAACCTCCACAATAGGCTGCCCTCTGAGTTTAAGTCCGCTGACTCACCCCTCCTTCTCTCTGGACCTGTGGAGTTGTGCTTGCTTATAGTTTCAGGAAAACAAAATGCTCATATTCCCTTCTTTGGCTCTTACAAATCATATGATGACAAGATTCCTTTTCTCTCCCAAGTGCCAGTCACCTCCACGCTATCATCCATGTAGTTCTCCCGCATTGGCCAAAAATAGGTCCTTGTCCTTCTGTCAGGTGAGATTGTCATCAGAGCAAGGCTTGAATGAATTAGATGCTCTGCTTCTGGCAGAGTAGGGCTCTGAACAGACCTTTGAATGGTCCTTCCATCATTCCGTGGCCTGCAGAGAACAGGACCTGATGGTGGAGTGACAGGTGCGCCTAGCTGGGTGGGCCTGAGGGGAACCGGCCCTCCATCTTGCTGCTTCCCCACTGAGCTCTTCACACTCTGGGAATATTATGCTGTTTTGAAGGTTTTTCTTCAACTACGATTTATATGCCACCTACTCTCAAAAAGAATATAAAGTGGTTTATAATAAAGCATGTCGAAAACAGGTCAGTTAAAACACATTTTAAAAAGCGAGGCAGATGGAGAGAGGTCAGAAATCACTTGGTTTAAATTCCTGACAAGAAGTTTTATAGCACATGAAGGTATTTGATTAATTCCCAACACAAACATCTAAGTATGTGGGAATGGGTAAAGAACTCTGCAGATTGAGAGAACCTAGGACAGCAGGGCCCATTCTATATGTGTAATCAAAATAAATGGCATCAGGCCTCGTGCCATGTATGGAAATACTCATGAATACTACCTCATCTCAGGAAGCCTCAGGGGAAGGCAACAGAGGGACAATTGCATGGATTTATCCTAAATTGAGACTAGCCAGTCTGCTCAAGGGTCATAGCCCGGTTAATTCATCACTGTCATTGACAAAGGACCACGATAAATTTGTCTTTAAATTTTAATACTGAATTCACATATTTTACAGCTAGAGCCCACACTGTCCCTTTATCTCTGTGTTACTATTTTTAAGCACAGAAATGGTATAAATCTGTAATGGAACCTTTTAAAATCAACACACTTGCTTCAAGGGAGGCTTCTGTTACGGCTGATCTGCTGAACAAGATTTCCAGTTGGGAATAGATGAGCAAGGAATGAATGAATGAAGGCTACCTGGTCCCGTAACACCTGTGCCCCGATATCACACTAGCTGTGCTACAGACAGCTCATTCATTAAGGCTGGGTGTGCTTCCTGGCCGTGCTTCCTGCTGTGATGCAGGCTGGCAGCCAGCAGCATGACTCAGGACAGCATGGGGCAAGGCAAGGAGCACAATGACCTTGCTGACTCCATCCAGACACACACCTACAACCACCTTGCTAGGTTTACATATGCTCAAGTTCATTCTATAGCCAGATGGAAAGCTAGAGAAGGAACATTGGCAGGAGAGGGTGGGCTTGTGAATTTCTATACCACCAGAGACGTGATAGACGCTCAAAGTGACCAAAGAAATCAGAGGAGAGATTCACTGAGGTCCCTGGTGGGCATTTTCTGTCTTCCCTACAATTGTATAGGGGCCTTTCTTTAGTTCACTGAATGGAATCCGAGTGCTAAGACAACCTAGGAACTAAGTACAAGCCAGGTTCAGTTTAAAGCAAACAAAACCAGGCACGAACCATGAACTAGATCTGACTAAAACCATTTTCTTAGTTCTTTCTGCTCCCCTAATGTGAAGTTTCTTAGTAGGTAGGCATTTATGGGAGATGCAATAGTTATTTATTGTAGGCAAATACTGATATTCTCTTGGGTCCAGGAAGTCATTACAAGTGAGAATGATCAGGACAGGGGAAATGGCATTGATAAGTCTAGGTATAGCTATTTTTTGTCAGCTTGATAGAATTTGGTGATCAGTAATTTTTAAAAACGTCTTGTAAGGCTGGATTAAAATACATAACGTAAGAAACTTTGGGATGATGTTACAGCAAAAGCCAATCTTCACAAGTGACTATGTGAGTTCGCTCAATTTGCCAAGTATTTGTTGACCAGTGGGTTGTTTATTCATCCAGTCCATCTGTTCATTGACCTATCCTTCCACCATTTACTCACCCAACACTATTGAGTGCTGTATGAGCTGAACTATGTAACCCCACACACAAATTTATATGTATGTTGAAGTTCTAAACTCCAGTACCTCAGAATGTGAATGTTATTTGGAGATAGGGTCTTGAAAAAGTTAACATGAGGTTAGTAGGTGGGCCATAAGAGAATATGACCAGAGTCCTTAAAGAAGAGGAGGTTTGGACCGAGACATACAGAGGAAAGACCTGTGAAGACAGGGGAGGGAGATCGTCCTCTACAAGCCAAGGAGAGAGGCCTCAGAACAAACCAACCCCACTGACACCTTGATCTTAGACTTCTAGCCTCCCAATGGTGAGCAAATACATTTCTGTGGCCCTTGGTTCAGGTAGTCCTAGCAAACTAAAACCAGCATCTGTAAATACACTAGGGCACCGTGCTAGAGATGGAAATATCATCTCTGCCTTCAAAGAGCTGCCAGGTACAAGACGCTGCTAAGTGTTGGGAAAATTACAATGATAAATCAACTACTTAGTTTTGTGAGATGTGAACAGTCTATAAAACTGAAGTGCTTGTCCCCGTTGGTCTGATTGGTACATGCCCTCATTTTATTTTGAATTCTGATCAAAATTTTTTCCAGGGTGAGGGATCAGTTTGGAATCAAGTGAAATATATTATCAGCCCCAGGAAATGAAAACCTGCAGAGGTAGGGGAGGTTGCATGTTTTGTTATTTTTTTAATCCATGTGGCATTATTTAGGTATAAAATAGTCTTCAGAGCATTCTTCCTGTTTTAACTCGTCAGAAAACTCGTTTTCACAGTCAAATCCTGTCTTCATGGCCGATCCATTTCCTCCCAGCTCACCTGGCTTTTGCTGATCTCCAGAATGAGCAGAAGTATGGCAGTGACACCTGGTTCACTTCGATTCTGTTTGTGCAGCTGCTGTTTACATGGAGCCACTAACTGAAGGAACAGATCATGAGTTGAAACATGGTGGAGGACATGGAGGAGGGCCCTGTGGCTTTTGGAGTAGAGTGTAGTCACACATTTTAATAAACAGCATGAACCAGCTATAGAGACATGGCATTTCTAAAGCTCTAAGGGACTTTGGATATTGTCTAGTCTAAAAACAATCCCTCATATTTTATAAATTTGGAACCGGAGACACAGGTTAAGTATTAAGTGACTCACCTAAGGTCAAAACCGAACCAAACAAACAAAACACAGAAAGCTAGTTAGTAGCAGAAATGGGATGAAGACTCTTGTCTCTTGCTTCAAGTCCAGCTGTCTTTTCTGACCCTGTAGGTTCAGGTTTGGGAAGTTATATACTCCAGGGCGAATACCCTCACAAACACCATGTCTGTAATTCAGGTGCATTGTTGCTGAACAGAGTGCTGTCTATTCCTTGGCTTTGGCCTGAAGTGGCTAGAATTCCTATCAGTGTGGAAAACTGAGTAAGGCAAGGATAGCCCTCTTTTCCATTAAAAAATAGAGCTGCTGATGAACATAACAAATACTTATTAGGTACAACTATGCGGCAGACGCTGTGCCGGCCCTTCACGGCAACACATGAGGCGGGCGTGGTTATCCCCATTTTACATATGGGAACACTGAGGGTTAAGAGATTATATCTCTTATCCAAGATCTCCCAGTACTAATGGATAGATCCAGGATTTGTTATATTCACACAGCCTGTGATTCTCCTGTGATTTTATGCTGCCTTCTCTAGCATAATTAATAAATGTTATAAGGCCAAATTAATGTTACGTTAAGACATAAAGACACACAAATACAGAATTATGTTTTACTGGTTAACCTTTAACTTTTCTCAGTCAGTCACTCTATAACACTGGTTCATCTCCAGACTAAAATTGAACACCATTGAGGCTCATGGTGGACCTCTTTTGGCCAGGTAAATACCTGGCCCAGAGTTACATAACTTTGGGACAGCTTTGCATTAACAACCATTGCAAGAAGCTTTCACTTACCCTTATAAAAGAGGAGAGTCACCATCTCCATGATCCTCTTGTCTTGCTTATCAGGTCTGGCTTCTTTTTTTTTTTTTTTTTTTTAATTTTATTTATTTATTTGAGAGAGAGAATGAGAGAGAGAGAGCACATGAGAGGGGAGAGGGTCGGGAGGGTCAGAGGGAGAAGCAGACTCCCTGCCGAGCAGGGAGCCCGATGTGGGACTCGATCCGGGGACTCCAGGATCATGACCTGAGCTGAAGGCAGTCGCTTAACCAACTGAGCCACCCAGGCGCCCTGGCTTCTTTCTTAGCAGAGATGTGGATCACTCCTATGAAGATCTTTTTTTTTTTTTTTTTAATTCTGAGAAGACCTTGGGTACCATGTCCTGTTCTCATAGCCAGACGTCTGAGTACTTAGGTCTACCACATACTGTTTTTTTTTTCTAGACACATAAGAGAAAGGCCAGTGATACACAGTGTGTTAGTTTGGCACACTTAGATTCTGTTTGTAGAGTTGCCTTTTCTATGGAGCTAATATTTACTGAGGGCTGATGTCCCGGGCACCATATGGCATCCCAGGCACCATACTAAGCTTTTTCTGTGGATTGTCTCCCTTAGGCCTCAGAGTAACCTTGTGTTGCACCTACCTAGTTTACAGAGGTATAAATGCTTGCTAAGGTCAAACATCTCAGCCAGGTTTTTACTGCCATCAAGAACAGACATAAGCTCTGAACCCAGGCTATGTGCGAAGTCCTGTGCACGCTGCCTCCTGACAGCGTTTCTTTGTTTCCTTGTGTGTTTCTCCAGGCAGAAGGTTTTTCTCCACCTGACCATTTGTTTTCCCTAATTCCTACTCTTGGAACAGATGATTTCCAAGATCCCTTCGAGTATTGAAATTCCGTGACTAATTAAAGTTGGTAATTGATGCAGTTTGATTAATTTGCACCAACGCCTGAGTTCATTTATTACATGGATTCTTTTACTGAAGACTCCAACGGCTTTTTAGTTTACTTACAGATCTCCTGATGTTAAAGGAATCCTGCTGCTTTTCCCAGAATAACACTTAAAACCTGAATTTTAAAATTGAAGGTTTAAACACCTATCTGAAAGGATTTTTACCATGCACACAATGTATCAATTTTCCATCTGGACCAAAATAGTCCTTTCAAGCCCGGGTTCTCTTGGTTGTTTTTCCCTGCCTCACAGATGCAGTGCTAATTGCTTGCAGCTTCAGGTCCGTTTTAACATGAGGTAACAATTGCAGCGTCTTGGGGTTGACCGCTGTGTTTGTTAGACATGCCAGGTCTGCAGTGGGTGTTGGCGTGTCAGGATGCGAATCCACGTGGAGCTCAACTTCTCTGAGTAGGGGGGCCGGGGCGGGCGCTTCCTGAGACCTTCTTGTTGTGCTCCTCTGGAGGTCGGTGCACCTGTGTGGTTCCACCGCCAGGGCACCTCTTGGTCAACCTGGCAGCTTCGAGGGATGCCCTTATGGACAGACGCAGGCATTTGAGTCCTCCTAGTCAAGCTGTGGTTTTTGGAGAACGGCTCTGGAAGTGGCATTAATTCACAGACCCACCAGCTGGGCTGGCCCCAGCGACTGAGTTGCTCTTTGCAGCCGAAAGCAGACTCCGCTCGGGACACAGCTAAAATTCATTCTGACTGGATGGAGAAGACAAAGAAGGCCAAAAAGAAGGGAAATGACGGGATTCTGCAGCCACATCTGTGATTAGGGAGCCATGGGACTGTTAGTCTTTGCACCTTGTCTGTAGTTCTGGTCGTTGGGGTAAGGGGAGTCTGGCTTCTAACAAAGCTCTACTATTAATGGCTATGCACTAAGGAGGATGGCATTTGACCTCCCTAGCCTCAGTTTCCTCATCTGTAAATGGAGATGATGGTACATCCCCCAAGGGTGTGTTGTGAGGACCACATGGTGATGCCAAAACGCCCAGGGCCAACACAGGGTCAGCAGCTGTGTGATGTTGTTTGTGCTCCCTTCTCCCCCTCCCCCACACAGGCCACCACACTCCTCGAAAAATAAGGTTCTTGCAAACCAGGGGTTTAGGAGCACTTATATAGCTGTGCGCCACGCACTGCATGTGTGCTTGATGAGGTTTCAGTAAATCTAATTTTGAAATCCTGTTTTAAATATACTTAGGGAAATACAGAAAGGTACTCCAGAGCAGGTTGCTTTATAGAGACAACAATAATTTTCTGAATCATTTTAATTTAGGCTTTTTATAGATCATATTTTCATAAAATGAGACAACCCCTTCACCCCCACGCTCCCTAGGGGGGCAATAGCAATGATCAGACAGCATTTGCCTCCTCGAGATGCTCACACTCACTCCTTCCTGTGTTTCTCCTAAAGGCAAGCTCAGTTAGTGCAGTTGCTGGGGGCTCACTCCCCTTTTCCCTGGGATGAGGGGTCGGCCTGGGTCCTCAGCTGGCTAAGACTTGAACTCGCAGGTTAAGGTTGAAGAGTCATGATGGGTCTGTGTCAAAGAACTAGCATCGCAGAAGGGACTGTCCCCCGGGGAGCTGCCTAAGGCCACCTTGGTGAGGCTGGTCCTTACCTTGCCCCAGAGATCCTATGCCAAGTAAATCCATGTGAATCATTAGAATCATGCCTGGCACACAGAAAGTGATGCATGTCCACCATCATTACTAACGCTATTATTATTATTATTGCGGTACTTGTTGCAAGACTCTGGGATTTGTCTCTTGAAAGCGGTCTTCCATCCTACAGAATCGAGGGGTGGATTTTAGGACCAGTAGCTGTACGGCCAATGGAGGAGCAATATGACAACCTCAGGATTGATTCTCAGACCCTCTATGTTCTCCTTATTCTCCCTAAATAGCTAGACCAGCTGAGCTCTGGCTGGGTCCTTCCGATTTACCTGGGCCATTGTTGTCTCCCGAATCCTGTGGAGGCGATGAATACCTCATTGGTATTCATCTGATGGGCTGACGGAAATGGAATGTAGCCAGACTGCTAAGTCCACACTGTCCTGCACTGAGGCCTCAGAAATCTGATTCTGAGAGTGTACATCTTGCATTACAATCTAGATTGCCAGAGGAAAGTTTTGGACAGAATAACCCAGACCGAGGTCTGGGTACGTTAAAGCCTGGGTGAAATGAGGCAGAAAGAGCCCAGAATATACAAGTCTGAGTCTTGGCTGGGGAGATGTGGAAGATTCGAGGTGCCAGACAGCTGGCTTCCCTCCAAGTGTTTACCACCCTGGTGCCCTGGGGCTGTGGCAGGCCTTGTGCTTATTTGCCCCTCCCTCCTTCCTCTCCCTTTCTTTCCCCTCCTCCTCGTGTTTTCCATAGGCTGAAGAAACTCAGGAACCTATGGACCCAGAGGGAAGGTAATGGGGCAAATGAGACCAAGGAATCAGACTTTGCCGTGGGTTTACAGTGGCTGATCCCTCTGTGAAATGTAAGGGCTGGCCTTGGACTTTGAATCCCAGTGTTCACCCTCCTCTGCCTGGGTGTGGACCTTCTTCCAGAGAAGCTTTGGTCTCCAGGAGAGAAGATTGCATGAGGCCTGGGCTTGTATCTCTAGGAAACAGGAAGCCGTGGGTTCACAGGGAGCCAGTGACAACAAGGCTGCCGTTTCCTCCTGCCCCACCCACCAACCCCCCTACTCCTCATCCTGTGGTACGTAAGCTGCCTGCACTTTGTGGATCCACAGGCCATGGGCCTTCTTAGAGACCTCTGAGGCATGAGGCTGGGGGTCACTTTAGTGGCCACGTGTCTGAGTTCACCTCTTGGAGGAGAAAACATATACCCTGGGACCAATTGCAGCTCCTCACTGATGTGCCTGCTACTCAGGCAATAATTGTCCAGTCTGGAACTCTTTCTCTTCTTCCTAAAGCCTAATGGTCCCATCGAGTCCTGAGCTGAGGCTAGCCTCTGGAACCCAAGAATATGTGCTTTTATAAACCCAAAATACTGCATGCTCTGCCCAAAGGAAGTGTTTCCACAATTCCTCCCTTCCCCAGACAACTGTGTATCAAACTGGAGGAATTACTTTGATAAGGTGGATAGCGGGGGTCCTGGGACTGTCATTGTTCTGAGTCCTGTTGCCTACAGACAGGGAGGTACCAGAGGCCAGGAGGGCGGCGAACGGCAGATAGAGCACAGGTTGTGTGTCGGGCAGGTGGGGGTTAGTGGGGGGCTGGCATTGTGTGTGCACACCTGCAGAGCCCCCACTTCCTTCCCACATACCCCAACCCACCTTTCCCGGGGCACAGCAAAGGAGGGCCTTTCATCCATGGGTCTCACGGTCACCGAAGGCCTCACATTTGGATTTTTGAAAATTTTATCCCCAAAGATATGCTAATAGGACTGGAAGAAGGAAATTATCATTGGCTTTAAACTTCTGCCAAATTTTGGTACCATGCCCATGAATTTTAAAAATAAATCCTGCTATTACATTGCGAATAGGATGATTACATTGCCTTGTGTATATTTTAAATTTTACATGTGTTACAAACCTTAATTTAATAAATGTAAGTTTCTAAAATGTATCACAATTTTTGGAACCCTATTGAGACATCTCTTTATTTAAACATACCTAGACCCAGGCCTCTCTTGACCTCTCCTCTGGGTGGACTGTGGGAAAAGCTGTTCCCTTTCCGCATGTCATTTCAACTTCAGAAAATCTAAAGAACTAAACCCTGTTTCATTACAGCGGCTGACCTACTGAAAGAGAACTTCTAGGTTGGGCGTGCGCAGTTCAGCCTCTTTCTCATGCCATTAGAAAATGCACTGCCCTGTCTTTCCCCATCCCCTCCCTCAGTAAGGTTGTCTTGCTTACATACTGCAGCCTGCCCAGCTCTGGCTGATAATTCTCAAGTCCTTTACCCTTAGACGATGGTGCTCAACCCTAGCTGCACACTGAAATCAAGGGAGGGGTTTTTAAAAAACTGATGCCTGGGTCCCACCCCCAGAGATTCTGATTTACTTGCCATGGGGTGTGATCTGGGCATTGGGAAAGCCCAGATTAAAAGCTCCCCAGGTGGTCTTAATACGCAGCAAAGTTTGAGAAACAGTGCGCTAAGACAATGGTTTTAAAACATCCGTGTTAGAACTACCCTACAATCCAGCAATTGCACTACTAGGTATTTACCCAAAGGATACAAAAATACTGATTCGAAGGGGCACGTGTACCCCGATGTTTATAACAGCATTATCAACAATAGCCAAAGTATGGAGAGAGCTCAAATGTCCATCAACTGGTGAAAGGATAAAGAAGATGTGGTGTGTATATATATATACAGTGGAATATTACTCAGCCATCAAAAGAATGAAATCTTGCCATTTGCGATGATGTGGATGGAGCTAGAGTATATTATGCTAAGCAAAATAAGTCAGAGAAAGACAAATACCATATGATTTCACTCATGTGGAATTTAAGAAACAAAAGAGATGGAACATAGGGGGGGAAAAGAGAGATACAAACCAGAAAACAGATTCTTAAATATAGAGAGCAAACTGAGGGTGCCTGGAGGGGAGGTGGGTAGGGGTGGGCTAAATGGCTGATGGGCATTAAGGACAGCATTTGTTGGGATGAGCACTGGGTGTTATATGTAAGCAATGAATCACTAAATTCTATACCTGAAATTAATATTACACGGTATGTTAACTAACTGGAATTTAAATAAAAACTTGAAAAAAGGGGAAAAAAGGAAAACATTAGAATGTATCAGATTAACATTTGGTGCTTACTAAAAATCAGCTTGCTGGGCCCCATCCCCACAGTTTCTGAATCAGAATTTCTGGATGGTGCCTGATAATTACATTTCTAACAAGTTCAAGTTCCCAGGTGATGCAATGCTGCTGGTCCAGGGACCACATGTTGAGAACCAGTGTCCTAAATGAAAGAAGCCAGGGAGATGGGCCGGAGAGGGAAATATGAGTGAATGCACGAAGATCCAGCTATTTCTTATTCTCAAACTCTGTAGTTGGCTTCAGAGGCCAGGATGCTTCTAAGTTCCAGAGTATGGGTCACTATAGATGCGGCTGTACAGAAAGTCCAAGTGGGATTAAGTTGAGTCCAGGCAGCTGGGACCCCCCAGTGGTTGGATAAGGCGTGGGTCTGAAACAGAGTCTGCAGATCTGGATGGGCTCTGACCAGAAATGTGTCACATGTGTAATTTCCTATTTTCTAGTCCTATTAAAAAAAACTAGAAAGAGGGGCACTGGGGTGGCTCAGTCAGTTAAGTGGCTGCCTTCGGCTCAGGTCATGATCTCAGGGTCCTGGGATCAAGCCCCAAATCAGGCTCCCTGCTCAGTGGGGAGTCTGGTTCTCCCTCTCCCTCTGCCTGCAGCTTCCCCTGCTTATGCTCTCTCTCCCTCTTTCCCTCATTCTGTCTGTCGAATAAATAAATAAAATCTTAAAAAAAAAAAAAAACTGGAAAGAAACCGTGAGATTGACTTTAACAATCTGTATATTGAATCTAATTATCCAAGATCTTACCATTTTAACATGTCATCAACATTAAAAATTATTCATGCGAGAGTTTGCAGTCTTTTTTTTCTGCTAAGCCTTGGAATCCGGTTTTACACCTGGAGCCTATCTCCGTTCAGACTAGCCACCCTTTTCAGGGGCCGCATGCGCGCAGCACAGGTCTCCATACACCACGTGCTGGGGCTGTGCGCTCCCGAGGAAGGGCTGATGCACACGGGTCTCCCCTTCCCTCGGCAGCAGGCAGCCCCTCCTTCCTGCCCTTCCTAGAGCCCCTGGAATCTCTTCTCAGGGTCTGACAGTCTTTGCCATGTTCTGCGCCAGCAGCGCTGCCGGAGAGCACAAAAGGTGCAGTGGCCGAATCAAGTCTGCGCGTCTGAGGACAGGATCCGAGAGGTTCTAAGATACAAGCAGAGCCTGGCTCTTTGGGGGAGACGATGAGGCTTCTGTTGGAGAGAAAATGGGCGTTGAAATTGAGGAAGAGAGCGAAGAGAAAGCTGTGGTTGAACAGAGCAGTAGAACCAGGATGGGGTTTTCTTTTGAATGCGGCAAGCGGGAATGAGCTGATATTTCTAGTGCTTACCGAAGTTTTTCCCAGCACTGTGTCACCCATCCCTGCGCTCTCCCGGCGGCATGCTGCCCTCTCTCCGATTGAAGTCATTAAACACTCAAGTATTGAGCGCCTACTGCATGTGCAAGCCTACTGTGAAGCAGTCGATTGTAATTATTGGGATCATATGTTTTAGAAAGTCAGGGCTGAGTTCAAATTCCCGTTTTTGCGATACGATCTTAGGCAAGTTACTTAATCTCTACGCCATGGTTTCTTCATTTCCAAAATGGGGATAATACCACCTATACCACAGAAATCTGGTGAGGTCGGTGCCTGGCGTGCGGGCACTCAGTGAATGGTAGCAGCTGGGACTAAGTGAGGTGAGGCAGGTGCCGAGGGTGCGACATTTAAAGATTTTATTATTTATTTATTTATTTGATAGAGAGAGACACAGCGAGAGAGGGAACACAAGCAGGGGGAGTAGGAGAGGGAGAAGCAGGCTTCCTGCTGAGCAGGGAGCCTGATGCGGGGCTCCATCCCAGGACCCTGGGACCATGACCCGAGCCGAAGGCAGACGCTTAACGACTGAGCCACCCAGGCGCCCCAGTTTCCCTCAATGTTAACATTAGTAACTTTAGTATAATATCACAACTGGGGTAGCCATTAATATGGTCAAAATATAGAACATTTCCATTACTACAAGGATCCCTCATTGCCAACTTCCTGCCCCACCATGCCCTACTTAAATGCTGGTAACCATTAATCTGTTCTCCACTTCTATGATTTTGTCCTTTTTAAGAATATTATATAAATGGAATCATGCAGTATGTAACTTTTTGGGATTGGCTTTTTTCATTCAGCACAATTCTCTGGAGATTCATCCACATTGTTGTAGGTATCAGTAAATCATTCCTTTTTTATTGCTGACGACTATTTCACATTTGTTTTAACCATTCCCTTATTGAAGGATGTCTAATCATTTCTCATTTTGACTTTTGTGAATAAAGGATCTCTAAACATTCATGTTCAAGTTTTTGTGTGAATGTAAGTTTTCATTTCTCTGGGATAAAGGCCAAGGAGTGTGATTGCTGGGTTGTATGGTAGTTACGTGTTTAGTTTTATAAGAAACTGTCTTATTTAGTGGCCTGTCTATCCTGGTACTCCTTTTTTTTTTAAAGATTTTATTTATTTATTTGACAGAGAGAGACGCAGTGAGAGAGGGAACACAAGCAGGGGGAGCGGGAGAGGGAGAAGCAGGCTTCCCGCCGAGCAGGGAGCCCGATACGGGGCTCGATCCCAGGACCCTGGGATCGTGACCTGAGCCGAAGGCAGATGCTTAACGACTGAGCCACCCAGGCGCCCCAAGAGTGTGACATTTAAGGAGGCACTTGCACTCGGGGTTGTGCACATGGCACCGTGTGGCGCCCTCCCCACCATCCCCATTGTTGCTCTTGTACGATTACACTGTGGTAGGTGCCTTACACACCAGGCTGTGTAAGGCCCAGTCCCTTCTCCCAAGGAGTGTCGGGTCCATGAGGGGAGAGATGTATATGCACAGACAAATCAGAGATGAACTCGATGTCATGATTGCCTTGAGGGAGGAAGGAGAAATCACTTCCACCGGAGGGATTCAGAGACTGTGTCCTGGAAGAATGGATGAAGTATCGGGAGGCAGAGACTGAGGGGGAGGACAGTGGGGAGAGAGAATGGTTTGGTCAAAGCCACAGAGGTGAAGAACTGTGCTCAGGGAGCAGGGAATGGTTGTGATACGAGCGCATGGAGGCAGTTAAAAGGGAAGAGTAAGAGGCTGGTTGCAGGGCTTGAAATACCAGGCTAAGGGGTTTGGATTGTACTTGGTAAAAAATGGAAAGCCACAGACTGCATTCCAGGAAGGAGTAACCACAGTTATGATGAATACCTTTTCCTTTGGAAACAGAGGGATTTTTGAGAGTCAGACTTGATTGGCATTGCCCTGTCAAAACTGAACACAAGCTCTTGTGCTTTGAGACACATGTAACTTGTAAATCATAGTATCCGTTAGCACCCCTTTCCAACCCCACTCCCCCAAAGTAACCATGGTGACCGGTGTGGTGTGTATCCTTCCAGACTTTCCTCTGTTCATAGACAATATAGAGATTGAAAAAAATTGTAACCAAAATGGGATATCATATTTACTGTTCTGCTATTTACCTTTTTTATTGTAGAAAACATACATCACATAGAATTTTACCATTTTCACCACTTTTAAGTGTACAGTTGAGTAGCATTAAGTCCATTCACATTGTTGGGCAACTATCGCCACCATCCATCTCCAGAACTCTTTTTTATCTTCCCGAACTGAAAAGCTGTACTCATTAAACACTGCCTCCCTATTCTCCCCTCCCCCACCCCACCTCTAGTAGCCACCAACTCTACTTTCCATTTTTATGAATCTGACCACCTCAGATAAATGGAATCATACAGGATTTGTCCTTTTGTGACTGGCTTATTTCACTTAGCATACTGTCTTCAAGGTTCATCTATGTTATAGGATATGTCAGAATTTCCTTCCTTTTAAAGGCTGAATAATATCCCAATGGGCATATATATATATATATATATATATATATATATATATATATATATTTGGTTTGTCCATGTATATATATACATATATATATATATATATTTGGTTTGTCCATTCATCCATTGATAGACACTTGGGTTGCTTCCACCTTTTGGTGTACTATTAAATAATACATTGTGGACATTTCTCCATGTAAGTCCTTACAGAGCCCTTCGTTCTTCTTAATGGCTGCCTAATACTCCATTATGTGGAAGTGACTAGTCTAGAATCACACAACTAGCTGGTGATATAGTGGGGATTTGAATCCAGTTCTCTTTGACTCCGAAAGCTGAGGGCTTTTCACCACTTCAGGAGACATGAGGGATGCGTACATTTTGAGCCACCACATGGACAGCCTAGCGTTAGGCTGGTATAAAATAATATGAGACAACCTGACTGGGTCCTGAGAAGATTCTGATAAATGAAGAGAGTGCGTGGAGGTCAGGTCTAGCCCTGATTTAGAAGTCCCCACTCTGTCCTCCCACAATGCAGTTATCACCAGTTCTCTGTCAAAGCTGACCTGGGCCTCTCTCAGGGTAGCTCTGGAATGCGGTAGTCCTCCCTTATCCATACGGGGGATACGTTCCAGGCCCCCCAGTGGATGCCTGAAACTGTGAATAGTACTATCTAAGCATCAAAACTGTATGCTATGTTTTTTCTATACATGCATACCTGTGATAAAGCTTAATTTATTAATTATGCACAGTAAGAGAGTAATCATAAAACAGAACAATTATAACAATATACTGTAATAAAAATTATGTGAATATGGTCTCTCTCTCTCTCTCAAAAGATCTTATTGTACCGAACTCACTCTTGTGATGATGTGAGATGGTAAAATGCCTACACGATGAGATGAGTGAGGTGAACGAGGTAGGCCTCGTGACATAGCGTTAGGCTACTATTGACCTTCAGCAACAGGAGAAAGTCTACAAGAAGATACTGTTGACCTTCAGAATGAGGATCATCTGCTCCTGGACCACAGCCAACCACGGATCGCTGCTGACCACGGGTAACTGAAACCTCAGAAAGCAAAACCACGGAGAAGGGGGCATTACTGTAGTAACGAATAGTAGCATCTTGGGGCCAGAAGGGACCTTAGAGTTCATCTGACCCAAATGTTTGTTTCAGGAGAGGAGGAAACTGGCCCCCCCACACGTGAGCTTCCCCTGCCTCCGCCTTGAGGATGTGGTTGCCAGGCAAGCTGTGTGGTAAGAGGCTCCACGCTGTTTCCCATCCCAATTTTATTGTCTCAGTCACCCCGTTGTTGCTGGAAACTCATTTTCCCAAGTGCATTATTTTTCTTGTTTATTTCTCTTGTACACATGTGTTCTTCCAGCATCCTGCCTGGCTTTCTTAAAAGATATTTATGTTTTCTGATCACTTCTGCTTCCTTCTGTTCCTTCCAGGAATGGAAAATCAATCAGACTGTCATGAAGAGGATATTCCCTGAAGAAGATTGCTGGTGACAGTGAATTTGTCACCCACCTTACTTTCTTTTACTGAGCAATGGGAATTTCCTCCACAGTGAGTGAGACCCGGTGTTATTACAGTGTCTGAATTCAGGCAGGCCTTTTACGGACAAGCCAAGTTTTCATTCCATTGTCTCGCTGTCATTGGCTCATCTGATCTCCACACTGGTTAATTAGTTTCAAATCCCTTCATATTGATCTAATAAAATCGGCTTGTTTAATTCATGTCGGGAAATTCTGAGAATGTTTCATTTGGACTCTGATGAGGGGTCTTTCTTTTAGTGTCCTGTCGGAGACCTCCCTTGGGAGAGAGGTTGTCCTCCCTGCAGTCTCTTGAATTTCACAGAGCCAATGCTGAAATGGTGGTGAGAGTCTCCCTGCTGCCAAGTTGGGATGCTTTCACAACAAACACTTTTGCCTGTGAATGGGGGAGTTTTTTAGGTCCTCTCACCAAAGGCACATTAGACTGCTGTCTTTTCTACCTCTGAAGGTTGTCTGAGCTGGTTCTAGGCATCAAAACCCAGCCTGGCACAGTGGGGCCTGCCCGCCCCCCGCATCCCCGCCAGCCAGGGCCAGGACAGAACTACAGCCACTTCACCAGGCCTAGTCCTAGGCTGCTTGGTTTATAAATGCCTTCTTATCTGTTGGCTGTGATCCCCTCAGGAGATGGGGGGAGCAAAACTCCCAAAGTCGAATGTTTTCTGTTCTGTCACAAAAAGAAATGGATGGGCAGATACCAGTGGTCTTGAAGGGGAGGAGGGAATGAGCTAAGAGCCAACCCCATCCTGGATGCAGGACCGATTCATGGCACTCGGTCGGATGCCTGTCCGGGTGCCGTTACTCATTAGCTAGAATTAAAATTCTAATAGCTATGTTCCCAATGCAGCAACCAACGGGATGCAGGGATTGTTGTTTATTTAACACGATCAGACCATATCCAACTAAGCTCTACTTGCATATCTCCCCTAAGATAGCTTTCGTAAAATTGTGTAAACATGCTCTTAGAATCTTCTTAGACATCCCTCAAAACCCCCTGCCATGCACGGCCTGTCCTCAAGCCCAGGCTGTCCAGGCAGTGGCTGAGGCGCCCCCTCGGTGAGAGGGTTCTCCTACATCTCCACCAGGCAAGGCCAAGAGCTGCGGCCAAAAGTGAGGTGCTCCCCCGCCGCCCCAGCGGCCCCCCTGCAAGGCAGGGCCCTGGGAGCCGCTGTGCGGGCTGCCGCGTTCGGCCCCTTCATTTGTCCTCATTAATGTTGCTTATAGCTGAGGCCTTTGTCACATATGTGATTATGTGAGATTCGATTCTCCTGAAGGTGTAAGCCCTGAGGTCTAGCCCCAGGCTCTGAGCCCGCAGCAGCCTGGAGAGAAGCTTTCCTGCTGTTGCAGGGCTTGCATATGCCTTCAGCCCCTGGGGTTGGGGCCATCCTGGAGGAGCCAGGTCTCAAATGTCAGGAACTGGTTCTTGGAGTGGTAAGGGTCAGAAATGTGCTGCCTTGGTCCTTGGCTCCAGGGACGCATCTCTGCCCGCTGTTCACTTCAGTGAGTAAGTCCTTATCCATTCCTCCCCACCAGCTCTACGTTCACCGGGTCCACTCAGTGTTACCCCCTCAACGTCTCTTCCCTCAGTCCCTTCCTCTTTCCTCCTCCAGGGTCCTGGCCTCATCTTAGGCCACCATCACCTCGTGGCTGGATCCTGCGACAGCCTCTTAGTCATAGTCCCCACCTCCAGCCTTGCTCCCCTCATATCCATCCCACACACTGCTGGTATCCTCATCTTTCTGAAATGCGTTCAGTTTGGGCCACTCTCTTTCTCTGGGAAAAGGCCAAACTGCTTCAGCGGGTCTGTAAGGCCTTCAGGACTGGGTCCCCAGAACCCTTCCAGGCTCTAGCTCCATCGCTATGCTCATTCCCTTACCCCTGCCCCCACCTTTCTCTCCATTTTCCAGGCTATGCTTTGTCACAGGGTTCCAGAACAATTCTACCTAGTGCCTAATATCTTAGGGCTTTTAGAAAAAGCAATTTCTTAGTTTTTAACTCACTCTGCTATTTCTCAGCTTAAGACAGGAGACTATGGGGAGCTGGACCAAGTGAAATGTCCTAGTCACTATTTTGCTATGTGTATTCTTCTCTAGGGACTGAAGTTTCTTCTCCGAGCTGTCATACTCACACCACTTTAGGTGCAAGGAAGAGAACAATCAAATTACTAGAGCAAAAGGGGGGGGGGTTTATTAAAGGCTATGCATGAAGGAACCCAGAGAAATCTGGCTTCAGGAAAAGCAGAAACAAAACAGCTAGAGGGCCCAGCCAGTCTCTATGTCTCTGTCTCTCTCTTCAGTCTCTCTCGTCAGCTTGCCCCTCTCCATTCTTCTTACTTTCTCTTGACCAGCTTCCTCTGCTTTCTCATCCTATACACAACCCAAAATGGCAGCCACATGCTAGGGTCTACATGGGCTCCTAACTTAACACCCATGACCCACTACAGCCTCCTATTGTCTGAGAATTGCTTTGATGGTCCTGTGTCATCTCCCTGAGGCAGGCTGCAGCAGTCCTAGGTCCTGGCTAACTTTAAGATTGGTTGTCCTTGGCTCAGAACTCCTTGCATTCTTCCCCATAGCTTTGACCCAAAGTGGGAGGTTACAAAGGGGTTCCGCCTTCTCTATCAGGGGCTGTGAGTAGACGCAGCTTATCAGTGGGGAGCTGTATTAGTTATTACATGAACTGTGTTAGTAACAAAGAATTTGTTACATAACAGATTAACAAAGGAGGCTGTATTAGTAACAAAGTACCACAAACTGGGTGGCTTAAACAACAGAAATGTATTGTCTCACAGTTCTGGAGGCTACAAGTCTGAAATCAAGGTGTTGATAGGGTTGGGTCCTTTTTTTTTTTTTTTAAATTTTTAAATTTTTTAAAATGTGAATATATTGACACAATGTTACATTAGTTTCAGGTATACAACATAGTGATTAGACAAGCTTGTACATTATACTGTGTTCACAAGTATAACTGCCATCTGTCCCCATACATCACTATCACAATATCATTGACTATAGGGGCGCCTGGGTGGCTCAGCCAGTGGGCGTCTGACTCTTGATTTTGACTCAGGTCATGATCTTGGGGTCGTGGGATTGAGCCCCACCTCAGGATCCACACTGGCGGGGAGTCCGCTTGAGATTCTCTCTCTGTCCCTCTCCTTCTGCCCCTCCCCTCAGCACTCTCTCTTTCTATTTCAAATAAGCAAATATTTTTAAAAAACCCAATATCACTGGCTATATTCCTTACACTGTGCCCTTTATTCCCATGACTTATTCATTCCATAACTAGAAGCCTATATATCCCACTCCCTTTCACCCATTTTGCCCAAAACCCCACCGTCCTTCCCTCTGGCAACCATCAAGTTTGTCCCCTGTATTTGTAGGTCTGATTCTGGTTTTTTGTTTGCTTATTTATTTGTTTTGTTGTTTCTTTATTCCACTTATGAGTGAAATCATGTGGCATTTGTCTTTCTCAAACTGACTTATTTTACTTTGCATAATATCCTCTAGATTCATCTGTGTCGTCCCAAATGGCATGATCTCATCCTTTTTATGTGTAATATTCCATTGTGTATATACACATCTTCCTTATCTATCCATCTATCAATGGACACTTAGGTTGCTTCCATAGCTTGGCTATTATAAATAATGCTGCAATAAACATTGCATAAACATTGAGGTGCATTTTTTTCAATTAGTGTTTTCATTTTCTTTGGGTAAATACCCAATATTGGAATTATTGGATTATATAGTATTTCTATTTTTAATTTTTTGAAGAACCTCCATACTGTTTTCCACAGTTAATGCACCAAATTACCTTCTCATCAATAGCATATGAGGGTTCCTTTTTCTCCACCTTATTGTTAACACTTGTTATTTCTTGTCCTGTCTTTCTTTTAACCATTCTAACAGGTCAGATGTAACGTGATATTTCATTGTGGTTTTCATTTGCATTTCCCTGATGATTAGTGATGTTGGGCACCTTTTCATATGCCTGTTAGCCATCTGTATGTCTTCTCTGGAAAAATGTCTATTCAGGTCCTCAGCCCATTTTTAAATCTGCTTGTTTGGGTTTGTTTTGTTTTGTTTTGTTTTGGTGTTGAGTTGTGTAAGTTCTTTATATATTTTGGATATTAACCCCTTATTGGGTATATCAATTTGCAACTATCTTCTCCCATTCCGTAGATTGCCTTTTTGTTTTCTTGATGTTTTCTTTTGCTGTGAAAAAGCTTTTTATTTTGATGTAGTGTCAGTAGTTTGTTTTTGCTTTTGTTTCCCTTGCCTTAGAAGACATATCTAGAAGGACGTTGCTTTGACCAATGTCAGAGAAATTACTGCCTGTACTCTTTTCTGGGAATTTTATGGTCACGTCTCACATTTAGTTCTTTAATCTGTTTTGAGTTTATTTTTGTGTATGGTGTTAAATGGTGGCCCAATATGATTCTTTGGCATGCAGCTGTCCAGTTTCCCCAGCACCATTTATTGAAAAGACTGTCTTTTCCCCATTGTACATTCTTGCCTCCTTTGTCATAGATTAATTGACCAGACAATTGTGGGTTTATTTCTGGGCTCTCTATTCTGTTCATTGATCTATGTGTCTATTTTTATGTCAGGACCATATGTTTTGATTACTACAGCTTTGTAGTGTATCTTGGAATCTGGAATTGTGATACCTCCAGCTTTGTTCTTCTTCCTCAAAATTACTTTGGCTGTTCAGGGTCATTTGTATTTCCATACAAATTTTAGAATTATTTGTTATCATTTTGTAAAAAAAAAAAATGCTTATTTTGATGGGGATTGCATTGAATCTGTAGATTGCTTTGGGTAATATGGACATTTTAATATTAATTCTTCCAATTCATGAGCATAGAATAACTTTCCATTTGTTTGTGTCATCTTCAATTTCTTCCACCAGTGTTGTGAAGTTTCCAAATTTTGGTTAAGTTTATGGGTTGGTTCATTCTGAGGGCTAGGAGGGAAGGATCTGTTCTATGCCCTAACAAAGGCTGTTTTGTTGTTATGTTTCAACCCAAAGCAGATGCTAAGGGCAGGGCCAATAGCCATCTCTGTAGTTCCTCTCTTAGTTCTCCTCAGGAGCTCCCTGGTTAGCCTGCTTTGCTCATCCTTCAGATACAACTAGATACTAGAGAGAGACGTTATGTTCAAATTGAGGTTCCCCACCACAGACAGAAAGCAACTTGTAAACTCCAAGTAAACATAGTCTACAGGCAACAATGCCCCATTATACCCTTTCCAGGAATATAGGCTTTCAGTATTATGAGACCTTTAGGGAGGATTATTTATAACATGGATAGGTCTGTAGCTCTGATAGCAACTATTAATGTGGTCACTACTAGTTACAAGAGTAATGAGGATACTGTATGGCACATGTGTGGTGCATTAGAATTGTCAAAGGATTTTCACATACATTATTTTGTTTCTTCCTCACAATATGTGAAGTAGGAAAAGCAGATTTTGTTTCATTTTTTTTTTGAGGAATAATTGACATATAACATTTTGTTAGTTTCAAATGTATAACATAGTGATTAATTATTTTGATTATATTGTAAAATCACCACATGATAAGTCTAAACATCTGTCACTCTACTTACGAATTTTTTTGTGATGAGAACTTTTAAGATCTACTTTCTTAGCAACTTTCAAACATGCAGTACAGTATTATTAACTGTAGTCACTATGCTATACGTTGGTTACACTCCTATGACTTACTTATAACTGGAATTTTGTACCTTTTGACCTTCCTTCACCCATTTTGCCCACCCTCCAACCCCCACCTCTGGTAATCACCATTCCATTCTCTGTATCTATGAGTTTGTTTGTTTATTTTAGATTACACATATGAGTGAGATCATATGGTATTTCTTTCTCTGACTTATTTCACTTAGCATAATGCCCTCAAGTTCTATCAATCCTGTTGCAAATGGTAAGATCTCATTTCTTTCTAATGGCTGAATTATATTCCATTGTGTGTGTGTGTATATATATATATATATATATATATATATATACCACAATTTCTTTATTCATTTGTCCATCAGTGGACACAAGTTGTTTCCATATCTTGGTTATTGTAATAATGCTGCAATAAGTATGGGGGTGCCAATATCTTTTCGAGTTAGTACTTTCATTTTCTTCAGATAAATACCCAGAAGTGGAATTACTAGATCATAGAGTAGTTCTATTTTTAATTTTTTAAAGAACCTCCGTACTGTTTTCCAGAGTGGCTACACCAGCTTGCATTCCCACCAACAGTGTACAGGGGTTCCCTTTTCTCCACATCCTTGCCAACACTTGTTGTTTTTTGTTTTTTGGATATTAGATATTCTAACAGGTGTGAGGTAATATCTCACCGTGGTGTTGATTTGCATTTCCCTGATGGTTAGTGATGTTAAGCATTTTTTCATGTAACTGTGCAGATTTCTGTTATCTCTTTGTGCCTTGGTTTTTTGTCTGTAAAATAAAGATAGTAATAGCTACTCAAAGGATTGTTGCATAGGTTAAATATTAATAACTTTAAAGCACCGGCATCTTGAAAGCAAGACGTAACAGATGTTAGTTTCATAATTGTCATTCATATTACAGCGGGAGAAAGGAGATGTAGAGGTTAAGAGTCTCAGCCAAGACTCTCAGATCCATGACAGAAATGGGCCTGGCCCTCAAGTTCAGAACTGGGGGGGAGAGGATCAAATAGGTACCTCTGTGAAACCAGAAAGGAGATGCCTCTTCATTCCCACCGCCTATTCCTGCCATATCCCGCAGTTACTTTGCTGGAGGCTCCTATAATATCATTTCTTTCAACTGTGTTTTCCTTTATTTTATTTCCTGTCAAAGCTGTTTTGTTGTCACCAAAATTAGGAAAGTATAAAGAAAATACATTTTAGGGTAAAATAACATGCATCTCTTCAGTTATGCCTATAATATCCCAAGGTCGTGCCATATAGTCCTTTACCAGAAATGAAAAAGGAAAATTATATACCCACACGTGTGTGCATGCACACACACACAATTACTATTCGAAGATATAAGGGAACTGGAAGATGGTACAAAATGTTTCTTTACTTTCCCATCAGTCTCCTTTCAGTCTCTAGGTCAAGCCCTTCTCTCTTATCCCCCTGCTGCATGTCCTGCCTCCCCACCTGCTGGAGGCTTGTTCTCTCTCTCTCCCCTTCTTGGCTCCATTCTAGGATGTCTTAGGTTGGGATCTTCAGAGGCAGCTGCTGGGATGAGGGATCATGTGAAAGTGATTTATTAGGAAACCTTCCCTGGAAAAATTCGGGGGTGGGGAGTGGGATCAGGAAGAGGGGTATAGAAAAGTATCAAGCAAAGTCTCACACAGTTGCTCTAGGAGACAGAGGAGGTCTTACTTCAAAGTCTTCTTTGTCAACAAAGGACAGACAGAAAGCAACTTGTAAACTCCAAGTAAACATAGAGCTGGATAGTTGACACCCCTGCAATCAATAATTATTGGTTGTTAAGGCCTAACCCTACCTTTCTCCCCAAGATGGAAATTCCCAATCACTTTCACAGTCCGTGTGCAGGCCTGAGGGTCCTTTCCAAGAGGGGCAGGTGCTGGCTGTTGGGAATGAAGGCAGCACTGAGGCTGGTGTGTAAGAAGGTGGTGGAGAGATCTGAGGGGACAGGGGTCTGCTCCCTCAAGTGCATGGCGAATCTTGGAGGTTCTGGTCCCACCTCCATCGTGTAGGGGGCTACATGAAGAACCTCCTGAGGGGGTATGAAGGGGACTTTAGATCCTTCAGAGGTGAGAGTCTACAAAACAGACACATCTTTTTGTTGTTCACGTACACTGTCTCCTTTGACGGTTTTGATGTTTTATGCTACACAGGGTCTGGGGTTTTGTTTGTTTTACTAAACTCAGAGAAGGGAAAGAAATGACAAGAGTGAAGGTAGAAGAAAACCTCACCAGTGCACAAACATAAATGTGTTTTAGTTCCATCTTACTGATTTTTAAATAAAACTAAGGATTGATGAGACTAATTTTTCATGCCAATTAAATGGTACATTCGGCCTATGGGCCTGGGTGCCTCTGCTCTCCTGGGAAGGGTTTCTGACTCCATGCAGGTGCCCCCATGTCCTAATACTCTCACCCCACATCTTCTTCTTTGTCTGCCTCACGCTTCCTTCTACTGTCCAAAATTGGCCTTGATTTCTTATTTCCTTCTCCTTTTTCCTTCTTTGAAAGCCATAGGTTCACTAGTAGCGGGAGATGCTGAGAAAGGGGGTTGAACACCCAGTCTGTATCCTTTTGGGGAACAGAGTTGTATTTGAGGTGAGCCAACTCCCAGTGGCAGCGATGGAGGATTATAGGAGCCGCAGCCACGAAGGAAAGGGAACAGGGAGGTACAGAAAGAACATGCTGTCTGCGCTCTGTGTGTCAGAGCTGATTTCAGAAGAGACATATTCTCCCTAATGAGGTAAGTTGGGTTTCTGGCCTACAGAAGACAGAGCAGTAGAGGGGAGTGCTTGGCGAGGAGGAGGCTCCTGGCACCTGTTGGAGGGAACTGGGCCGCTCACCTTCGGTGCCTCTTGGCAGAAAGGCAACGTACTTCCTAATGGAGACTGATGAAGCCAGAACTCAGAGAGATAATGAACTGAAACAGGATTCCTCTCTGAATTGAAAGAGCTGGTGGTAATGAATGCAGTTGTCTCTGTTGAGCCTGGAAGCTCCACTCGGCATGGAATTTTGTGAAATGAGGCCCTCCTTGTAGAACAACAGATTGTGAGGAGAAGAATCTATGTTTAAATTGCTGTTAAGCGGAGCTAAACTAAGCTAAGTTAGGCAATAGCCTTCCACCTCAACAGATCGATCCTGCAACCTAGGTGCTCGGACATCTCTGAGAGGCTTGAAGTCTTCCCGAGTCTTCCAGCGACCTCTGAAAGGAAACAGATACAAAAATCTTTCTGCCATGTAGGAGCTTAAGCATCTCAAGGGCAACCTAAGACTATTGTCCAAGGGTTGTTTTTCTGAATGGAAAGTCATCCTCAAATTGGAAGTTTGTGTTATTATGGGGAGAACAAAAGCGGACAGAACCCTCAGGTGCAAGCACTCTGGAAATCTAGAGAGATGTTTTCCTGGGCTGGGGAGTATCAGCAAAATATCCTAGACTCTGGAGCACATTAAAAGAAGGAACTGAAGGAATAGTTATCCTATAACAATGTTGGATAACGAGTCTATTGATCCTGAACTTCCAATATAATTCCCAACATTTCTACTGTACTGAATGGAAAAAAGCAGAATCTGGACTGGAGATATTTTACTCTTAAGGTAAGATATTTTATTGATGTTTAAACTGATAGTGATCTGTATAGTACTTGATATTTGCATTGTCATTGACAAATTTTTAACTCATGCGCTACATGACTGCCAATAGTATGTACAGCTTGCACTCAGAAAAGTTTGTGTAGGGGCGCCTGGGTGGCTCAGTTGTTAAGCGTCTGCCTTTGGCTCAGGTCATGGTCCCAGGGTCCTGGGATCGAGCCCTGCATCGGACTCCCTGCTCCGCGGGAAGCCTGCTTCTCCCACTTCTGCTCCCCCTGCTTGTATCCCCTCTCTCACTATGTCTCTGTCAAATAAAATAAAATCTTTAAAAAAAAATTCTTAAAAAAAAAGTTTGTGTAAATTAAATTTTTGTAAATCAATCAATTTTGGTGATTTGAGGAGATAACACCATCCATCTATAGATTGTCTCCACAGTTTACAAAGTATGTTAGTATATATGGTATCAATTTTCACAATCTCTTTATCAGGAAGTATTGTCATCTCCATTTTCCAGAGGGGAATTAAGACTGATGCGGATGAAGGGATATGTTCAAGCTTCTGCTGCTTCTTAGCTTGTGTTCAGAAGTCTGTTCTCCCAACTATAAATCTTACACATTCTTTTTTCTTTGTTTGGTACTCATTCATTAAATCAATCCCTTCACTGAATAAATGCTCATTCTGAAAGGTTAATTCTTCTGTTTTATATGTATGTCAACAAATACTTTTATTTATCAAATTATTGTTAAATTGGGGTAAAGCCATAGTGGGTCAACACTGAATGAGTGTCAACTAGGAGTGAAATAACAATGAGGTTAAGTGAATTTCCTGAATTCTTGCTGAAATTATGGTATCAGTACTGAGTAGTTCAAGCCTCTGGTTAGCCTATAAAACACCCCTATATTTTCATTTCTTGCTTTGATAGCCTGGTTATTTGCAATACCTATAAGAACACTTTCAGTGGAAGCATAATATGTGAGCTTACCCAAGACCCAAGGGCAGATCCATGTATCTGTGCTTTGAAGGTTACACAATTTGGCAGAACAGTTTTAAGAAAAAGAATACACAATTAGTGAAGGACCCTGAAGATTGAACTTCATTAGCTTCATGGTAAATCTACTTCGGCCAGTAGCTGGCTCTCTTCCAGACTCTCACCACGCTCCCCATCCCAGAGTTACACTATCCCAGTGGGCAGGAATGAGTTGGTTTTTCATCTTCCTTTATCAGCGAGGATACATCCTGGAGATGTGGGGCGAAGCCCTGGTTGGGGACAAACATATTGAGAGCAGCTGGTCATTTGAAATACATTCAAGTTTGTGAGAGCAAATAAATTACTTTCCAGGGAACGAAAATAATTTAAAGATATGCTTGAGGAACAAGTTTTAACAATCTTTGAACAAGGAATGAATATCCACAGATCAGAGGGATAAAGTTTACCCCACATTTCAGAGGTGGATTCCGGAAACTTCTGACTGGTTAACATTAACCACCAACAAATTTCTAAGATGGGTTATCTAACAAATAGTTTGTTAAAATGTAGAAAGGGAGGGAAGACATGATTACCAGATTCTCACGTGGATTCACTAAAAAGAAATAACACAAATGAAATCCATTTCCATGTTTTTTTTTTAAGATTTTATTTTGAGAGAGAATGAGTGAAAGAAAGCACAAGCCAGGAGAGAGGCAGAGGAAGAGGGAGAGGGAGAGGGAGAGGGAGAAGCAGACTCCCCACTGAGCAGAGAGCCCAGTGCAGAACTTGGGATCATGACCTGAGCTGAAGGCAGATGCTTAACCGACTGAGCCACCCAGTCAGTTAACCCCATTTCCATGTTTTAAATTGAAGTATTAAACCCAAAGACCAGGGAATACATTTGGGTTTTAGAAGGCTACTTGACAGGATCTTTCATGATACCTTTTCAAACAGGTTGGAGAAATGTGGATTGAACTACGGAATAGTTAAATAGATTATTTTGGTTGACTGATAGAGTGAGATGAATTAGTGCTGAAGGGAAAGCTAGAAGAGGTGCCCCTTTCTTTTCAACTCTTGCTCCTCAGCAAAAATGGAGATGCAAAGATAAATATGACAGGGCTCCTGCCTTCGAGAGTTCGGCAGGAAAAAACGATATAACGTATAAACAACTAGCTATGATCATTGTGGGGAGGGCTGCACTGGGGATACATAAGGGAAATGGGATGACTGAAGTAGAACTCCTGGGGTTAGGGGCGGGAGATCTTTATGGCAGTTGGTGATGTCTGGCTGTTATGCAAAGCTGTCTTAGAAAGCAGTGAGGATTTCAACTAGAGGAGAAATGACTGGTGGAGAAGGACATCAAAACAAATGACTTTCAGGTTCTGTTCAAATGCTGAAGTCCTGAGTTTTCTCATGGTTAAATCCCCACAGCTGGTCTCGGCACAGCCAAGCCTGCTCCCAAGTTCTGAGGATGCATCTCCACAGCCAGGCTCCAGTGTGTCAGGGGACGGAACCGCTGAGATGGGTGACAGAGTCAGCTTGGAGACCACGATCACACTAGGAAGGAAGGAGGGGGAACGGGAAGCTTGTTAGCCTGTTCAGATTAGTAGGGTCCTCGTGAAAGGAAATATATTTGGCTGTTCAAAAAATTACAAGCTAAAGGGCCCAAGAATTAGAGGAAACTTACGGTCTGGCAAAGGGAAGCTGGCAATATGAGTGGGAGACCCTCCACTCAGAGAGATTGTATTTATGTCTACAGAGTGCTAAAAACCTCCATATTTTCCTCATTGCAGTGCTTTTTCATGCCATTGAAAAGACTGATTCTGCTTTTCCAAAGAACAGTGTGGGTTATTTATTATCATTTATAAGAAATATTTCTGCAATGCTACCCCAGGGTCTGAAACTAGCCTGGCCGGAAGAGGCATATCTAAAGTCTGAAAATCCTAATAATGTCAGCCTTGTTTCCTGTACAGAGCATGGTTTAAAGTGAAAAATTAAGTTATTGAGTCATTTAAGTACCTGGAAACAACTCATATAGACTGGGAAGAATTTATTAGAAAACTATATCTCATTCCCCCAACACAGGAGCCCACAGCTCACTGTGCACAGTTGTCAGCGGCCGGATTCCATTAGATTCTATCCCTGGTAAATGTCCTGGCCTAAATCTGAATTCTGACTGGAGATCTCCTCCCCACCTGAAAGTCACCGGAACAAGATAGCCAGCCACACAGCCTCAAAATTCTTCACCAATGTATCTCCCTAGAGGCTCACCCTTTCTCAGATTCACACCCTCTTCTGAGGACAAAAACCAGGCATGTGGTGCGAGCGAAGCCCTTTTCACCAGGCCGGCTAATTACGCCCAGCCTTTCTCCAGCTGACTCCGCGTCAAAGACCCGCAAGACAATGAACTCAGGCTGCGGGGCTCCGGATAATGCCGGCCATTTAATGTGCTTGAATACCACAGCCCGAGCCTTCCTGTTTCCAAGCCAGTCGGTAGAGTTGCAGGGTCCTGGGTGTGTTCTTCAGCCTTTCACCATAGACAACAAAGAGGAGTTTGATGTCTGTGCCCTGAATACTTAGCATGAGATGCTGAGGTCCAGCCATTGCTCCACACAGCAACCGAAGGCGGCGGTACTTGGGACAAATGAGGATAGAGCTCGGTGAGACACCAAGCCTCTGTGCCCAGAGGTCCCCAGCTAGGACGGTCTCAGCGTGACTGGGAGAATATTCGGTCACAAAATATTATCTCTTCTCCTGCATAAACACACAGCCCTCATACTTCAATTCCTTCAGGAACTTAAAAATATTAGTTGGATTTAACCATTCATTTTTGCACCCTGGAATCCCATGTTTTATTTGTAAAACCACTTGTGTTCTTTAAAATTTAATGAGACAATATTAAATAAGTCATCCAGAAGTCACATAATAAAATGCCAGTACATCCAGGCTGTGACTCCGTTCTGAGAAATGGGTGATGTGTAAATTTGCTGCCTTTCTGTCCAAGGAACTACCCTGCTGATCTAAACATGTGAAAATGCAGCTGGGTTGGGCCTTTGCCCTTTGGATCTCAGTAATAGGGAATACGGATTTGTACATAGGCAGTCTCTTCATTTCATCCATAATAGCTTGGCAGTCAGATTATTCCCATGTTTTGGTTGAAAAAGAAATGCTATGAATAGCAATAGGGTGCGTGAGTCCATTCCATCCCTCCTTCCTCCCCCTTCTTCCCCACCCTCTATTTGTAAGCAACTCTCTTCCAAACATCTCAGGCAGCTAAGAATGAAAATCTAGAGTTGCTATAAAAACTGTATCCTCATACTCCCACCTAGACCATGTCTAGCAAGTACTCAGGACTTGTGTACACTTGGCTAAGAATACAGTAGATGGGTGGATAGATTAATAGATTTAGATCATTATCATTGAATAATTTTTTTGGCATAACGTTCCTTTAAGTAAATAGAGGAAAACCAAGGTATCATTCTGAGAAATGATCAAGCTACTTTAAATCTTTCAGTTTTTTTAAACTAATCTTCTCTCATTCTCTCTAACACCCTTCACCAGCTAACTCGAGGAGGTCTTATTTTAAGAAACACCAGCCCTGGGAAGCCTTCCGTGATTTTCCAGGACTAGGTGAGTTGGCCTCATTCAGTACCCCCATAGCATGCTATTTGTTCCTATCAGAGCATCATCATGCTAGTCTGTATCATAACTGATTGTTTAACTATCTTTTCCACTGTTCTATAAGTTCCCCTAGGACCATGCCTGTCTTTTTCACATTTTAATCTTCAGCACGATTCTGACACATAGTAGCTATTCAATGGGCATTTATTGAATGAATGAATGACCTCACTGTAATTCAAGGTCACCCTGGACTTTGTAGAGCCAACAAGCATGAATTGTGACCCTATTATATGTGAACATCGTGGTCTTTCTGGTTCTGTAGGTTCCCACTGAAGGGTACAAGCAGTGGCCCTGCTCTCAAATCCCTTGCACACTAGCTAGACAATCAGAATCTCATCAAGAGTCACATTGAACCACTGACTTCAGCGGAAATTCAGAGTGAGAGATCACGGGGGCCTAAGAAGTCCTGAAGGGCAAGGAATAAATGAAACTGCAGCTGCGTTTGAAGGAGGGGTAGAATTTGATTAGGCAGAGAGGGTGAGGAGGGCACAGCAGGAGGGGGGAATAAGAAATGGAGGTGAGGATGAGTCTGGTGTGAACGTGGACCGGGGAGGAGCCCAGCTTCGCTGGGATGGAAAGGCCAGCTTCTCCATGAGCTGTAGAAGCTGGGGCTAGATTATGGAGGGTTTGGAGAGCCAGACAGAGGGGTCTGAGCACCAGACACTGCATCCCGGGATATCAGCATAAAATCTGATGTAGGGAATTTCATGATACAGAAAGTCGTTTAGAAAGGTCTTATCGGCCCAGGAAGACTCTGAAGGGAGAGAGCTGTGCCAAGAAGGCCACCTAGGAGCCATGGCAGTTATCCTCCAAGAGACACATAACACAGCCTGGGCTAGAGTGATGTGAGAATGATGAGAGGAAAAGGAAAACCAGAAGACATTTTGGGGAAAGAAATGGCAGACTCGCCTCAGCTGGAGGTACCCCAGGTTCTTTCGAGGTCTTAGAAGTCTGGTTCCTCTGAAGGTACATGTAGCTGCTCCCTGGGAGCCTGCGACCAGGGGCTGCATGGCTTGCGAGGAGGAAGGAGATGGCTTCGGAGGTCTTCGTGCTGTGCTGACTCCCCTCATCCCCGTTTCGGGCCAACCTTCCCTTCCCTGGGGCTGTGTTCCCGTGGAGCCTCTGCTCACGCCCCAAGCACGGCCCGGAGGGTCACCTCCCGGCACCACAGTTCTGAGTCCCAGCCGGGGCCGGGGCTTCCGGGGACCTGTCCCCTTGCTGCCTTGCAAGAGTTTTGAGTCTCTCGGGACAAAGCCCCCAGGCTGTGCTGGAGGCTTCCCAGAGGGCACGACTACCAGTAGTTGCTAGGGAAGAATGATTTTTTAAAAACATGTCAGCCTTTGACTGCCTTCCCTAGGGCCTCCGGTCCTGCTTTCCCGCTTTGCCGCAATGGCTTTTCATCGCGGTCTTAACAACCATCACGTGAATGTATTTAAAAGAAAGGGTGCCGCTTTTCCAGAATGTGCTCAGGAAGAGTAGCCACCACTCCCGGTTAAGTTCCCGGTCTGGAGAACTTGGGGACTTGTTGCCCTGATTTATCGTTCTGGTGTCATTCCCCGACAGTCGGCCTGCTCCCCCGGTTCAGCTTTTCATCATCATTTCAGGGCTGTTTGCTCAGCCTTCACTGTTGCTGTTGCAGTTGTGTTTTGGACCTGACCTCCTGGCAGGCTGTGGGCTTGGCTGAGGAAGCTGGCGGATGCTGAGCGCGGCAGAGGAGAGCAGACCCGACCCCGTGAGGAAGGGGAGGAGATTGGGAAAGGACTCGGAGATGTGCTCCTGCTGTCTTACCTGGGAAGGGGCTCCGTGGAGCCATTAGCTGAGGTGCCCTTCTGGAGCATCCCCTGGTGACTGGGACCGCCGTTGAGGTATCATTCGCTGCTTCAGCTCTCCTTACTTCCAACTCCCCCCTCAGACTTTCTTACCTTTGTCACCTCCCAACAAAATGATTCTAATTCTCTCCAAGTTGTGCTTCATTTGAAACGAACCCAAAAGCAGCCCCGAGGGCAGCCCACGGCTGCCTGCCTCTACTTAGGAGCCAGGGCCCCGGAAGCTGCAGGGTCCGCTGGGCCTGCTGAGTTGCCGGGTACCTTGTCCCGAATGTCCCCTTCACCCCCAGCCTGAGCCTGCAGGCCGGTGAGACAGCCTGGAAAGAGCTTGGCCTGGATAGCTGGAAACCCAGGAGTCCAGAATCCGCTCGAACGCTGACTTTTCCTGTGCTGCCTACTTTATAGGAGCCAGAAACACCAGCCTCCATCTTTGCCTGGGAGGGATGGATTTAGCATTATCGATCATTTATTATGTGTCACGCTGTCTCCATACGCTCTTAATCCTCAGGCCAGCCCTTAAGAAGTGATTAGTTGCGTCCTAAAGGTACAGTTGCTCAGAGAGTAAAAGTAATAACTCAAGGCTGCAGAGCTAGTAAGCGCTCACGCTGGAATCCAAGTCTTCCTGACTTACTTCGCAGCGCCTGAGAAAGGGTGGGCCAGCCTGCACGCTGACTCTTCTGATCCACAGCCAAACAGACAGATTAGAAGGATATTCTCATCATCAAAAACTGTGTATTGAGTCCCTTCCACATAAGACCAGAAAATGTGTTTACCTTCTCAGGAAAAAGGCTGTGGAAAACTCAGACTAGGTACATAGCCATTCCTCCCGCCCACCTCTCTTGGGGGTCATTTGATTACCTTAGGATGGGAGCCTTAGGATGGGAGCTGTCGGGCATCAGGCTTTCTCTCCTTTCAGCCCACGTGAGTCAGCGCTGCTCAGTGGGAAATGCGGTCTCAAACAAGACCCTAAAGGCTGATCCCAGCTGCCTCGCTGGATGTCAGAGACCTCATCATGTAGCCTGTCTGAGGTTTCATTGCTCCACCTCAAAAGAGGAACCGAAGGCCATGCCCTACAGAGCTAGGCAATGAAGAGAGGCGAAGCATGCCAAACAAAAGGCTATGCTCGAGGTAATTGTCTCTTGTCCCCTCCTGGGAAGACAGAAGAAAGGGTCCTCCTCCAACCGGCTGCCTGGGACTCAGAGAGCACCCCTTCACTTCTGAAACAAGTCCTTCCTTCCTTGTTTTCCTGTCACCCCCCAACACGGGCAGATGCAGTTTGCTCCCTACAACTGGATAACATTGGGATTTTCCACACGGACAGGGGAGCTTGGGGTCCAGGCAGCCTGTAGCTGAGGCATGTCTCCTGGGCAGGCTCAGTTATTCCCTCAGCCTGGTGCAGAATTGAGTTACTTCACTCCCCCCTCCAGTAAACTGGTTGCTTCTCTAGACTCAGGCCTGGGGTAACAGACTTTGCCAAGTCACCTCACTTCTTAGCTTAGCTTCTTGGGTTTCTTAGAAAACAGGACCTTTTTTTTCTGTCTGGGTTTCAGACCCAGCCTCAGGGCATTCCTTGAGTTAGGCTGAGACCGTTGGCAGGCACCCACCAACCTGCAGAGAAGGCTTGAGCCAGACTAAGGATCTCTGCTGCCCACTGGGGCTCCGCCCATGTCCCCTTCTTGTCTTCTGTAAATGACCTCACATTCTTTCACAGCCCTGTCCTTCCTGTGTTCTAGTTCAGCCAGGACTAATGGCTTGTATTATGTCTATCAACACCAACCACCCAGTAATGACTGCATGAAATACAGTGTTGGCAAGAATTCTAAAGTTAAACCTCAGCTTGGTGGGAAAGAATAGCCTAGCCTTGATTAGCACTGTCTGCCACGAGCATGGGAGGAAAAGGGTCAACACGCAGGCAAGGTATTTGCCGTCTCTCCATCAGCATTAAGAGCTCGTTTCTCTGGCTTCACATCAAGTGTTGTGTTATGTTTTGTTTTGTTTTTTTTAATCTTTATTCAGCTCACATATCTTCCTCTTGGATGTGCTGTACCATTTTTTCTCCCGATAAGAGTAGCATATTTTAAAAGCACATATTTTAAGAAGTGATTTACATTTTATCATAATTTTCCCTGCCCAATACAGTGATTTTTGGAGGAAAGGTACTATTTTTGCCAGTGAATTCTGGGGAAAATCTTACACAGTTATTTCTCTCCTATCTCTTTGAGAAGTTAGAAAAAAGAAGCAGCATATCTTTTTTTGGAGACAGGTACTAGAAATTTATTTACTCACTAAATAAATCTTTATTGAGTGGTTATAATGTGCCAGACACTGCTGGGCACTTGGGACAGAAAATGAAAATGACATGGACAACCCCTACAAGAAGCTCACATTCTAGCCTGAAAAAGCCATGTTAACCACCGACCATAGATAGAATACAGTCTCACCACTTTCTCTAAGGGAAGCTGCCATGATGTTCTTAGAACTGGAGAACTGTTTTCACCAACTTTCATTTTCTAAAGAGGTTAAGCTGTTAAAGGAAGACCAAACCTCCTCCACATTGTTATCCATCAATGATTCTCAGTTCCCAGTGTCAAAGAACCTGTGGTGCCCTTAAAATGCTCCCAGGCAAAAACTGCTGAACTGGGCTAATAAATCTGACTGAGGTAGCAACAAGCTATTTGGCAATAGTCCTTGGAAACACCCTGTTCAGCCTCCACAGTTCCTGTGTTCCGTACTTGACCGCCCATCCTAGCTCCTGGACCACGTCTGCCTTGGGCTTGATCTTCAGGCTAAGCCCCCTGCTCCCAGTGCAAGTTCACATCCCTGGGCTTCAGGTTTGAGGCTTCATCCTAAGACAGCACTTGGTGCCTCCTCATGTGAATTCCCATGGCTGGCTCCATTGTCCACCTTCAATGCTATCTTTTCAGACCAGGCCTGACCTCTCATCACTGACCTGGCATGTCCCAGGTTCCATTTTTGCTAAGAGTTAGTGCCCAAGAGTGGATCACCCACGCAGTGGCTACATAGTGCTAAAGCACGAGAACATGCCTGAATTACTCTGGCGATGTCCAGGTATTTCACATTTGCTTTCATTGTGATTCTGGGCTGAATTTCAGTGCTCATCAACATGTTTGGCAATACAGAGACTCAGCCTTGGCCTGGAGGAGGCTGAAGCCATCTGTTCTTTTAAGTGATAGAAAGGATGAGACTGGATTAGCTAGAACCAGGATAGCACAAGGAATGCTTTCTGAAGAGCATGACCTGGGTAGAAATTTTGCTTGTGTGCTTATGCAGAGGTCCATAAATCTGTTGAATGCACTGGTCAGAAATCTGTGATCAGAGACAGACTGTAACTTAGTGGTTGCCAGGGGCTGAGGCATCGGGGATAGTGAATGATGGCTCCTGGGTACAGAGTCTTTGAGAGAAGTGATAAAAATGTTATAAAATTAGATAGTAGTGATCATTGCACAACTCTGTGAATAGACTAAAGCCCCCTGAATTATATACTTTAAAAGGGTGAATTTCGGGCACCTGGGTGGCTCAGTTGGTTAAGCGACTGCCTTCGGCTCAGGTCATGATCTTGGAGTCCTGAGATCGAGTCCCACATCAGGGTCCCAGCTCAGCGGGGAGCCTGCTTCTCCCTCTGACCTTCTCCCCTCTCATGCTGTTTCTCTCTCTCTCGCTCTGTAATACATAAATAACTAAAATCTTTAAAAAAAAGGGGGGGTGAATTTCATAATATATGATGTATATCCCAATAAAGCTATTATTAAAAAAAAAAAGAAAGAAAGAAATCTATGATCTATAGTCCCAAAAAACCCCCAAAGCAAAAAACAACCTGGTGTACATTTAATAAACACTTCTTCAGCATCTACTATGTACTGGGCTTTGCTGTCTCAGAAATGAGACAGACAAGGAGTCTGTAGCTCAAAGTAGCCCATAGATGCAACTGAAATTCCTCCTTGCCCACGTCTAGGGCTCACCCGGAGTGTGTCAGCCTAGAGCCAGGTATAGACACCCACCCAGCCGCAGTTGTTCTTTGGACTTCCTACCAGGGCAAGACTGCCTATCTTGGCAACCCTGAAGCCCTTTCATCTCCAGGGAGTGTTTTACTGATGAGCTGGCTTATCTCACTTGTTAGTAACCACAGGAACAGACCAGGTTGCAATGAATCTTTCTTTTTCCCTCTGCTTGTGGGAGTCATCCAGGCCTTTCTCTGGGGCTCCCTAACCATGAAAGCTCTAACAAGATGTTCTGAGTGGGTGGCCCTCCTGCAAGGTGGAATTACCTGGCAGTTTCAATCTCCTTGGTAGACCATAGCACTCAATTTTTGTCTTCACCTCGAGAGGCTAAGTCCATGGAGTGGCAGTCATGATCTGGACACAGATGAGGCTACTACCTCCACTTTGTCTTTGGGAGACCATATCTGCTTTGGCAAAAGCAGTATGTTATTTATGTGAAATTGTTCTCAGCCATGGTACCCAACCACACTTCCATCTACGACCAAAATTCAAAGAGGTTGGAATCAATCTTCTGTCCTCCACAGGCTACGTTTTGTAACATCCCCAAATGCCCAGCATCCAACCCTCCACCTTCCCTCCAAACCAGAGCAAGGCCAGGCCCTAACTGACTCCACTAAATACAACCCATCGTCCAACACCCACCTCTCTCCTATAGATCAGAATGAATTGTAACCAGATGAGAAAGTCCATATGCACCAAATGAGCTCTCAGCCAGGAGAACAAAGGGACAGTGTTAGATGTCATCCAGCATGGAGACAGGCAGGAGTTCATATCCTGGGAGCCCATGGGCTGTAAACTGAGCCTAGATTTCTGTTCTGAGATACACATGTACGTCCCTTGGGGAAGTGAAAGCTGTGCAGATCAACACAACTCTGATGATGTATTAAGAAACCCCAGGAGCAGTGAGCAGGGGAATGTGGGGGGACAGAAGGATTCAGGGCGTCTAGAAACCATCCACTTCCAATTTAGAGGCTGTCTGGGGAGTTGGGTGGGGCTCGTGATGCCTTTTGTGAAGACTTGGGCTAGGTGGGGGAGCTTGCTTGGTAGCGGTATGATAGAAATAAGAGTTCATTTTTATTTGCAATGAAGTGAAACTTCAGCTTAAAAAAATTCCATTGTGACCAGAGCCCATGTTGCAGATGAACACAGAAAAGCACTGTTGGCTGTTGCCATCTCCTCTCAGAAATTGGGCCTTCAAGATCACAGTAAGTGGCAGTTTGAAGGTCATGATCAGGTCCTGTCCAGCTTTCTCACAGGAGAAAACAGGCAAGCAGAAGGGGAAGAGTTTAAAATAACAAGGGGGCTCTTTAAATAGAGCTATAAAGCTGGGTGGCAAACCTAGTCCAAGGGTTAAAAACAAGCTTTTCCTCCAAAGTTTCTATGGCAACTAGATAAAATCTACAGCAAGAGTGTAGTTAATGAAATATTTCTTCTAGACCAACATGTAGCAGTAAGTAATGAAGGCTGACTTTGTGTAAGGATCCAGCATAGGTTACATTTTTAGCTGCTGCTTTTTTTTTTTCCTGGCAAGAATTGGCATGGAGTTTGGTGAGATTCCATATATTATACGCCCTGATTTCTCTTCCTCATGGCATAGAGTCTAGAAGACTGGGGCAGAAATGCTGGTGTTGATCCAAAATACTTGGAATGGAGTGATACCTTCTCCCTCCCTCTTCCTGCCCCCGCCCCCCAACAGTTTGGATTCATTTGACACACACTTGCAGTGTTAATTTGGACATTTAGAATAAATGCTTTTGACTAACTAATTTTATCTGTACACAAAGAATAAATACAAGCTGGTGAGGTTAGTTCGGAGCTTAGTCTTGAACATGACTAAGAAACGCTCAGAATGCTGGGACTTGGAGGCTTTGAAAAGATATTTTAACTTGGTCAGTTACTAGCAGTGGGTCTTTGGGCCCATTATTTGATCTTTCTGTGTCTCAGTTTCCCATAAAATGGGCCTGAGGGTAGTACCCACCCAAAAGTTAGTTTAAGGATTAGAGGAGATTAAAATACATAAATGTGCCTAGCAGTGACTGGTATAGAGTATTACAGGTATTCAGTAACTCCTTATTGAATCTGATTAAATTTCTTTGGCTACATATCACTTCAGCATTCTAGAGAAGCTCTGCTATGTTTCTCACCAAGAAGATTGAATCCCAAATCCTTTCTTTTAAGGTGGTTTCTTAGAGAACAATTTAAAAATATGGGATTATTCTTAGCGTGGAACATATAATTAAATGATAATAAAAGTACATAACGCTATCGACACTTATTTTGTGTCAGGCAATGTTCTAAGCACTTATATACATTTGCTCTGTAATCCTCACAGAATCCTTTGTGGTAGGCTATAGTATTATCCATTTAACAGATGAGGAAATGGAGCATAGAGAAGTTAAAACTCTGGATAAACTCCTTGATTGTTTAAGTTACTACCACTATCATTATCAACGCTAATATCTCATGAGCCTGACATGGTGCTAAACACTTTACATGTATTATTTCATCTCATCCTTATACTTGGTATCACCATCTTACAGATGGGGACAATAAGGTTTGTTATACTAAGTAATTAGTCCAAGATCACAAAGCTATTACCACAAAGCAAGTGGTAGAGTCGCCATTCAACATAAGCAATCATGCCATCTGTAAATAAAGAGTTTTACTTTGTCTTACAGATCTTTATGTTTGTCATTTCCTTTTCTTGCTTTATTGCACTGGTTATGACCTCTGTGTGCAATGATGACTGGAAGTGTTAAGAATGGCTATTCTTGCCTTATTCCCATTCTTAGGGGGTATGTAGTCAATATTTCACTACTAACAAATTTACTGTCGGTTTTTATAGATGCTCTTTATCACACTCTGGAAAGTTCCCTTGTAGTTCTCATTTACCACAGATGAATGTGCAATGTGGTCATTTTTACCACAGATGAATGTGGAATGTCAAATGCTTTTGCTGCTCCATTAAGATGGTGATATGGCTTTTCTCTTTTATTCTGTTAAAGTGATAAAGTTCAGTGATCGATTTTCTAATATTATGCCAACTTTCATTTGGGAATAACCTCCACTTGGTCATGATGTATTGTAATAATTTTTATATTGCTGCATTTGATTTGTTAGCATTTTATTATGAATTTTTGTGTCTGTAATTCATGAACAGTATTGGTCTATAATTTTCTCTTCTTATATGTTATTGTCAAGTATTGGTATCAGCATTCTTCTGGATTCAGAAAAGGAGTTGAGCTTCACTTCACAAGAAGTGAGCTACGTGTATCCATTAGAATTCCACCAGAAAGGGCGCCTGGGTGGCTCAGTTGGTTAAGCGACTGCCTTCAGCTCAGGTCATGATCCTGGAGTCCTGGGATCAAGTCCTGCATCGGGCTCCCCGCTCGGCGGGGAGTCTGCTTCTCCCTCTGACCCTCCTCTCTCTCATGCTCTCTCTGTCTCATTCTTTCTCTCTCAAATAAATAAATGAAATCTTTAAAAAAAAAAAAAAAAGAATTCCACCAGAAAAAGACCTAGTTAGATAAATATATGTGTATATACATATAGGAATGTGTGTGTGTGTGTGATACTGCAGGGTATTGGCTTATAAAATTGTGGGTGCTGGCTAGGGCGCCTGGGTGGCTCAGTTGGTTGGGCGACTGCCTTCGGCTCAGGTCATGATCCTGGAGTCCCGGGATCGAGTCCCGCATCGGGCTCCCTGCTCGGCAGGGAGTCTGCTTCTCCCTCTGACCCTCCTCCCTCTCATGCTCTCTGTCTCTCATTCTCTCTCTCTCAAATAAATAAATAAAATCTTTAAAAAAAATAAAATAAAATTGTGGGTGCTGGCTAGTCAAGTCCAAAATCTGTATGATAGGTCATCACGAAGGACAGGTTGGCATTGAGGGGTGCCTGGGTGGTTCAGCTGGCTGAATCGTCGACATGTGGTTTTAGCTCAGGTCATGATCTCAGGGTCATGAGATGGAGCCCCACATTGGGCTCTGTGCTCAGTGTGGAGTCTGCTAGTTCCTCTCCCTTCCCCAGTCATGCTGTCTCTCTCTCTCTCTCAAATAAAATAAATAAAATCTTTTTTTTTTTTTTTTAATAAAAGGACAGGTTGGAAGCATTCAGGCAGGAGTTGAAGCTTTCATACACAGGCAGAATTTTTTCTTCGGTGAAACCTCAGTTTTGCTCATAAGGTCTTCTAGCTGATTAGGCCAGACCCACCCAGATTATTGAGGATAATCTCCTTTACTACAGTCAGCTGATTGTAGATGTTAGTCACATCTACAAAATACCTTCAGAGAAACACCTAGAATTAGTGCTTGATTGAGTAACTGGGGACTATTGCCTAGTAGAATTGACATAAAATTGATCGTCACAATCTATCTCTTGACAACTTGGCACCCATACACATCTCCAGAAGTCATACTTAACCTCCAAATAAAGACAATACCAAAGCCCTACTTTTGCCTAACATGACACAACTATCCTGTACATAACCAAAAACACACTGACCCATTCTCCAGAAGAGGATGCAAAGGTCTTAAGTAATGTTCACTCCTCTTCTTAATATCCTATAACAGATATGATGATGTAAAGTTAACTATTATTAGTACATCTTATATTGGATGATATGGCGATAAGAGAGGGAAAAAAACAAAAATATCAAATTATTAGATTATATATACATAAACATGTTTATATAACACAATAAGTAAGAAATATAACAATTACAGTCCTCATGTGCAACTGGTCACATGGTCATAGCTGATATTTATAACTACCTTTTAACATCATTTAAACTACTATTTCCATATTCCTTGGCCTAAAGCAAGCATCCCAGCTTGCTTTGGTTCTTTGCCTGGTGGGGTGACTCAAGCCATCATTCCTGAAGGGTCTGGGACTTTAGCAGTTCAGCTTGAATTGAGTTGCTAGTTTTTCACTGACTTCAATCACAGGGCGTGGTAGTACTTAGAGACACCCTAAAGGATTCCTGTATTCCAGACCTTACATACATTGTATGTAACTTACATACTTCCTTACATACATTGTATAGTAACAGCCCAGTTTCTCCTTGATAATTAGGATTAAAAAACTCTAGCCTGTACAGACCCTCTTCTTGCCTGTTGACTCAGAGACATGAGTGCAAAGTGGCTGGATCGCAGTCATAACTTCCGGTTCAGTGAAATCATTGTTGTGTCTCCTGGTGGACGCATTCCTCCCTTTGGAACTAAGATCAATAGAGAAGGAAAGTGTAAGAGAGATCAAAGCAAAAATTTTACTGGTGGATCAACAGATGTAATAGTGAGTAGTGCTACTCCTATTTCCACCCCTTGATTCTGAGATTCATGAATTCTAGCTGTGGGAGAAACAGTGCCATATATTGCATGCTGATATAAAACATACATAACTTCTTGGAGGACATTGCCACAGCCCTTCAAGGTATTGTCACCTAGATGGCACTGTGACTAAGTTTTTAAAAGGCCATTCCACCATTCTTTCAAGGCAACGGCTTTAGGATGATGAGGGACACAGTGAGACTAGTGAAATCCATGTGCCTGGGCCCATTGCCACATAGCCCACTGCTGTGAGGTAAGTCCCTTAATCAGAAGCCATATGGAATACCATGATGATGGATAAGGCATTCTGTAAGTCCACGGATGGTAGTTTTGGCAGAAGCATTGCGTTCAGGGAAAGCAAATCTGTATCCAGAGTATTTATTGCAGTAAGAACAAAGCACTGCCTCTTCCATGATAGATGTTGTTCATTGTAATCAACTTGCCACCAGATAGCTGGCTATTCAGCCCAGGGAATGGTGCCATATCAAGGACTCAGTGTTGGTTTCTGCTGCTGGCAGATTAGGTACTCAACAGTAATTGTATCCAGATTGGCCTTGGTGAGTAGAAGTTCACGTTGCTGATCCTATGCATAATCTCCTTCACTGCTGCCATAGCCACTTTATTCATGACCTCTTTGGGAAATGGCAAGAGTGCCTGGGAAAGAGGCTGACCTGTATCCACAGAAAGCATTATCCTATCTACTTGATTATTAAAGTCCTCCTCTGCTGGGGTCACTCTTTGGTGAGCATTCACATGGGACACAGATATCTTCATTTTCTTGCCCATCCAGAGATGTCTATCCATATACCTCTTCTTCTGACTTCCTTGTCATTGATTTTCCATTCATGGTACTTCCAAGTCTGTGCCCATCCAGCCAAACCATTGGCCATAGCCATGAATCACAATAGAGTCATACCTCTGACCATTTTTCCTTCCAAGCAAAATGAGCAACAAGGTGTGTTGCTTGAAGTTTTGCCCACTGGAAGGATTTCCCTTCACTGCTATCTTTCAGTGATATCCTAGGAAGGGGCTATGGTGCTGCAGCTGTCCGCTTTTGGATGGTGTCTGCATATAGTGCAGAGCCATCTATAAACCAGGCACAAGTTTGCTCTTCCTCAGTGAGTGTATTGTACAGAACTCCCAATGAGGCCATTATCTGTGATAATACTCTTTATTTTGAAGATATCAATAAACCATAGCAATTTTTTTGTGCTTACTGTTTACATGTGCTTACTGTTACATTTTTTTGTGCTTACTGTTTACATAAAGTTTACATTACTTTAAGCTAATTCTGTCTTTGTTTCAAGTGGATCTCTTATAGACAGTATTTAGTTGCATTCTTTCTTAATCCCTCCCTTTAATTGGAATATTTAGTTCATTTGCATTTAATATTATTAGTTTTAAGTCTCCCATCTCATTTTTTTTCTAGTTGCCTTTTATGTTTTTTATTCCTTCTTTTTTGACTAATTTTGGGTTAATGGAAGACTTTGTCATATGTTACCTAACATGATTATCCCATAGATTACTGAGATTTGTTCATTTTTTTAACCTATCTCTTATCTCCAGATTGGGTAATTTTTATTTATTTTTCTTCAAGTTTACTAATCATTTTTATTTCAGATACTGTACTTCCCAGTTTTAGAATTTTTATTTGTTCTTATCTATATTTTCTATTTCTCTGCAGAGATTTTCCATCTGTGTGCTTATTTGACCATCTTTTACTTTATATCCTTTAACATGTTTATAGTAGCTCCTTTGAAGTACTTGTCTAATAATTTCAGCATCTGGAACATCTTGGGTTCTGTTTCTATTTTTTCTTTATTTCTTTAGCTTGGGTAGTATTTATCTTTTTCTTTGCATAACTAGTAAATTTTTACTGTAGCCTGGACATTATGGATGATTCATTAAAGAGACCCTGGATTAGGTGTTGAATGTTGAGTTTAAAGAGTGTTGAGTTCCATTCTTGTGGGCAATTAAATCATGGGTAGATTCTTTTTGGTTCTGTTGGGCTCAGTTTTGTTCTTCACTAGGCCTATTTTGGTGTTGAGGTTAGTCTTAGTTGTAGCCTTTACTTTGTGATACGGTCCTTATTCCTGAGGTTCTTATTTCCAAAGTAGGAACTATATTCCTAAAGCAGTCTTTTTTGGGTCTCAACTGGATTCTAGACCAGAACTCCAATATCTGCCAGTGATTATATAACCTCTGACATTACCATTGGTAGTACCATTCAGCTCTCAGCCCTGCAGCAGTCAGTCTGCTGGGCTTCCTGGAGTCTTGCCCTGTGCGGTGCAGCTCCATCCACCCTTGCTCAGGATCCATGGTGAATCCCCACACCGACTTTTGGGAGCTCTTCTCTGCACAGGTTCTTCTCTAGTGCCTGAACCCACATACTCCAACTGTTTAAGCAGCCCAAAACCATGTCTGCCTTATCTGCTTACTCTGCTTTGTCTCCATCTCTCTGTTAGGGCAGGAATGTGCCCAAGGCAGTTGTGGGCTCATCTCATGCTTCCCTTCTCTCAAGAATTACAGTCCTATGCTGCCTGTTATTCTTTGCCTAAAAGCAGTTGCCTCATGTGTTTTGTTCCTTGTGATAGTTTATTTCAGTAGGAAGACAAGTCAGGTATCAGTTACTCTGTCATTATGAGACAGTGAAGTCTCTGAATACGTCATCTTAAAACCATTTTGAAATATAGTAAAGAATAAATGCTTGCATGTGATAGTTGCCAATGAGGAGATCAAGCTTCTATAAAGAAAAATATGGCAATTTTCTGTCTTCTTTAATGAATGTTTAACAGATATTGCAATCAGAAAATATACCATTATTAATTCACTTATCAAATAGCTAAGAAGTATTTACATTTTGTACTTAGTATCTACTAAAAAATGGTAGAATCAGTTCAACTAATATTTTGATAATTTTCAAGGCCCTGAAAGAGGCAGAAAGAAAATAAAGGAAAGCCCTAATGCCAAGAAGATTTTACTGTACCAGGAAAGGCAAGTCTCATAATAGAAAACAAGTTAAATATGAAGGCAAGGCAGAATACAATTACATGCTAAGACTTGTGGGAACAAATAGATGAGACAAGCCTGACTTATCATCCCCTTCCAGCTGCAGGAGAACCTCTGCCTCACATATGAGCCATCCCCCACACCCAAGTCACAAAAGCTGGACCAGGATTGGATATCTGACGTAAAGGGTACCAATCTATACATAGGGCTTAGCCAGTGACATTTCCCTCTCAGAATTTGAATTAAAAGACTCCGAGATTGCAGTTCTGATCATAGTGGATGTTTGGTAAGTAAAGTCATATGGAGGTGGCACTAAGGCAAGTCACACTCATGGCCAAGTTGTGGATCTGGAGAAGTAAGAACCATTGGTGAACAGTCTTCAGAAAGATGCAAGAGAGAGAAATATAAATATTCCAGAGGCTGGGAGAAAAATAGATTCCTACCCAACAATTTTCTAGCTAAGTCCTTTTTTGTGATTCTCATATTTAATTTCTATAATAGTCCACTGTATACTTTCAAGAGCTCTCTTTTTTCTTGAGATGGTTTTAGTAGTTGTTTTTCCCCCCTTACAATGACATATGCTCTAACTAGAAACATGGTTTAGGTGAAAAGTGCTGTAGGAGGTCAGCCAAGATAGAAATTACTCTGACCTATAGCAATCAAAGATGACTTCATGGAGGAGATGATATTTAAGGTTCATCTCAAAGGAAAAACTGTATTTGAATGGAATAGAACATGGGTGGTCTTCACATGCCTCAAAATTTTCCTTTGTAGTTCATACTATGCAATCTTTAAAAATAAACCAGTAGCTTCAACCTTGCACTGTGTTTCCTTTGGTTACCAAGGTTTCTTCTCTACTTGCTTTCTGTGTCAAAGGATAAACCACGTTGTGTGGTCTCAAGGTTCCAATCTCTTGCCTTATTCTCCTTTGGTTTTATATGTTCTACTCTAGGCAAAGAGCCACAGTCAAAAGTTACAGAAATGCTATTAAAACTTTATGGAATTATTTTTATTTTTACTCCATCCTTGCTGATCCTCATTTATTTATTTATTTATTTTTAAAGATTTATTTATTTATTTATTTATTTATTTATTTATTTATTTATTTGACAGAGACAGGGACAGCGAGAGCAGGAACACAAGCAGGGGGAGTGGGAGAGGGAGAAACAGGCTTCCCGTTGAGCAGGGAGCCTGATGTGGGACTCGATCCCAGGACCCTGAGATCATGACCTGGGCCGAAGGCAGCTGATTAACGACTGAGCCACCCAGGCGCCCCTCATTTATTTATTTTTTGTATTTTGTTTATTTTGTGCCTCTAAGTGTAGAATCACTTATAGCAGCACTAGCACCAAATGAGAATCAGAACACTAGCTTTTAATCCCAGCTTAGCTAATTCCCTATGGCCTCCCAGCACCTTGCTGACTTTCCCTGTCTGTAAAGAGAATGTGTATTGAAGGTCTTGATCCTTGTTTCATATCAGAGTATTATTATGGGAATTAATGAGATCATGTTTATAAGAGGATTTAATATCTTCATTGTGGTAAAACATCAGAGATTGCAAATCTGCCCAGCAATTGCTGCCATAATGATTATAGTAAGCAATAGAGAATCTAATGAGAGATTTTTCTGTAATTGTGAAGATTGCAAAGTGAGAAGGAGGGGGTAGAGACACAAAAGCCAGGTTCTCTTGGACTTAGATGGCATTTGACTTTCCCTTGGAAGTGGTTGAAGATAAGAGTCTCAGAAGGAATATAGTCATTTCCTGATCCTTTGCTCTGCATCACCAAAGCCTTCTCACTGTCCCCTTTGAGAGAGCACCAGTGAAACCAGCTCTGTCCTTAACTAATGCTTTCCTATTTGTTGGGATAAATGGTGACATTTGGTGTAATGGCAGTGCAGGTCAGGTTGAATAATTGCTTTGCTGTAAAGGGATCCTGGAGTAGAAGACAGAGCTGTAAGCAACACAGACAGGAATAGTATTAAATTTGCATGGTTGGTGAAATAAGGGCCTCATTTTGCATGTTTTGGATGGGTAATATGCAGGCAGTATTCTGACATGCATTGGCAGAAATACCAGGCAAGACTGCATGAGTGATAATGTTCCCCTTGAAGAGAAAAACTAGGGGCCAGAAGGCAACCAACTATCATAAAGGTAATTAATTGTTTTACTTCTTAATGGTCTGGCAAGATTGCTTTTTAAAAAAATGAATCATACAAATGGGACTATGATGTCAGACAGACTGTCCATTGAGACTTAAGAGACTAGTTCCTGCTATAAATTATGATAATGAGTTAGTTTTAAAAATGTTTTATGAGGTTGAGAAGAGCAATGTCAAATTATTTTTCTTCCATCTCTCATTGCTTTGAATGCCTCTCAGGATACAGAGGGTAACATTTCCTTTCAAAAATTCCTTCCAAGTTGGCTATTAGATTTACCAATCAGGTCTTTCTCCATGGATGGTTTTAGTGCATGATTTTCATGACTCAGCTTAAAATGAACAAGACCCCATTGTTGGCTTTCTTGTTTTTGCACCAGCATTATTGACAAGATCTGCATAACTCTTGGGAAAAGGTCTGTTGTCTAACCAAGCTACTATGGAAACCTGATCCAGGCCATTTAGAAGCCTAATGTCTTTTCCTCTTGAATTTGTGAAGAATTTTGAGGCTGGTCAAACTTCACTCAGAAAACATTCACCAGGGCAGAGGGGTACAGCTTGTTCACTACATTTCGTTTTTCATTTTAAATCAGCTTTGCAAATAGACTCACTGGCCCAGTGTGAGGGACAGGTGGTGTTACCCAAGGGGTCATTATAAAGCACACAGATTTCATTTATTTTATCCCTTACTTTCTGACTAGGCAGGAGTAGAGAGAAGCAAGGCTTGACTTCTTTTTTTAAAAAATAAAGCATACCCACAAAATTGATAGTTGGAAAAAAATTGTGGATATCTATTCTATGTTAGTGAATGGCTCTGTGTTCAAGAGAGGAGTTGAAAGTATACCTCAAACCTCCAGGTTCTAAAGAAGAGCTCAGAGATGTAGTCTATACTCTGGTCTCCTATGAGAATTTTCCTCCTCCCACCCCTTTCCTTGAGATATCGACTTGATAATCGAAATAACACTCCTGGAAGGTGAAGTTAGAATCCGTGCATCACACTGGGAGCCAACACCAAGAGTGCTCCAGACTGTGTGACTGGTCAAGGACTTTCCTCAATAAATTCTTCAGGGTATTTCCTTTCTTTGTTTATTGCTAAGTATCCTGAGGTCTTAAAAGGGTAGAGGAAGCCTTCATTGCCAATATCTTTAGGTATAAATTTCAGCCCTGTGAAACAAGCGTTGCAAAATTTATAATGTGGTTATTCGTCATTATTTATGATTCATATATACTTAAACTTTATGATGACTCTGACCACAGTCATCTCTCCTGGAACATGGGCCAAAGGGATGGGGCCTTGGGGACCTTGACAGGATTCCTCAGTGTGCAACAGCTGGGAACTGGGTATCTGTGAGTTGAACGGTCTTCTTCCAGGGGTTTGATATGCAGGATATGCCTGTGGTGTGCAGGCAGGGTACAGAAACTGAGCAGATCATAGCCTTTTCATATTCTCCTTTCATCCTCCTCAGAGGTGATGATATAATTGTACCATTATCTGAGATAATTGGGATAACTCAATACACCAACTCTATCCTTATTTCTTGCCAATATTTCAATCTCTTTTCCTGCCAGATCTTTTATGCAAGTTGGAAAACCAGTGTTATTAAGGTTTATGTCTCCCCCCACCCCTATGCTCAAGTTATGTAGATTTTGCCAATAATTATGATGCAAAAACAAAGCAAGGGAAAGGAAAAAAAGCAAGAGTTTGAACAGTCTGATGCTGGATTATCTGCTCTCAGAGAGGTCATTCTTGGCGCAGAGCATACAGCTGAAGTTGGGGTGTGGTTTGGGCTCCCTCAGATTCCCCTGGGGAGAGGGCAGTTTCTCCCACAGTTTTCTTTATAAACTCTAACATACTGGCACAGAGTCTCCAAGGATGTGGTCAGATTCCTGGCAGATTCAGTAAGAGGTAGATTCTGAAACTGAGGGAAAGACTATTGGATTAGAAAATATTAGATTATCTGTTGGCTCGGAGCACTTGGGTAGCTCAGTGGGTTGGGTGTCTGACTCTAGATTTCAGCTCGATCAGGGTCTCAGGGTCATGGGATTGAACCCTGCCCCACCTCGGGCTTTGCAGGGAGTCTGTTTGGGATTCTTTCCCTCTGCCCCCACCCCACCTTGCATGTACACATGTGCTAGCTAGTGTACTCTCTCTCTCTCTCGAATGAATAAATCTTTTTTTTAAAAAAGGTTATTAATTGGCTCAATCAACAAATTTTACTGAGTACCTACTATGACCCAGGCACTATTCTAGGTGCTTAGAATACATCACTGAACAAAAAGGACAAAGTTCCTACCTTGATGAAACTTACATTCTAGTGGAATTAAAATTAATCAAAATAGAACCAGTAAGTTGATGGTAAAGGTAAGGGAGATTGGGAGTGTTGAAAGGGTGCAGTTCTGATTTTAGACAGTAGTGATGAGCCGAGTGCCCAGGATAGATCTCACTGGGAAGTGAGATTTGAGGAAAGAGTTGAAGGAGGTGAGGGAGTGAGCCTTGGGGGTATATAGGAGAAGAGCATCCAGGTGGAAGGTGAAGATGGAACAAAGGTCCTTAGGCAGGAGCCTGTTGGTGCACTTAAGGACAGCAAAAGTCCCTGTAGCTGGAGCAGAGTGGGGGTGGGTGGGAAGGAATAGGAGAGTAGGTAAAAGGTAATGGGGGTGGACAGAGCAGATAGAGAGTTGTAGGCCATTGTAAGGACTTTGGCTTTCCCTCTGCATGAGACGGACAGCCCCTGAGCAGAGGAGTGACATGACCTGACCGGCTGAATGCATTCCTGGGCTTCTGTAAGGGTCATTTCCCCATCACTCACGGCTGCCTGCCTTCAGCAGAATGTGGTGGGCAATAATCTCCCAGGCACAGCATCAGGGTCCATGCTGGGCCTCAGGTCTCCTCAGCTTAGTTAGGGTTCTTAATAGTAAAATCTTGAGACCAGAAAGGAAAAGAAATCCTGGGCTCAAGAGGATACTTAAAGAGGACATGTAGAGGGATTAATCACACACCTTTCACGAGCCTTAGTTTCCAGCATCTGAGCCACACAAAATAATTGTCTCCTGTCGGTCCCTTTGTTTTGAATTTAGCCATCTCAGCATATTCCCTTCCCCAAGCTCGAGCCATTCTCGGACTGACTGGTAAGAGGAACAAACCCCCTAGATACAGCGTTCCTGGTCAGTTGTCTGTGACAGCTTCTCTGCCCAGGAATGGTGCAGGACCTGCCATACCAGCTACACTCGTCAGATTCCTTCTAGAATCTGCCTCTGATGCCCAAAACAAAAAGAATGCCCGTGTGATTTCTGATTCCACGTGAAGTGTGAGACGTTAAACTAATACATGTCATAATCTTTAAGGCAATTTTGGATTAAACTAATTGATTAAAAATGTCGATCAAACAAATAAAAGATGCAATTCACCTCCTGTTGTCTTTAAAAGGTAGGAGACAAAAGAGCATTCTTGGAGGAGGAGGAGGAGAGTATTTGGGAGGTCAATGGCCTGATCTGCATTTGCCCCTTGAGTGACTTCTATTGAATGGGGAGCAGATCCCACAGGATCCCACAGGTTGCCTGTGTCACATCATAGGTGAGCAGACCTGGGGAGGACACTGGCCCAACTGGTCAAAAAGCTAGAGACTCAGGAAATACTGGCCTGGCTTTAAAGGATGGTCTGAGACCATCACACTCCTCTGTGGGTCATCTGAGACTGAGAGCTGGTGGAGGTGAGCAGTAAGCTCAAAACTGGAGCTGTCAGCACGGTACTCTTGGGTATTTTGAGGGCATCTGGAATCCGGGAGAGCAGGACGGAAGTGTGGTAATGATGGAGTGCTGGAGTCATGGTCTTCCCAACCTTGCCATTGACGTCATGGTGGCTCCCTCTAGTTCTCTCCCCTCGGATACCTGCCTTGCCAAGGAACCCCAACACTCCTGTTTTTAGATTTCTGTGCCATTCCTTCTTATTAAGGTAAAACCCCTTTACCTGAGATGGCTTGAGCAAGTGTCTATTCCTATCAGCTAGAGGAGTGCTAACAGAAAAATCTGTTCATTCTCTCAATCAATGCTTCTATCTCTGAGGAACCAGCAATGAACAAGACAAAGCCTCTGTTCCTGTGGGGTCACGTGCAAGTGAGGGATCAAGATGACAAATAAGTTATGTAAATATAACTTACACACTTTATACACTATATCAGATTCTAGTAAGTAGAATGGAAGAATGTGGAGAATAGGATGGTGGTGGGAGAACTGACAGAAGTCCTCACTGATAAGGTGGCATTCTTAGAAGGTGTGGGAGCCAGTCCCACAAATACATGGGGGAAGTGTTCTAGGCCAAGAGTACAGGAAATGCAGAAGGAGGCAGGTGCTTGGTATGTCTAAGTATTGGCCAGGGCCCCGAGTGGCTAGGCTGAATGCGTGAGAGTGCAAACAGCAGAGGATGCATCAGAGAGGCTGTAAGAAGTTTCAGATTATTATCTTTCATTCATTATAATCATCTTTATTGAACTCTACTAAGTGCCAAGTTTCCTGAAAGTCCTGGAATCAAAACTTAGGATACGAGTGTCTTCTGTCTTTAAAGGCGCCAAATTTCAGTTCAGCCATCTGACACTAGAATGATCTGCAGCTTGTATTTTCCATACTTGGAAAATGAAACTAACGTATTAAGAGAGAGGAAGTGATTGCTTACTTCTTAGGGCCAGTGTATCACCTAGGAAAAGATGCAGAATTGCAGGATTGAAATGAAACTTGAAAGTGGTGTTTATCTGCTTCAGCCCCTGCCTCCATGAGGGAGTACCCCCAAGATGTCCCAGAAATGCAGCCCTCTTTGCTGTGCTTTGAGGAGGTGCAAATGCAGAATTTTCATAGCTTTCTTTGGAAATGCCTTCTACAAACCCAACACTGAATGTGTGCAATTCTGCATGAATGCATCAAGGCGTTCCCACCCGCACCCCTACCCCCAATATACTGCTACTACCAAAAATGTCACCAGGTGACCCAATTCCTTCATTCAAATGTTATTTTTAGTGCAGATAAAGAAAGAGTATCATTATGAAGCTGAGCTGGGAACAAATCCCCTGCATACGCCTCCTCTTTTCATCAGCACCACCCATGGAGGACCAGAGTGACACTTGGCCAGTCTCTCTCTCTCTCTGTCTCTCTAGAAGATGATATCAGACTATATCCCAAAATAGTCATGGTTCAGCCAAAAGATGAGTCTGCCTTTTCTCTTCCAAAGAAAATCAAAACTGTCCCCAAATTAAGTTCCTAAATGCATAATAACTCTGCTAATAATGGACTTGAATGTAATTTATCATTCCTCCAGAGACAGAAATAACATTAATAACTATAATTTGGATACAACTGCTCCTCAGATTTACAATCAGTTTAAGAGACTGTATTTTTTCTGTGCCTTCTGTGAAGTCTAAATGTTGACCTGTGATCCTTTAAAGCAAATGCATGAAAATGAAGTATTATCAAATCTCCCACTCTGCTCTCATAATAGACAAATCACTGGTCACTCTTGTCTCTGCTGTTCTGTTGGTTGCTCTGTTTGTGTGTGTGTGTGTGTGTGTGTGTGTGTGTGTGTAGAGTTTGTTTAATCTACATTAGAAATCTGCCTTCTGCTTGTCCCAGTGAGCTTTTATTTTCGATTCCTTTCTTGTTGCAAGCCAAGGGAGGTAAAAAGAAAGTTTGCTCAATTGTCAGAAATTCAGATTCTTGCCATTTGTTTACTAGGGTATAAAAAATGAAATTGCTCAAGATAACACTTGGGATTTGATGAGGGCAGTTGGTTTCTTTGGATGGAATGCAGTGCTTATGTGAACCAAGGCACAAATTCAATCCCTTGTGGGCCACCTAGAGTTGTATAGAGACGTGCTCGGACTCCATAGTATTTCTACCACCTGAACCTCGACCAATTGTCCTTTCAGTGTTTGCTGTTAGCCACATTTAGGAAGCCACATGAAGTGAGTCTGGATCCATGAAAATTACTATAGACGAAATGTCTTAAAGGGCTGGCCCTCCCCATGGTAAATACCATCTCTGTGACATAATGACTATTGACAGGATATTGTCAGCACTGGGCACTTATATAAATACAAAGAATTCAACATCTGTACACAGATGTGTGTTTTTCAGGATGACTGGTCTCTCTATATACCTAGTAGAGCCTAGTGGTTAAGATCTTGAGCTCCAGAGTCAGAGAATTTTTAACTCAAAATCCTGCTTCATCTCTTACTTGCTGTGTCATCTTGGACAAATTAACGAACCTCTCTAAACCACAACTTCCTAACTGTTAAATAGAAGTTTAATAGGACCCAGCTCATTGCTATGAGGATTATGAAGATTATATGAGATGATACATGTAAAGCACTTGGCATAATATCCCCCATGATAAGCATTCAATAACTGTTAACTGTTATTATTCAGTATGATTTGTTTCTACGGATAATAATAGTGCTCACTGTATCAGGTGGTGGCAAGCATTAAATGAGATAATCTGGTAAAAATCGTAGCACAATGCCTAACTCATAGTTAAAGGCTCAGTAAATGCTGGTCATGATAATAGTGATAATAACAATGACCAGAGAGGTGAAGTAATGGTCCCAAATTTACACAACTGGCTAATGGGTGAATGGGAAATAGAACCTGAATATGATGTCACTTCTATACTGTGCCTCTATATTAAAGTGTGAGCTAAGAACTGTTGTTAAAGAAAATTATTCTTTCTGAATCTTAATGTCTTGCATTCGACACCAGCAGACAACTTAGTATTTGAAAAGGTTCCGTACTTTGGGAAACTCAGGGTCTTCTAGAACCACACTTCAAACAAAAGTCTGTTCCTTCACATCGTGAATTAACCACCTTTTCAATCTTCAATAAGCACATTGGTTATTTTTCATAGGGAAAGAGTTTATCACTTCTAGAAAGCTATTGAGTACCAGAGCAGTAGAGAACAACAAAGCCACATTAAGATGAAGTTCAAAATGACACATTTCTATGCATCAAAGAACTCCAGAGTTTCTTACAAATAGCAGAAATCGCAGATTGTAATATGCCAGTGTGAATTACTCATATGCCAAGTGTCTGCCCTCCCCCATTCATCTCCCAGGATATTGTTCTAGGAGAAATCTTTGGAGAATTTGGGGAAAAGCCCCAAACAATTTCAGAGACCATTAACATTAAGCCATCTCTTGGTATGCAAATTTCCTACAAGTTCAAATTCAATCAACTGTATTTCTTTTAAGTTTGAATGAAGAAATATGATAAAGGACACCTATTATCATAGTCAGTGGTAGAGACAGTTATTGTTTTAATCTTGTTAATCCGTCATGGTGGTTGAGATGGTTAGAGATGGAAAAGGACATTTCTAGGTGACGTGAAAGATTGTTTTTAACAATTCTCATCTGGAGTTTTAGATTTTATCATAATCTCCTATATTTAATCACTTATTACTTTGGATTCACACTGATTAATTATTACTTTGGATTCAAGATAACAAGCATTTTCCAAAAGCCATTCTACCTATACTAAGCTGGGTCTTACCGAGGGCAATAATAGATCTCATGGGTGATAATTCCTTGCCCAAATATCTCTGAGACATAATGGGAATAAACTAATTTCTCATTTTGTTGCTTCTTTTCCTCTTCTTAGCAGAACCGTTCTCTTATATTTCATGATAGTGAAATTATTCAAGGCATCGTAAAAACTGGGAGAGGAAGATAATGGGAAGTGTTGAAAGAAAAAACAGGTCTTGAGCAATATGCAGTACCAATCCAGTAGGTAGCCCAGTGGTTGTTCTTTATCATGTTTAGATGTCACTGGAGATCAAAATGAAACCCATTCCTCATGTGCACAGGTGCACTCAACAAATCCAAGCTCTCCTGGAATGTGGGGGAGGGGAGGAAGGAAGAGGTGGCATCTCTGGTGAAATGGTGTCTCGATCATCTGACCAGCCATGTGTGTGGTGCTTGCTCACTTGGTACTTTCCCACTCATGACACTCAGCACTGTTCACTGCTTGCCACAAAGCAGGTAAAAAAAATTAAAACCGAGACCTCTGTGTGTATAGATTTTATGTAAATATGTGCAGATGGAGGGATTTTATAACCCTGAAACATAACTTAAAACTGACTTTATTTTTTTAAAGATTTTTTAAAATTTTTAAGTAATCTCTACACCCAATGTGGGGCTCAAACTCAAAACCTGGAGATCAAGAACCACATGTTCAGGGCCCCAGACTGACTTTAATACATCCTTGAGCTTCAATATCTCTGCTCCTGCCTCCTGAAACATTGTTCCACCCTCGCACTGCCCTTTCCCTCACCTCTTAAAAGCCAGTTGCTTCCATTTTCTTCAGCATAACCATTTGATTTTTCCTTTGTTCTGCCTTGTCCTTCCAGGTGCTATATTAAGTCTATCTAAATGGTTCATCAGTATATTTTATCTGCATTCTTTTTCTTTCAACGAATATTTATTGAGCACCTATTCTGTGCCCACTGCTGAGCTGGTATTCAAAGAGGAGCGAAAGAGATCCAGTCCCTAACCTGATGGAACTGAGCAGTCAATTCTCTTCACGAAAGAAATTCTGGTAGCAACAATTATGAGATTAATTCTTTCTAAATCTCACTGCATCATAAATTGGCATCTGAACTTCCTAATTCATCATGGTATCTAATATTCTGTCATCATGATAATAATTTTCAAATGTGTTTACCCCCCATGGGACTATAGCAGTGAGCTGTTCATGTCTTAAGTAAGTTTCTGCACAAAAATCCACAGAGGGAGACCCAAATCCAGAGAGAGAGTTAAGATGCTAAATCCAGAGGCGATTATTATGCACACTCCCTGAAGGCCTGGACGTGGGCATAGCTGACCTCAGAGCCACCCGAAAGGAGGAGGAGATGGAGCCCCGTTATCACGGCCAGGCCACCTTCTTTGGGAAAGAAAAGTACAAGGGAAGTACCCAGCATGTTCCTAGGAGTATGGGTCAAAATCAACAGTGCATTGTGCGTGCATGAAAACAGCATTCTTTAAACATGTTTCAGCCTCAAATTAGAGATTCCCCAGGACACACAAGAGTGGAACAAGTGTGAGGGCCGGGGGTGTGAATTAGCTCAAAGGGAGCCCTTTCTCTTCTCTTACAAGTGCCATGCAGGTGCGACTGAAAAGCATTCAATCGGGGACAGCTAGAGACATGCAAAATAAGAGTCTAAGCCGGGAGACTCTGGGACTCGGCACTGGAAAGAAGGCCAGCAGTCAATGGGCAGATTGTGCTGGCTGCTTATCAGGCCTCCCGAGCTAAATAGTATAGGACTTGTCCAATATGCAGATGGGGAAAGAGCAGATTCCTGTTTTTACTAATGGCCTCATAACTACCGTCAAGTGAGAAGCATTAGCAATGGGTAGACAGTGGGGGTTTATTTACAGCAAGAGGAAAGAAACGGCTCGTTTGGGCTCCAGCCACGCGCTACCCGCCTGCACAGCAGGGTGCCTGGGTCAGCCCTTTCCAACAGAACGTCCGCTGCGGGCCAGCCTTCGGCCCCTGATGCGGCAGGTAGTCTTTTCTTTGTTAGATACAGCACGATGTGCTTCCCAAATGATTCTGCCTGCAGGAGCGAGGAAATACAACTCCCTGGAAATCCGGCATTTAGCTGAACACTCACAGAAGTTGGAAAAGTTGGTTGCGCTCTCTCCACTTTTTATGTAAAAAATATTATACTCTATGATATATTGCTATTTTATTATAAAATTAAATTATTCATTAAATTGTTTTATATGGGGGAGCCTGGGTGCCTCAGTCGGTCCAGTGTCTGCCTTCGGCTCAGGTTGTGATCCTGGGGTCCCAGGATCAAGCCCCACATTGGGCTCCCTGCTTGGCGGTGGGGAGTCTCCTTCTCCCTCTGCCCCTCACCCCACTCGTGCTGTCTCTCTCTTTCTCAAATAAATAGTCTTTAAAAAATTTGTATGTCCTAATCCCCAAATCTTTGGAGAAAATTTCATATTCTAAGAAGATTTGATTTATTTATCCTCTGTCTACCGGAACTGGGTACATGGCTCCTTATTTCTTGGGATGGAGGTTTGGTCATTAACTTCTTCCTTTTTCATTTCGGGCATAAAATGGGCATAAAAAAAGATGTGTAACTTCCACCTTTCCTAAAATAGGATAGAAACTGAGACAAAATTGAAGGAAAAGAACGAAAAATCTAAGTCCTGCCCAACTTCATATTACCACATTGGTGCAGGTAACCCAGGGGAGAGATGTGTGAGACTCCAGTTGTATCTAAGAAGACAGGTCTCCAAAGTAAAACAGAATGTGGAGACAAGTATCTAGGTAGAATTCTAGCCTGTCCCTAAATTAACGTAGATGATTCAGACACAAGTGAGATTTTGCCTGAATGGCCCAGATAATTACCTGATGTCCCATGGCAGTTGAGATAGTGAGAGCTTGCCCCAAATGAGGAATGTGAATACAAGTGTTTGAGACATACCCCGGCCAGAAGAATAATTGGCCAATTCCTTGAAAAACTTGGTTGCAGGAGAGCAGAATCATGAGTGTGTTTCTCAATCCGTTACTGTTAAGGGATTAATAATAATAAATTAATAATACATAATTATATTATTTATTGGATGGAATAATAAGAAGTTAATCTCCCCTTTAGTTGGAAATGTCATTTGAGCCACTTGGCAAAATCTGGGAGGCATTCCACCAAAAGACAGAGGATACATTTCCAGGTGGGGGATGTCAGAACCTATAGAAAATGAGAACGGGGTGATTAAATTTGAAATCACTTCTGAAATTCTAGCCTTAAAACCAAGGAAAGAGAGTTCACACTCCATGTTTTAGAAGTTGCCAGTGGGACACTGTATGATTAGGAATCTGGGGTGTATAAAGGATGCTCCCAGCCCATGCAGCCTGTTCAGGACCCTCCTAACATTTAACAGGGTAAAGGTAGGTTTACCCATACTCACCCAAAATGTAGCTGGGCAGGTATCAACTTTTTTTTCTTTGTTTTTATTTTTATTTTTATTTTATTTTAAAGATTTTATTTATTTACTTGAGAGAGACAGAGAGAGCATAAGCAGGGGGAGAGGCAGAGGGACAGGGAGAAGCAGACTCCCTGTGGAGCAGGGAGCCCAATTCAGGGCTCGATCCCAGGACCCTGGGATCATGACCTGGCCCAAAGGCAGACACTTAACCGATTGAGCCACCCAGGTGCCCCACTTTGTTCTTTTTTAAAACCGAGCCTTTACTCTCAGAATTGCCAAGGCACCAAAGCCAAGACTCTGTTGACCTATTTTGACACTAGACTGCAAAAAACTCCAAGCTGAAAACCTAGAGCTCTAGGTCAAGATAGTGAGGTGTGCATTCTAAGAGCAGCAGAGTTCTGAGTGTGTGTGGAAGGTGTGCGAGTCCAGTAGGCCAGGGAGCGGAAACAAGGCATGGAGTCTTCCAAACCACTGGCTGGACCAAGGAGAGAAGACCGGGCTGCCTGCTCCCTTTCCTTGCATGGCTCCAGCTTACATATTCTTCCACAGGGCATGAGCAGCATTGGGAACAGAGTCGGTTGGCACACCTGGGAACCTCTACAGTCTCCAGCCCCCCAGTGAACAAATTCCCACTGGCTTGTTAATGATTCAGTGTGTGGTTTGTGGTCTTCTCCCAGGGGACAAGGGCGCTGATGGAATTTCACAGATGCTCTTGGGCCTGGGAGGGAGTGTTGCCTGGGGATAGGGCCTTTTCATCTCCCCTCCGTCCCCACCACCTTTTCTGACCGCCTTCATGAGAAGTCTGCCCATACTCTTGGCTCTACACTTTCTGCTCTAACATGGGCTTGGCCATCTGCTTCCCTGACCCCAGAGGAAGCCAGCCTTGCCTGGTGCATTTCTGTCCAGCATGAGGAAAAAGGAATGTGGTGCCTTTTCTGCAGCCACCTGCACGTCCTGGAGCTTAGAGAGTCTGTGCAAAGGTAAACAGTTACATAAGGAAAGACAGACTCACTTTAGGCCTGGATCTTGTTATGTGGGGCCTTCGAGACCACGTGGGGTATTAAAAAATAATGTGGGGATTAACGGCATCTCTTTGCTGTTTGTTCTTCTGAGTCATGCTTCAGTTTAAGCAGCAAGAAAGATGATGACCTTTCTCTTCACTTGAACTTAAAGAGCAGCTGATGCCCAATGGAAAATTTTGAGAAAGTTATTGTCATGAACCACCTCAGTGGCCAGAGGAGTTCCTGCAAGGCTTTTCTCTGGAGAAAGGGAATTTCAGGGTGAGAAGTGTGGGTGCTGGGGGAGTGAATCGGGAGGCCTAGGGAAGTGTTAGAACAACAGGGAGACTGGAAACTAGTTTCTGTTCGTGGCTGAGGCTTTCAGATTTTCTTGATATTTTTCTGGACTTTTAACTTGGAGACAAGAAGAACCTTTTAGGCCGTGAGCAAGGCAGGAAAGCTCAAATCCAGGCACTGGAGGGTTTCCTAGCTGCGTTGATAACCAGCAGGGAAAAGGCACATTCCAGTTTCTTCCCTCATGTGGAGGTGATAATTCTTGATCTTCATGAATCTTCTAAAAATGCTTGGAAGATTAAGTGGTTAATCTTTGTGCAATACTTTGGGTAAATGTTAAAGAAATGTGCAGTTAATTCACAGTCTGAAATGGTTTTATTGTGATTCTCTTCCCCATGGCTGGTTCATGATACTGTGCACTAGGATGTGTTAGGAAAAGGCAGACAGCAGAATCAGGTCTCATTATCTATTCAGTTATTTTTCAAAGCCTTCCTTGGGGGGAGATGGCTAATGAATGACCTAACAGTAAAGCGTATGAAGGAATGTACTGTACAGAAGATAGGCACTAGTTAATCTCGTCTGTTGAGTCTGGACAGAGAGGAAAAAAGGAACTTGTGTTAAAGCAAGAGAGAGAGAAGTTAGACATAGTGAAGAACTTGTTGATAATGAAGCATTTTAAGTTGCTGAGCAGGGCACGTAAAACTGTCATCTTGGCCTTGGCTGATATAGAAAGTGGTAAAATGAGCCAAATTTCTAACAAGGAAAGAAAGAATCTGTACTATCTGAATTAGTTAGCTCTGCTTTCTGGCATAAGCAGGCTCAATTTTCCCACAACCAGCACTCTGACCTGTGGGCCTGACAACTTTAGGATCTCGCTCTAGAAAAGTCTCTTTTGGAAACTAAAGCCTTTCTTATCACTGTGAAAGTGAAGGTTCCAGGGAGACTATAGATTTTTTATATTGGAGGGCTTCCTTCCTTCCTTCCTGCCTCCCTGCCTCCCCCCACCTGTCTCTCTCTCTCTCTTCTTCTTCTTTTCACCTGTTTTATTCAGTCTGTTTAACCATCACAAACCCAGATTCTTCCCAAGGGGCTATTTCTCCCTCCCATTTACTGAGACTACCAGGTCATATCACTTGTTTTCGATTAGCCCCTAGCTATTGAAAGCTGCTATTAGGCCATTAAGCGCCTTACTAGACGCTTGCTCACCCACCTCCGCAGGCTGTTAACCTCCATCACCCTCCCTCTCTCCTATGTTTTCCTCTGTCCCTCCTGCTTCCCCACCCCCTTTTTCCCTCACCTTCTCCTGATAGCTCCCCTTCCTTCCTTCCTTTCTTCCTTCTCCTTTTTTCTCCTTTTAAGCCATGGTTGGAAAAATTACATAATGTCTTGGAGTCTACAATAGAAAGCTTAGCTGAAAAATCACTCCTAGGAGGTCCAGGAAAGACAAGAGGCGCTCAGATTCGTTTTTCATTCAACAAATATTTACTGAGAAGCTACTATGTGCCAGGCCCCTGAAATTAAACTATTGGCAGTCTTTAAACTGAGAGAAAGATGGTCTTGCCCATTTGACATATAGGCGTAATTGGAGATTAGAGGATGGACAAAAAGACCTTGTAATTCCCCAGCCCTGTGTTCATAATTGGTGATTACTGCTACAAAAAAAAATAAAGCCACAGATCTTTTACAAACACCCCAATAGCCATAGTGGGCTGCCTTAGAATGTCAGTAGGATTATGTGTGCTAATTAGTTTCCTTGTTTCCTAGCCAAAGACCCCACAACATCGTAGTGTCCGACCCTTTCAAATTCTTTCTGAGCAACCAGTTTCTAGATCATTGTAATCAGTTGTTTCCTATGGGCAAACCCTTCTTGATAATGAGCTCATCATTCTATCAGGTGAAAATAAGCAGCACAATTAATATTTGGAGATGAAAATAAATTACTGTTTTCAGAATAATGAGCCCTGAGACCTGTTTTAGAGCTAAATATGCAGAGCAAGACCAAAATTTAATTATTTTCATGAGAACCGATGGACTTTACTTCAAACCAACTACACTTCATTAAAACTCTGATAAGAGTCTGCAAAGCAGCACAGAAATATTGCAGCTGTGGGCTCTGGGAGAGAAGGAAAGAATCCTTATATTGTTCAAGTATGACACAATGAGTTTGTAATGGAGTAACTCCATTCCAGATATATTCAGATTCAATGCATTAATTCTCTTCGCCTGCCACCCGGGTTCACTAAATGGTGAAAGGGAGGCAGCAACCAACTCTCTTACTTGCTTTAGACTGTACAGGAATTGAGCAAGCGAACTGGGGAGGGAGGAGGGCAGAAGCATAAGAAGGATATACTCCCTCTGAATAAGAGGCTGGTACCGGGACCAGCGAGAGTTTGGGCAAGTCATGTCCAGCCACAATATGGAGGATGGAAAAGTGGGTGGAAATTCGACAAGCCTCCACAGAGGTGGAGATGGTGCCTATCCTTTGTGACTGCATTAGCGACTCTGTCTTTGGACTACAGATTGCGGATTCTGAAGCCACTCAGAGAACATCTGCTCCGGGAAGCTTTCTGTAATGCCTCAGACTAAGTTAGGTGACTTCTCTGTGCTCCCTAGGTAGCATGTACATCCTCCTTAATATTCTTACCACCTTCTGCTGAAATTGTCTACTTTTTCACAGTGGTTACATCATGGCCTTTCATTTGACTCCGTCACTAATTAACTGTGTGGCCTTGGGCAAGTTATTTAACCTCTCTGAACCTCAGCTTCCTCATGAATAAAGACTGGAGATAATAATACTTAATAGGGTTGATGTGGGAATGAAGTGAGTTAGCAAAGGGTCTGGCATATACTAATCATTGTCACCATCATCATTAGTGATAGCGTCTTTCTCACTTGATCATAAGTTTCTCAAGTGCCCGGTCTATATTACCAAGAGCACAGTAGATAGGGTGTTCTCAATAAAAGTCTGCTCAGTGGACTTCATAGCATTTGCTGCCAGCATTGAGTAAGAGGCTAGATGTGCCTCTCGTGGGATAATGATTGAGCCTGGAGAAAGCTAAGGGTCAACAGAGATACTGTTCCACTGCCTCTTTGCGTTAGTCAATGAAAAGTAATAGGAACAGCCTCTGCTCTGAAGGGTTAGATTTCTTTTTTTTTTTTTTAAGATTTTATTTATTTATTTGAGAGAGAGGAAGAGTGATAGAGCACGAGCGGGGTGAAAGGCTGAGGGAGAAGCAGACTCCCTGTAGGGAGCCTGATGCGGGGCTCGATCCCTGGACTCCGGGATCACAACCTGAGCCAAAGGCAGAGACTCTTAACCGGCTGAGCCACCCAGGCACCCCAAGGATAGATTTCTTGATAAGGAGATGGTATGATGAATCCAGAGAATCTTGTACCACATGCAAGCTCCCTGCCACGCCTCGTGTGTCCATTTGGAAGGGGTGGCTATTGGGGCCTGTCTCCCAGAAAAAGCTCCCTGATGAAGAACCCAGCATAATGCATGTAGAAAATGAAGCTGTGGGTCCCTTTGTAGCCTTCTCTGTCTGCACTGTGGGCCTCCAGGAGCAGTGGGGCTTCTCTGGTTCCTTTGACTCACACACACACTGCTTGGCAGTGGTGGGTACTTATGTAGGTTCACTCTTAGTGAGACTTATTAGAAACTGAAGGGCAATTTTGAAGGAGGAGTGCTCTGTACAGTGAACTCTGCCTGTATCTAGGATGCCCGGTTGTGGTCATGTCCAAGAAGAACAATCTAGACAACTTCTTAAGCTCCTTTGCAGCCTATTGAGTGCAGGAAATAATAGTTGTTGGGGATTGTGTGTGTGTGTGAGAGAGAGAGAGAGAGAGAGAGAGAGAAGGATGAGGGTAAGAGGAAGAGAAGCAAAAATTATGGCATTTCTAACCAAATTGTTTCCATAATTTTGTCTTTCTTAAAATTAGCATAGCTAGTGAAATGAAGAGGTGGCTGCTGACTTAGAAACATTTCAGACAGCAGTGTTTCTACCAATTCATCAGAGATGTCACTAAGAAAGAGAATGACTAAAATCTGGTGGTATAAATACTGTTTTCAGCAGCCTTTCTCAAGGAGCGAGGCTGGATCACCTCAGGCACAGTAGACTTCAAAATTAAAGAGGGAGACATTCATGTAACATGGTAGTAAAAAGACACCTAAAGGAGAAGGCTTGTTACCGAGCAGGGCATAGAGGGGGAAATGCCTGCCCAACAGGCATTAGGAATCTGGCTGGAGTGCAGGATCTGCTACTAACTAGTGTATAGCCTTGGACTAGTCACTTTATTTCCTCAGGCCTCAGTTTTAAATCTGCTAGTAGTAGATAGGAGTAGTCCTGGTTGATAAGAGTCCTCGGGAACCTCCTGGATAAAGAATTTGAACTGAGTGCTCCAGTGAACTGGAGGAAAGGGATTTGGAGGAGAAAGATGTAGCAAACACGAAAGTCCAAGGTCTGTGCAGTCCCCAGTAGAACATTTATCCTCAGGGAAAGAGAAATTCTGGCCCAGCAAGCTGGGCTTGGCAATAGGACTTCAGGATCAAAAGGAGTAATGACTCTTGGTTCTGCATGGCTGCATGGAAGCAGCCACCCTGTCCCAGCTCTCTGGGTGTTACCCTAGAGAGAAGACCAAAGAAGCCTGGAAAAGCAGTGCCACCACACTTGGTAACACCACAGAGCCCAAGCAACCCCACTGTGGATGAGGCTTCTCCCACAACAGAGCATAACGCTGGGGCGAATACCATTTCCTTTCTGTGTGGCAATGCACTGGGTGGTCAAGGCAAGGCTCTGCCTTCAGAGCAGAGCAGGGCCATCAGCCTGCAGGGGCAGAGTCTGTCAGTACTGGGGAGGGGGTGCATGTAGAGATACACAATGAGCACAGACCCAGAAGGAGTCTCAAGAACCCTTGAGACATCTCCCCAGGACTCCCGAGAATACCCCCAGGGTGAGAGACTGTTGAGAGAGAGTGATGCAGATGGAGTCCTACAATCCAATAAAACTCTATATTAAGGACAAAATTGCTTCATTGATTCCTAGAGCCTGTAGACAGCTGGGTCACATTTCTTTGGAAATATGCTTTTGAAGGGTGTATCAAACACTTATGTTCTACTTTGATTGTTCTCAGCCTTACCTGTCTTGTTCCAACCATTTTAACACTTGTAAGCTCCACACGGGCTCTCATGGACTTCCAGTGGCTGACACTGTCTAGCCTCACGACTGCATTGCAAGCCATTCACTTTCTTCCCGGGGCTTCCCTGTTGACGCACAGGCATATGACCCAACGAGGTGTCCCTGCATGAGCAACAACCTAGAGATAGAAGATAGTCAATCCCATGGTTAAAATCTTAGACCATTAGGAAACCAGAGTTCTTCCCCAGTGGGGGAGCAATTGGTCCATCTTCCCCTCCCATCCCAATACAATGTATGATCTCTAAGATGTAGTTTATACAGTTTCTTGGAAGACGGTTTCATCATATGGAGCAAGAAAGTATAGAGAAGAGACATGTGGCTTGACCTATGGGACTGGGCATCCAGTGTGCAGATCTCTGTGTCTTATAGTAATGATCACCAAAGAGCATCCACAACAGAGGAGGATTTCAACCACCAGGGGAGCAGATGATTTATCCCACAGATGTAAGCCAGTGTCTCTCCTGAGCTGTGTTCATGCAGTGATCCCGTGAACAGAGTGACCAAGGTAGCAAGGAAGGAGCCTATGCGTGGGCCCAGGAACATGGGCTCTCCCTTACCAAGGCTGCTCTATCTACTAGCACTGGCAGAAGCAGAGATGGATACCAGTTCCTTGATATGATGTCATTCTTCAGTGAGACCAGCCAGCCACTTCATGGCAGGCCAGTTATATTGGTCCCTTTTACCCCGGCATGCAGTAATTCATTTTTGCTGGAATTGATACTCTGCGTATGGGCTTTTTTCCCTTCCCAAAGTGCCTTCACCAGCATAACCATCTGAGGCCTTTCAGAATGCCTGATGTGTTGATGTGGTAGCTCTCTCAACATTACCTAAGACCAAGAGACCTATTTTACGGCAACAACAGAAGAAGTGTGACAATAGGATCTACCATGTGCCTGCTCATCAAGCAGCAGCCAGGCTAATGGAATGGGAGAATGGGCTCTTAAAGCCTCAGCTAAGTCACCACCTTGGGGAAAATACCCTGCAGAACTGAAGCACTCCCCTCTGGGTGTTCAATATATGTGCTGAACCATCAGCCAATATATGGTGTTATGTTCCTAATAGTTACAACATATGAGTGGGTTAGGGAAGGAGCATGGCCTCTCTCATCATCCCTCTCAGCAACCTCCTTATGGAATTTGTGTTTTCCATCCCTACAAACAGGATTTTCCAGGTTGAGAGGCCTTGGTGCCCAGAGGTCACAGTAAGGCTTCCACTGAACTTGAAACTGCAACTGCTACCAAGTTACTTTGGGTTTCTTGGGCTGGTGGATCAGCAAGCAAAGAAAGAGTTGCAGTACTGAAGGCTATGAGGAGCTGTAGTTGCTTTGTGCAATGTGAGCAGAGAAGAGTACCTCTGAAATGCACAGGATTCACGAGGATGTATTTTGGTGCATCCAGAGAAAATGGGTAATGATAGCAATCACAGCCCAAAGGCAAAGCAATAAAGACCTTAGTCCCCTTGGGGACACAGATCTCAATTATACTACGAGGCAAATGCAGTGCCCATCGGTGGCAAACTGCTGGCCAAAGTGATAGAAATCTAAAGCAGGATGTGGAAGAGGAAGCTGGTGAATGGCAATTATGGCCTTAGGACCCGCTACAACTGGGGGACTGCATCTTATTTCACTAACCCTCCTGCCTTGGATCTTTTTGGAAATTTCAACTGCTACCACCTCGAGGGAGACTCTGTGACTGACTAGATTCAGATCAGGGAAGACTTGGAAGACTCAGACTTAGACTCAGCCCTTCAAGGAGAAAGTGAGGGCCTCTTGTTCTTAGGAAAACAGAGGCTCCAGAGTATATTAAGTGAGCCAGATGACAGAGGGCACAAGCAAGCTGCTTGGTACCGGGGTGGACCGCATTAGACCATTTTCTCTTTTTTTTTTTTTTAAGACTTATTTATTTATTTTAGAGAGAGAGAGCATGTGAGAGAGCGAACACATGGGGAAGGGGGCTGGGGGAATAGAGGGAGAGGGAGAGAGAAACTTAAGCAGACCCTGTGCAGAGCACGGGGCTTGATCTTAAGACCCTGAGATCAGGGACCCAAGCCAAAACCAAGAATTGGATGCTTAACCAACTGTGCCACCCAGACACCCCTGTGTCAGACCATTCTTAGCCACCACTTTGGATCTCTTGGCTTCACTTGTCTCTTGCTAAGGCTCTTACCACAGCAAGCAGCTTCACAAAGGCATAGCCTAACAGTGCTTTGCCTCACACCCATGCTGCGCAAAGCTCACCTGTTACTCTGGGACTTCTTTGATATCAAGACATAGACATAGAATTTCACAGCAACCTTTACACATGCACACCTAGGTGTGCACAAAAATTAACTCTATAGAGTGAAGCTTTGACCAATGGGATATGGGAGCAAGCGATAAATTCTTCCCCTTTTCTCCCCCAAAGGGACATTCCTGAGACATTGTTTACATGGCTCCACGGAATATGGTCCTGTGATACCAAATAATTAGTTGTATTCACTGGTGACCAGCTCAAAAGACTTTCTTGTATTGGTTCTATCTCCTTTTCTATCTCACTTCCCTTGTCCTTCACTCCTGATTCTTGGTGAACCTTCCCTAACAAAATTGTAGCACATGAACCCTTGGCTCAGGCTCTGCTTTCTGAGGAATCCAGGCTAAGGAAAGTGTGTCTCTGATGATAGAAAAATAGATAGGCATACAAAAATGAAAATATTCCCCTCCACAAAAAAAAAAAAAAAAAAAAAGACAAGTCAAAGTTTAAGCCTAGCCATAGATAAATAGTCCATGGTTCCAAGTGTTCACTATGGAGATATGATTTGGACTTGAGTCTTTGGTATCAGGTAGTAAGAGCTATAGAAGAGTAGTTTATAAGCCTTTTTAAATTGCCACAGGGTATCTCCACTGGAGTTCCAGAAAATTTTTATTTAGAATTCAAGAGCAACAAACACTAATATAAGGATATTTGTTGGCCCAGGGCAGCCTGGTAAGAAGGTGAGGTTGATCTTTAATGCCTCTGCAGACATTCTTTCAGCATCTTGCACTCTTCCTCTAAAACATTCAGTGTTATGTTCTCTTTTCTGTGTCCTTTATCCCAATCTTTTTAGCTACAAGTTATTTGGAAATGGAAGATTTGCATTTGAGTATTAATTACTAGTGGAGCCTAATCTGGGAGTCCTCCAAGAACCCTAGGAAGTTTTTATGGAATAACCCCTTAACTCAAAAGACTGTGTTTCTAATGGGGGAATTTCTGACATCAACGTTGGCTGATAGAGATAGATTTGAGCTTTCCTTTTAAAAAATCACATATACAATTCTTATTTCTCATTCATTTCTAGGACTTAGTCCAGGCTACTTTTTTTTTTTTTTAAGATTTTATTTATTTATTTGACAGAGAGAGAGATAGCAAGAGCAGGAACACAAGCAGGGGGAGTGGGAGAGGGAGAAGCAGGCTTCCCGCCGAGCAGGGAGCCCAATACGGGGCTCGATCCCAGGACCCTGGGATCATGACCTGAGCCGAAGGCAGACGCTTAACGACTGAGCCACCCAGGCACCCCAGGCTACTTTTTCTATGTCCTTTCAGATTATGATCTTAAACTATTAGATGAAAGTGTGTGTCTATGTGGTGGGGTAACCTCAGTTTTCCCCCACCATATTATTATAAAAATTAAAATAATTTTATACGAGCAGGCTTATACTTACCACTTAGATTTTTTTCATTACTATTTTACTAGACTTGCTTTCTCACATATCTACATATCTATCCATCCCTGTATCCACCCAGCAATCCATCTTATTTTTTGAAGCATTTCAAAGTAAATTGCAGGCATCAGTACTCTTTTCCCTAAATACTCCCCTGGCTAGATTTTCCTCCTAGGTAATCTACATGTCAGGAAAAGGCAAAAAAGAATTCACCTACTGCTACTTAAAAACTCATTCATTACTTTGGGAATCCAGACAAAGCGAAATCCATGGATGGAATGAATGCAGTTCCCTCCTATTTTCTCTCTAGCAAGAAGGTGACTAAAACCATGAACATACGTTTCCTGGAAATGGAAGTCCTAACTCATTAATCTCTGTAGGAAGAAGAAGCCATCAAACATTAGTTCCTATATAGCCACATGCTATAGTAAAACCAGCTCTCAATTTTGTTCTAAATACTCAAATCATTTTGCAGTATCTTTGTGTTTATAGGTGTCTGAAGCTATAAATCATATCTTAAACTAAGTACGAAGTTTGAGCCAGACCCACGTAAGTTGTTTGATTGCATTCCTGACCCACACAGATAGCCTTTGTGGATAAAAACAAGTTGCCGTATCTCGATCTTTTCTAAATTTATGTTCTCCCTGACAGAGCCCCAGCCATGAGTTTGCAGCCTCTCTACCAAGTGCCCTTGACAGCTTCAGTCCCAGTGCTCTCTCAGGTCCAGCTGACACCCCACTATTTATACAACCACGCAGTCAAGCCCTTAACTGTTTATTTATTTTGCATAGAATGGTCTTGTCTCCCTCCTGGTGTCTAAGTTCTCGGAACATAAGAACACTTGGCACAGTACAAGGCAAACGCCTAAGACTCTACATATCCCAAAGCTTTCTTATATTCTCTCATTTAAAGTTAACGCATAATGATAGTAGACTGCTTGGCCTCCTTGCTTCCAAACCACCGGTTCTGGGTACTTTCAAAGTGTTTCTCCCCAGATACGTGATCACGGCAGTTAATATCAGCCGGAATACTTTCCAGTAAGTCCGCAGGCAGTCATCATGAGCAGGGACTTAGAGACAGGGCTTTTCTGTCTCAGAGCCAGAATTCAGAAATGCTCTGCTTTTCTTGGGTAAAAGAGACCCAGGGTTTTTCTTTGCAACACCCATTTTGCACTGACCTCTTTTTCTGGCTTCTCAGTAAAAGGATTAAGGACTCAGGAAGCACTGGAGGGGAAACGGCTTGTTTAGCTGGAGAGGGGGCTTGGGCAAGTCGGACACAGTGGGGGTGGAAATGCCATGAAGGAGCTTCTATTGCTCTGTTTCTGGCAGTTCTAGGAACCGAGGTCCCTGGTGAGCCCTGGGCCATCCCCCAGCGATGTGCATGGCAGTATGTCTGTTATGTACGTTGAATAAGCACGTCCTGAGAGTTAGCAGGACACAGGGTGCTGAAGAGCTGGGGCAATTCATTCACCAACACCTTAATAACCCAAATCATTTACCTTGACTTCCAGAGGGTCCAGTCTCTTCTGAGAATGTAGCCCATGGCCATGTGTCGATCCTTACATGTGACACCTTGTGGGTGTTTAGCCAAATAATAAATACACTGATGTGCTTAAAAAATGAAAACAGACCCAGGCAATAGATAAATGTGCCTTTCTTTCTTCTAAATTTCCCCAGAGAAACTTCCTCCTCATTCTGAATTTTATATGACAGAAAAATCATCTACAAATGCACTGGAAATATTGAAAATAATTTCACTGAGGTTTAATGGTCGGTGACAGCAACTGGGTCCCATGGCTTGTTTCTGACCCGAGCTGGATTTAATTCTAGAAGCCAGGTGGGGTACAAAGTGACCTTCTTTTCATTATCCTTGTTTTTACTGTGATTTTACAGTGGTTTCAGTGAAGAACAGACTGAGAGAAATCCCTAGGAGCTTATCATCAAAGTTGGGTATAGAAACATAGATATAAGGCACCCAGCAAGAAGCCAATTGTCTAGAGAAGAGTGAGTCCCAGAGCTGCTGTTTTCGTGTTTCTTCCTTCCTCTGCCATTCTATAAGATCATTGCCTTCAATATTTTTCAGATCAGTCTTCTCAGGAGTGGTCTGGAAAATGAAAGAGCAGGGAGAACAAACTTTGCTAGAAGAAATTTAAGTGCACTGGGGGAGCAGAGGTGGGGCAGCTCTACCGTGATCTTGGCGAAGAAGCATCATGTGATATTCAAGGCACCACTCAATTCTCCTGTCCACATCTACACGTGCCGTGGCCTTGGATTCCCATCAGAACCCACATGCTATGATGCCTAGAGATTGAGGAGATCCCCTACAGCCACCTCAGAGACAGCCTGTAGGTTGCCAGATTGGGACCCCTGCGACTCACGAAAATATTTACCGGCAGGGGCCAGCCCTACAGGAACAAGGAGGACCTACCTATTTTACAGTTAGATCCTACTCAGAAGTAGGATGAGGAGTTAATAACTCCCTTGTCCCTCCTTAAACCCTGATTCTCACACAGGAGGCTGTTATCAAACCTACAGTCTATTTAAGAGAGTTCCCAGAGCAGATTAAAGAAAATCCATTACACACTGTTAGGAGGGAACATCCTAAAAGGTTTTCACCAGAGGAGGAAGCTGTACATGGTAAGCAAAGCCAAGAGAACAGCTGGAGGCCAAGACAGCAGAGCTTACATGTTGAGTTAATAGTGACAGTATTAGATGGGATTATTCTGCAGATAGCAGCAGAATATCCACTGTTAAGAGTATCTATTGTTTACTGAAGAAAACCTTGAGCTAGGCAGGTTTGGGTCAGCATCTTCACAATGCAAGGATAGAATTAGAGTCTGTGATTCTCTTGATCTTCCCCTCACAGTCACAAAATTGTTGCCATGACTCCAGGCATCATGACCTCACAAAGCCATTTCCAAAGGCAGCTAGCAGAAATATTTATCATAAGCCTTCTACTTGTTATTAATTATAATTGTAACTAAATTTTTTGAGCATTTACAATATGTCAGGGGCTACCCTAAGTACTTTATATGTGTTGACTCATTTAATTCTACAGCAGATAAGAAAAACCAAAGCCCAGAGAGTATAATTAACTTTATCAGGGATTCATAGACAAGAACTGGAGCCCTTGCAGTGCCAAACCACCTCTCAAATAGGGAAGAAGCGATTTCCCAGAAGCCCCCACCCCCACCCCCCAACAGACTTTGCCTTAGGCTTTATAGTTTAAACCTGGGTTATGTGACCACTCTGGCTGCAAGGGAGCAGGGAATAGGAACATCTGCCTATTTCAACCTATAGAAAGATGGGGGCTGTGAAGGTCAATTGAGTAGCCAACCCACAGTGTCTGCCACAGTTACAAAAGAAACAATGGCCTTTGCCATAGGGGAAAGGTTCTGGGGCACTAAGGGCTAGATGAAAGTCTGGGGTCACAGGGCTTTTTGGCTTACTGCCACGGGGCAGAGCGGGGGGGGGGGGTGCGAGGGGGGGGGGGGGAGCTTCCACTCAAGAACAGCCAGAAATAGCAAAAACACCAGCAGCCAACAATCTTCTCTCTCAGCCACTCACTAGAGTGTCTGTGCATAAGCAGTTCTTAATAAATTATTCATCCTAATTTGATGGGGAGGAAATCACATGCAACAGGTGTGGTTCTTCCTGTTTGTTGAATGGCTTTAAAACAAGCTTTCAGACACTGGTCACCTCGGGGCTAGTAGCAGGAGGACAAATCAGCTACATTTTAAGCTAATTACCCAAATGCTACAATACCTGTCAAATGGGGACATTTTGTTCCAGGATCAGTGGTCATAGACTAGAACTCTGGAAAGGAGAGGAGAATATTACATAAGCAATTTGCTTTACATATCCACTGAAAAAGCCTCTCTTAAGCAAGACATGGCCACATTCCAAATGTTATTGTACCTATTGTAAATTTGGGTAGAATCTCATTTTAATAAGCTTGAAGAGACTTCCAAATTGCTACATTCGATCCAAATCTCATTAAACTTGAAGCCTATTGCTATAATATACTAAAATATATTGTATTGTTTCCTGGGTTTAAAATTCACTTGTACAAAGCAAATGTTAGGTGCACAGTTTATTTGCAAATGACATGTGTGGAAGGGAGGAAGGGGTGGGTGCCAAAGGATGGGCCTGCCTTGTGCCAACCCGTTAGAGCCAGAGAAGGTAAATGATGCTGCATCCTTCTGCAATGACTGTAGCTGAATGTAGTGCAATATTTTAATGAAATATGACATGTTTTTCAAATGTTAGGTGGATATGTTTTGCAATTTTGTAAATTGCATGGTTGTTTGTTTTTGCCCCAATTCCTCTGTCTCTTTTTTTGTCAGGAACTCACTGTGTTGGTACTAACAGCTAAGGAATGCTGTAAAATGAACAGGGTTTTGAATTGTCGTTATCTATTCAGAAAATAAATAAAGGTTCACTAAAGACAGTCTGTAACTAGAAGACGCCTAGAGCTCCAAAGCAAACCTACCCAGATCTGCTGCTTTCTCTCTGTGGCCTTGGAGCAAGCCATCACTTCTACTGTCCCTAATCTCTTTGAGCCTCAGCTTCCTTATCTGCAAAATAGAGAACTTGATTCTTGTGATCTTTTTTGATGTTGCAAGGTTCTGAAATTCTATGATTCTACACACCCTGGATCAGGATTTAACACAATCCCCAAATCTGATAAATATCACTAAGTCACAACCAACACGCTTTCCGTATGCTGTTAAGAATATTTAACAAAGCAGACAAAACACTATATGAAAAGGAAATATCTTCATCCAAAAAAATAGATGATTAAAAGGAGAAATATTTCTCAGTGCTTTGTCTGTCTGAGATTTTGTTCCTCCACATCATTTCTACACTGACAATGTTAATATGTAAAGCTCTCTCAAGGCATGGAAATAGCCTTGTTCACTAGGATGTTAAAATGGCATTTTCCCTACATTATGCTTTATGAATGGAAGGTTAATGAAATTGTGCATGTTTCAGTTTTCACTCTGCAGGTTATTTTGTAATAGGGATGAGACTGTTCTACCTTTAATTTGGTGTTTTATTAAATTAAATGCATTTCAAAGGAAGGGCCATTTTATTCCATTATTCTGCCTTATATTCACAAGCAAGAGGGCATGCTAACTGCTTTTCTCGTGGATGCTTTTAGAAGTCTCCTGTTTCCAGTGAATGTGATATAAGCCCATATTTTATGCACAGAAGAAAAACTGAATTTTCTTTAAATCAGAAGTCTTTAAACTAAGGCAGGAGCTTCCTTTTGGATTCCTATGGTTTGCTCTCATCTCATCTTAAAAAAAAAAAAAAAGGCTTAAAGCATATCAACAGTTAACTCTATGGTTTTCAACTTGGGGGCTTAACATATCCCTTAACTCAGTGGTTCTCAACTGGAGGTTATTGGCATTGATGGGACAATGTTCGGTTTGCATGACTGACCCATGCATTGCAAGGTGTTTAACATTTGTGGCTCCCACCCACTAAATGCCAGAGCACCCTCTGGTCCTCTGACCACTGTGACACTCATACCAGCCCCACACACATTTCCAAATGCCAACTTCTCTGCAAGAGTCCAAAGTGCAAGTGTCCCCCGCAAAAAAAAAAAAAAAAAAAAAAAAAAAGAGGTCTAGTAATAAGAAATTACTTTTCAAAAACTCAAAGAGGGTCTGTGTCCACATGTGGAGAAACGTGGTTTTTTTCATGTCTTCAGTTAACATACCTCGGTAGCTTCATTACTCCCCTGATGATGACACTTACATTAAGAGAAAATGCGTAAGAGAGAACGTTTGAGGATCACATGATTTTAAAAATAATCTACTTTTCCTAGGTTTTAAATAAGAATGGAAGCTTTCATTAGGTGACTTTATAGAAAACATAGATTTACTTCTCTTTCATACTATATAGAATAGACTAAGTGTGGTCCCCCATAAAATGACCCTTGAGACATAAAATACTGTGTAAAAGGAAACACAGAAGAATGAGTAGATTTTGTTTTCATGCTCCAGATTCCTCTCTGGTATCAGGGTTTTGAATTCCAATAAAATTCAACAAACAGGCATTGAGTGCTAAATGAGACAGATGTTCTCTTGGGCCCTGGGAATGTAAAAGATGAGTAAGACATGTTCTCTGCTTTTGAGGCTCACAGCTGTGTGCCTGGGAGACTAACTCTTGGATAACCAGGATGTAAAATAATAAACATCACCACAGAAGTATGTTTACATGCTACGGGAATCAGGTAAAGAGATAGCTGGTTTCACCTAGGCATAGGAGGGTAGGGGGTGGGGAGGAGAGAGATGGAGTCTTGGAGGATCCAGAAAAACACCTGAGAGAGAAGTTGGACCTTGAAGGATAAATCAGTATTTGCTAGGTGCTAATGGGGTAGTGAACGAAATCCCTAGCAGAGAATAGCATATACATGGTCCAAAAGTGTGAAAGAGAATGGAGAAAATCCAGTGTGGTGGGTCACTGGCAGAAGGGTAGTAGAGGGGAAGGTAGAAGATAAGTCATGAGTGGCAGTGTCTAGAGGGCCTGGTATTCCAGGTGAAGAAGTTGGAGCTTACTTACAGATAGAAAGGAATCAATTTAGATTTTTAAGCAGGCAAAGTAGAATAATCAGATTGATATGGGGACAGGAACCCTGATGGCAGTATAGAAGATGGGTAAATGTAGACAAACTTCAACCAGGGATACCAGTTAAGTGAACTGACCTTAAAACTTCGCTTTTAAGCACTCATTTAGGGGCGCCTGGGTGGCTCAGTCAGTTAAGTGTCTGCCTTCAGCTCAGGTCATGATCCTAGAGTCCGAGGATTGAGCCTTGCATCGGGCTCTGCTCAACGGGGAGCCTGCTTCTCCCTCTCCATCTACTCCTCCCCTGCTTGTGCTTGCTCTCTCTCTCTCTCTCTAAAGAAATGCATTTAATTTAATAAAACACCAAATTAAAGGTAGAACAGTCTCATTTTAAAAATGTCTTTAAGCACTCCTTCATAAGATTTGGCAAGCCAAGTTAATCCATAGTAAATTAAAGGCAGATAATATGTTTGAGGATTTTCACCAGTGAAAAAACAGTTTTAATTGAAGTATAATAAAAAAAAAGTAAAAATACAAAAAAAAAACAAAAAAATTCATTTCAGGTAAACAGTGTAATAATTTAACAATTCCATATATTACTCAATGCTGATCACAATAAATGTATACTCTTAATCCCCTTTATCTATTTCACTCATCCTCTTACCCACCTCCCCTCTGACAACCACCAGTTTGTTCTCTGTATTTTTGTTTGTCTCTTTTTTCTTTGTTTATTCATTTTTTTTTTGTTTCTTAAATTCCACATATGAGCGAAATCATATGGTATTTGTCCTTCTCTGTCTGATTTATTTCACTTAGCATTATACCCTTTAGGTACACCCATGTTGTTGTAAATGGCAAGATCTCATTCTTTTTTATGGCTGAGTAATATTCCATTGTGTATAAATACCACTTCTTCTTTATCCATTCATCTATGGATGGGCACTTGGGCTGCTTCCCTGTTCTGGCTATTCTAAATAATACTGCAATAAACATAGGGGCGCATGTGTATTTCCAAAATGATGTCTTCATTTTCTTTGGGTAAATACCCAGTAGTACAATTGCTGGATTATAAGGTAGTTCTATTTTTAACTTTTTGAGGAACTTCCATACTGTTTTTTTCCCGACTGGCTGCACCAGTTTGCTTTCCCACCAACAGTGTATGAGGGTTCCCCTTTCTCCACATCCTCGCCAACACCTGTTGCTTCGTGTGTTGTTGATTTTAGCCATTCTGACAGGTGTGAGGTGATATCTTATTGTGATTTGGATTTGCATTTCCCTGATGATAGTGATGTTGAGCATCTTTTCATGTGTCTGTTGGTCACCTGGATGTCTTCTTTGGAGAAATGTCTATTCATGTCTTGTGCCCATTTTTAAATTAGGTTATTTGTTTTTTGGGTGTTGAGTCGTATAAGTTCTTTATATATTTTGGGTACTGACCCTTTATTGGATATATCATTTGCAAATATCTTCTTCCATTGCATAGGTTGTCTTTTTGTTTTCTTGATGGCTTCCTTCACTGTGCAAAAGCTTTTTTTTTTTTTTTTTTTTTTGGTGTAGTCTCAATAGTTTAATTTTGCTTTTGTTTCCCTTGCCTGGGGAGAAATATCTAGAAAATGTTTCTATGCTGATGTCAAAGAAATTACTATTTGCCACTGTACATTTTAATGATTTTCCCTATTCCTGATATTCTGAGTGCCAGCTTCAACCACTATTCCTTTCTAAACAAGGAAGCATGAAACATTTTTTTGTACCAGATCACCCTGTTTGTATGCTGTATTCCTACTGCCATAGACACAGTTGATTGAGCCAGACATTCACAGTAGGCACAAAAACAGTCATCAAAAGCCTAGGTGGATTGGCTCTGGGTTGTGGCCAGTGACAGGTGCCCTTTATTGGAAAAAGGACTATCTAACAACCGGATCCTCTCAGGGTGTCTGAGCACAAGACATAGACAGAGACTTACAGAAAATATAATGGCAAAGAAGCCACGATACACAGAGAAAAGCTCAGAGAAGAAACAAGAAGGGGCTGAGACGCGCAGAGTGGTCAGTCAGGAGTGGCAGAAAAAAGAGATGCTGAACCAGCAAAGAGCTGACTCCTGTGGGTGGGTCAGCCAGTGTTCGTCTTGAGCGGTACTCTTCGGCTTCCAGGTCTATTGTTCCACAAGTGAAGCCCTTCTCTTCACCTGTGCAATGTTCTCATGCTAAGAAGCTGGCTGTGTGGTTGCTCAGATTTTTTCCTGCTCTTTTTTATGCCCTTGTATCTCTTAGAAAATAAATTCAAATTAAGCGAGGTAACTTTTATATGTTTCTGTTTCTTGCAAACTATAGAAAACTCACTAAGTGAGATGGTGTCATTTCTTCATAGTTAACGACAAAAACACCATTTGCTGAGTGCTCGTTATGTGCCAGGCACGGTTACAAGAGTGTGTGTACATGATCTCAGTTCAATCCCATGGCAACTCTGAGATTCAGATTCTCCCATTATCCTCATTTTACAGATGAGGACGAGGTCTCAGAGAAGTGAAATAACATGCCCACATGCACGGCTAGCTAGTGGCAGAACCAGGGTCTGGATCCAGACTCGTTGGACCCTAGAACCGGCATTCTTGACAATTGCACCGCTGTGGTAGAGATGGCTAGTTGCTCCCCCCAACTCATGCTCCACCTTCCATAGAACATACTTGTTGCTGAGAAGTCACTGCCCTAGCTGGTCACTACATTTCCCAACCTCCTTGCTTCTAGGGGAAGCCATGGGACCAATTTTTGCCAGTGGAATATGAGCTTTGGTTTTCTGTGAGCAGAGTACCCTCTCCATACTCTCTTCTGCCAGCTGAATGCAGATGACAGGGACGAGGCTTCAGGGAACAACAGAGCCACAACGTCAAGAGCCCATGTCCCTGAGTCATAACACGGAAGAAAATTAATTGCTGAAGAGGAGCACCCGCACTGTATTATTACATGAACAGGAAATAAACTGAGATGCTTGGGGCTTTGTTTCCACAGTCTAATACAGCTGTGTTGCCTCCCTTTCTTGCCTTGGATATAAAGAGCAGAATGAGAAGCTTAAAGCTTGAACCTCTCATGCCCTGGTAAGTTACCCAATGTTGTTAGGGGATTGTTGTAACTATCTCGATTTCACTCCTTCCCCACACCAACTACAGCTCCCTTGTTTTATTCAGCATAACAGAAAAACCAGAAGGTGTCATAAACCCAGAGTATGTTTGTAAACACAGTGTTTTCATGCCTTCTCAAAATTCTTGAAAATTCAGGAGGAAAAAACAGCAGAGCTCTGAGCCTAGTAGCACCTCTCATCTGTTAGCGGCCTCCATTCTAGTCCAACTTATGTTTAGATCTCACTTTCTATTTTATGCCTCCACCTGCTGAATCGCGGCCACCTTTGGTGTGAAACCCAGCACCTGTTTAATGGGCTCGTGAGAGATGACACAGCTGTTTTCAGTAGTAAGCAAAAGCGTAACACACCTGGGAAAAGACAGACAGACTGCAAAGGACAGAAGCTAGGAATTTGAAGAGTTCCCTATACTGCTACTCACTCGGGGACTGTGTCACTGATGTGGGCAACTGGGAGCCATCGCACGGGGCTCCTAAAGGGAGACACGTAGAATGCACCTGGAATTATCTGCCTGAGGGACAGAAGGAGAAAGCATTTACCCAAGAGTAACCATTCCTATTGGTCAAGAGTTGCCCTTTGGGTGGGTAAGACCCCTACACTTCCAGGTTTCACATTCATAAGGACCAATTGTAGGAGGTACACCATGCTCAGGTATCAAAGAGGCCCCATTAAAGGGAGGAGAGGATAGGAGAAGGGGTTCCAGCAGTGTCTGATAGAGACCTCAATGCTGGGAAACGCAGATGGGTCTTGAATCCATATCTTCTGGTACAATGTCGCTGCCCACATGCCCCTGCTCACTTGGGCTGGGGGAAAAAATGCAGGCCTGGGAGTTGGAATATTTCCCTCTGATTCTGGAATTGCTGCTACAGGCTACTTGACCTAGGCAAATCATTTAATATCTGGACCTCAGTTTCCTTATTTCTAACATAGGCATACTGGACTAACTCATTATTTCCCAACATGTGTCCAACGGTAATGTTGCAGAATGTCATTTAACAGGTAGAGCTGGGAAGAAAAGGTTTTCTGCCCAAACAAGATGGTAAATGGAACTAATGAAGTTATACAGGTTTCTTCACTAATGGCTATCTCAGAGTCTTTATCATATATATTACACAAGATCCTTTATTTGAAAAAACATCTCATAGAAGTAGGTTTTTATTCTAATATTTATTAAGCACTTACTGTCTGCCAGGAATCATGCCAAGAATTTATCATATTTTTAAAAATTCATTTATTTTTTAAAATATTTTATTTATTTGAGAGAGAGAGAGCACAAGCAGCCGGGCGGGAGGGGCAGAGGGAGAGGGAGAAGTAGGCTCCCAGCTGAGCAGGGAGTCTGGCGCAGGACTCAATCCCAGGACCCGACTCAGATCATGACCTGAGCCGAAGGCAGATGCTCAACCAACTAAGCCACCCAGGTGCCCAAAATTCATTTATATATTTATTTTTTTTAAGATTTTATTTATTTATTTGACAGAGAGAGAGACACAGGGAGAGAGGGAACACAAGCAGGGGGAGTGGGAGAGGGAGAAGCAGGCTTCCTGCTGAGCAGGGAGCCCGATGTGGGACTTGATCCCGGGACCCTGGGATCATGACCTGAGCTGAAGGCAGATGCTTAATGACTGAGCCACCCAGGCGCCCCCATTTATTTTTTAAAAACAGTATCTGTTGAGCTCCTGCTATGTGTATTACATGGTTCCTGGCACTGGATATACCTCCACGAATAAGACAAAGTCCTGATTTTTACTTGGAGGTAAGATAGAAGAAAGGCAATAAACAAATACATGAACAAAAAAATTGACATGCATCATTTCATCTTATTCTCACAACCACCAGTGAGACAGGAACTTGTAAAATTATGCCCATCTTATAAATAATAAGACTGAGGATTTGCGAGGGTAACATTTAAAATCATAGAGGTAGAAAGGACAGAACTAGGACTGTATCTGCATTAAAGTCTGCTTGAACTATGTTGACATCAGGTGCACAGCATTGGAATACTTGGTGTCCTGGGACTCTTACATACTTTGCCATTGATCCATGTTCAGCTCATGCCCATAACTGCTATGATCTCAACCACTCTGCTCTATTGTCTCTTCCACCATCCTGAAGGTCAGTGCCCTGCAAAATGCCAGTTTGAGAGACAACACACCAGATAGTCTGGAGGAAGGATCTTCCAGCCCTAATGAGACAAGCGCCAGCAGAAGATTTTGCTCAAACACACGGCAGAGATTCCGAACTCAAATGATTGAGAAGTGACAGTATTGCAAAGTACTGCATAAAGTATTGGGAGTTATGCCTTTCAACAACTCTGAATAGGCTTGCATTATTCTCTTCTTACCATAATAATTAATTTTTTTCTCTATAAAAAGTAAATGATGTTGTGGAAGTTCTTGCAACTTTAATAATCTAAGGAGTGACTTATCAGTGATAAGCTGATTTAAAAAGCATATACTTTATCTTGACAGCTTCCTTTGAAGAAAATAAAAAATCCAGGGCCTAATTCTAATGATCCTTCAGTCTGTGATATCACTATCAGAAATAATAAAGTAGGGAAAGGAGGATTATACTTTCTGTGTATGGCCTATTGAAATGGTCAGGATGGTTGAATATTAGAAATAAGAAATATCCTTTGAAGGTATGAACTATTTGTATGTAGATAACATTTTCTTAAGTGCTTTGCTATTTTTACCATTGAAAGACTTCTCTTAAAACTTCATCTAGATCTAATCTGACTAAAACTTCCCAGCCGAAAGGAATTTGAGAGAGTTATAGTTCACATAAAATCTTCACAGTAGATGGAAACATCTCTCTCTCTCTCTCTCTCTCTCTCTCACACACACACACACACACTATTATCTTTAGACAACAAAGTAATGGGATTTGAAAAATGGAAAAAAACAAAAACAAAACAGATTGCTTTTTTGGTAAATTTTCACAGTAAAGGGTCACAAACAATTATAACAACACAAGGTAATCTTAAAAAGATGGGACCTCAATCATCTGAAGCCTTTAGAACCACATCCCCACTGGCGTTGGGATCTAGGAAAAAATATCAGAGAATTGTAGAAGAATAGTGCCTTTTACTTCCACTGACATTCAGTGGGGTCATGCTCTTTAGGTGTGCACTAGGGAAAGGAAAGAGTAGAGAAAAAGGAGCAAGAGAGTCAATGTGTTGACCAACACCATCTGTTGTTATTGTTTTTAATATATCATTTAATAGGGATGAAGCAGGAATCATGTATCTTTGATTTCTAACTGAGATGCAAGTAAAGGTGACTTGAAATGTGTTGGAAGCTGTGCTGGGATAATATTAAAAGCCCTAACACTTATAGGACTCATCATTAACCCCTAAGGCAAGCCTCAAAAACTTCTCTACAAGAAAATATGGTCACCTATGAACAACCTCTTCTGAATAACCAAGGTTTCATCAAACGTGGAATAATTTTACAATATTCAAGTAGATGATCAAGGGAAATGCATCCTCTGTTCTAAACAGGTCATAACGGAAAACTAATTGCAGATGATTGTAAAAAGAAAAGGGCAGGGCATATGGATAGTAAGATATAGAAAAACACTTATGAAGCAAAGGCCATCTCATTAGGTCTTTGAAATTATTGATTCAGGATTCCTGGGCCCTGGTTAAGAGGAAGTAAATGTTAAGCTGTAATTCTCATCGTGCACAAGGAGGAGGCCATTTGCTACCTATACAAGAATTCTTTGGATACTCATGTAAAGTTGGAAAAAGAGAACAAACCCTTGCAAAAGAAACTTTTCCTGTCCTAGTAGAATAAAATCAGAACTGTAGCTGCTTTTTAGCAATTACTGGGATAGTAAAGGTCTGGTGTTCTATTTCAGAGGGGATTTGGTGCAATTATACCCCCTACACTTTGATCACTTTTATCCTTTCTACCTTGCTGTCACCAAGTTTAGCAGCCCCCCCGCCCCGCCGCCCCGGGGGTCAAAAGCCTACCTCTAGTCTGAGATAGCCTACTTTTTCATCAGGATGACACAAACAGAACACCTCCCACTCTACAAGCCTATAAAGGTGATCATTAAAAGGAACTACCCGTAATAGGTACAGGTGGCTAATTTTTCCCTTTATTAATCCATCAAACATATTGAGGAATTCTCATGTCTTTACCAGGCCTTGGGAACACCAAAGTGAATTATACCTTGTCTTCTTTGTAGAGCTTTCAGTTTAAGTAAGTGACAGATAAAGTCAGAGCAAACCACAATATGGTAGTTAATGGGGCAAATACAAAGTCAGGGAGCACAGAGAATCGATGTTTAAGAAGACCGTGGGAAGTCTGAAAGTTTCCCCAAGTTGCCAAGCAATAATGACTATGAAAAGATTTAAGTAAAAATTTTTCTTTATGTACCTTGTTCTCTTGGTGTCCAAACATACAGATCTCCTTTTGGAAGTCTACTATACTTCTTTTCCCTGAATGCTGCCAACTCTTGTGGTGGGTTGGATGACTGGCCCTGAGGACCTATATACTGGTGGCTTATTATGGAATGAATGTGTCTCCTCAAAATTCGTATGTTAGAGCCACACCCCACATGGTGATGGTATTAGGAGGTGGGGCCTTTGGAAGGTTATTTGGTTTAGATGAGGTCATAAGGATGGAGCCTACAGAAATGGGCTTAGTGCCCTTATATGAGTCACAAGAGAGATTATTTCCTCTCTAAGTTCTCTGCCATGTGAGGATACCACGAGAAGTCAGCAGTCTGCAACACAGAAGAGAGCTTTCAACTGAACCTGCCCATGCTGGCACCTTGATTATTGACTTGCTGCTTCAGAACTATGAGAAATAAATTTCAGTTTTTTATCAGCCAGCCAGTCTATGGTATTTTGTTTTAGGAGCCTGATCTGACTAGGACACGGCCTCTTGCTTACCTTCATTTAGTCTTACAGGTCACATTGATTACATGCTGTCTGAATCTTTTTCCAGGCTTGTTACAAAGGCAGTGCTGGGCACAGATCCAACTGAGGAGCTTGGCCTTCATTATTGTCTTTTAACCAAAGCACAATGTCAGCTTTGTCTCTTTTATTATGCTGATAGCCAGCACTAATCAAATTTAACATTTTTGTCTTTCTATTCATTTTCTATAGCTATCATTCCTCTGATACTTCATTACCTACTTCCTCAGAAGAAATAGTTTTTATTCAAGGTGGCAGGGATGGTGGTGGAGAAGAAGCTGATTGCAAAAGATTTACCCAAGCAGAAATTCACATAAAATCAGTTAATATCAATTCAACAAAAATTGAAGTGTCTATTTTGTGCCAAGTAGAGGCAGTTTAAATTTGGGTTGTATAAACTGACACATATGCAAATAAATGAGTGGATGCAAAGCAATCTACAAATTTAATGCAATCCCTATCAAAATGCCAACAGCATTTTTCACAGAACTAGAACAATCCTAAAATTTGTATGGGACCACAAAAGACCCTGAATATCCAAAGCAATCTTGAAAAAAAAAACCTGAAACTATCAATTCCAGACTTCAAGTTAGATTACAGAGCTGTAGTAATCAAAACAGTATGGTACTGGCACAAAAATAGACACATAGATCAATGGAATAGAATAGAAAACCCAGAAATAAACCCATGATTATATGGTCAGTTAACCTTTGACAAAGGAGGAAAGAACATACAATGGGAAAAAGTCTCTTCAACAAACGGTTTTGGGAAAATTGGACTGGAACATGCAAAAGAATGAAACTGGACCACTTTCTTACACCACACACAAAAATAAACTCAAAATGGATTAAAGACATAAATGTGAGACCTGAAACCATAAAAATCCTAGAACAGAGGACAGGCAATAATGTTCTGACATCAGCCATAACAACTCTTTTCCTAGATGTGTCTCCTGAGGCAAGGGAAACAAAAACAAAAACAAACTATTGGGACTACATCAAAATAAAAAGTTTCTGCACAATGAAGGAAACAAACTTCTCCCTTACAGTAAGATACAACTTACTGTATGGGAGAAGATATTTGCAAATGATATTTCTGATAGTTAGTATCCAAAATATATAAAAAACTGATACAACACAACACTAAAAAAACAAATAATCTGATTAAAAATGGGCAGCAGACATGAACAGATATTTCTCCAAAGAAGACATACAGATGGCCAACAGACTCATGAAAAGATGCTCAATGTCACTATCATCAGGGAGATGCAAATCAAAATCACAATGAGGTATCACCTCACACCTGTCAGAATGGCTAAAATCAACAACACAAGAAGCAACAGGTGTTGGCGAGGATGTGGAGAAAGGGGAACCCTCATACACTGTTGGTGGGAAAGCAAACTGGCGCAGCCAGTCGGGAAAACAGTATGGAAGTTCCTCAAAAAGTTAAAAATAGAACCACCCTACAATCCAGCAATCACACTACTAGGTATTTACCCAAAAAATACAAAAATACCAATTCAAAATGATACATGCACCCCTATGTTTACAGCAGCATTATTTACAATTGCCAAATTCTGGAAGCAGCTCAAGTGTCTATGGATAAATGAATGGATAAAGAAGATGTGGTATATATATATATAATGGATTATTATTCAGCCATAAAGAAGTGAAATCTTGCTATTTGCAACAACATGGATGGAGCTAGAGAGTATAACACTAAACGAAATAAGTTAGAGAAAGACACATATCATATGATTTCACTCATATGTGGAATTTAAGAAACAGAACAAATGAGCAAAGAAAAAAAGAGGAGATAAACTAAGAAATAGACTCTTATTTGTTTCTTTGTTTAGAAAGCACATGAGTTGGGTGAGGAAGATGGGCAGAGGGAGAGGGAGAGAGAGAATCTTAAGCAGGCTCCACTCCCAGCACAGAGCCCCCTGCAGGGTCTGATCTCCTGACCCTGAGATCATGACCTGACCCAGAGACTTAACTGACTGAGCCACCCTAGACCCTTAACTACAGAGAAGATTTTCCTTATCATGATGAGCACTGAGTAATGTATAAATTGTTGAATCCGTGAAACTAATATAATACTGTATGTTACATTATACACCTGAGACTAACACTGTATGTTAACTGTACTGGTATTAAAATTTAAAAGTTAATTAAAATAAAGAAAGAAAATAAAGGAATGGAGGGTCAGATGGATGGATGGCTATGGATGGGAGAAAAGTCAAACAGATTCGGCACGTGCCTGTGCCCTCTAGAATCTCACCAATAGGAGAACAGTTCACACCCCTAGTCGGATATATATGCCCTAACTACAGTTGCCATGTTGTCTAAACCAAGACTGCCAAGTACTGCCGTGCTTATGTGGATAAACTGATAGAATATTTGGAACTGAGATTGCCGGAGAGCTAGGACTGAAGTTCACTTTACCTGCAACACAAAATAAAATCATAAAAGAACAAATTAATTCTGACCAGGAAAAGAGGGATGCCTACATAAAGGAGTCGGTATGTAGGAGGTCTCTGAACAGTGAGCGGGATTGGTCCATCAAGCAACCAAGAAGGACAAAGCTTTGGGACAGAAAGAATACTGTGAGCAAGGGCACAGAGCTGGTAAGCCCATTAATTAGCTGGAGGGTTGGGATTCTGCCCCGAGGTGCCGGGAGATGAAACTCAAGAGAGGGATTGGGGCTGACAGTGAGGGAGTGTTCGCTCCATAGAAAATGAGGAACCATTGATGAAGACGCACTTTAAACCTGACATGGGAAGGAGGGCAAGGGAGTCTGACAACACATCTTAAGCTCCAGAAGACCGAAAACCATGTCTTCTGGTTCAATTCAGTTCCACAAATAAACATTAGAGCTTGAAGGAAGATTAGAAGTGATCTAGTGTCTAGTCCAACATCCCTCAGTCCAAATGAGAAAAATTAATGACTTAAATGACTCACGTAACTACTCAAATGACTCATGCACTACTTAGTGATAAAAGCAAATTCTTGCTTTGCCACTTACTATCTCTGGTTTTAGGCAAATTATTAACCTTTCCAACTCTTAGTTTCCTCATCTGTAAGAGGATGGTTGTTATGATGATTCAGTGATAATATACGTAAAATGTTTAGTAACATGCCGGATATGTAGGAAGAACTCAATATTAACAAAACTTATGGTTAACAACAAAAATAATAACTGTTATCAAAGTTCCCTCATTCTGTCCAAAGCTCTTTTATATATGCCCATAGTGCCCAATCCTGACCAATCATCTGAATCACCCAGGGTGTTTTAGACAGTTATAAATTTCCTGGCCTACCCCAAACCTCCTGAATGTGAATCTTGAGGTGGTTAGGGAATCTGAACTTCTGAAAAGCTTTCTAGACGTTCCTGACAATAAGAACTAGGATTAAAAACAACTGGCCCTATTTACTGTTTTCAAAGTTTATTTGCTTAGTCTTTGGATAAGAACATGGAATTACTTCCCATGTTTCAGTCCTTTAACTGTAGGAGCTAGGGTTGGGGGAAACGGTATTGCACATAATGCTGGGATCCCAGGAGGTTAGAAACACACATCTGTGCTCTAAAGAAAGGAGGGGTTGGACGGCAAGATTGGAAATGGGATATTCATCACTGGTGGAAATGATTAATTATGCCCATTTTGCACATACATTTGCATGCCTCTTAATATAACATATGCAAATACATCTTTAATAGCATGACTTGTTTGCCAATGTTGAATGCTAACTGTAAATAATTTCCTTTTTTTGTAGTGTTTAGGAAACTTCAATATGGCACTTGCTGGCAGACAGTTGCTGTCTCCTGGATTTAGCAACATATTAAGTAATCATTTTAGAAACATTTTTCACTTACTACTAACAGAAGATGTCTAGATAATAATTTGTGAGATAGGTAGAGCAGGAATCATTTAAATTTATGGAAAATTGAAAAAATGTAACCTATAGTTTCCATTTTTTTCTTACTGTTTGCTAATACAGAGCAAAAATAAGCCATTAGGTGTTTCACCCCTTCTTTTAAGATCCCAGTTACTTTTTCTGATGATGTCACCAACAGCCAACAAAATACGGGCGATAGAATAAAGGAGAGAAAATAGCTATGGGCCCTGGCAATCAGTACCTGGAAATACTGATCACTGAATACCCCCTGTTGACATCCCCCTCTTCCTGCCCTCCTTTTCCCCACCCCCAGCTCTCAGTCTATTGTTTTCAGTCTGTAGAAGTTGGCAGAAACACTTGTTCAACCTGCAGATTCCTGGGGCCCCACTTCCAGAGTTTCCTCCTAGACACAGCGTGTATTTGGGGTGGGCCCAGAACTCCGCACTAAGGGCAATGACTTCTCCCCCCGGTCAACCCTGTGATTTTGATATGGACAGTCCTCAGGATTCACTTTGAAACATAGTGCCCTGGGTAATGTAGAATCTCAGTGTGGCTCCTGGACCAGTGGCACCACCATCCCCTGGGAGTTTATCAGAAATGCAGAGTCTCAGAACCCTCCAGCCTACGCAGTCAGAATGTGGATTTTAACAAGACCCCCAGGTGATTCATAGGCACACTCAAGTTTAAACAGCGCTGGTCTAGAGGAGGCATCTTCTTACCTCTTTGCATATGTGAACCTATTTGTTCCCCCCATAGCCTTACCCTCCTAAATTACCTGGGATTTCTGAGTTCTCAAGGTGGGTCCCCACATGAGTCAGAAACTCTGGTGGGGAGGGCCCACCAGTGTGTGTTCTAACAAGCCCTTTCATCCAGGTAATTCTGATACATACTAGAGTTTGAGAACCACCAGCATAGTTAATGTTACTGGCCTGCATTTAGAAATGAAGTTCACTGGAATACTCAGCGTCTTCTGCTGTGTGTAACAAATAGGCCAGTGTCATGTGATATAAGGCAAAACACACAGACTCTTGCTTCATATTGTCAATCCTCCAGAATCAGTTAATCCTATAATATCTCCTACCTCCTACTTCACTGGTGAAGAGGATGTTTTGACAAATACAGGTGTCGGAGGTGATCTTCTCTGGTAGTAATTAATGAAATGTCAGGATCCGAGAAGAACCTGAGTAGCTGTGTTGTATAATGGTATCAGGGGATAAGTGGCTCAGACAGTTGAGTTTCAAATGAAAAATAACTTCCTGATCCCAAAACCTTAGAGGTTACAAATTAGTATTTTCTGCTTTCCGTCAGCTGATCCAACTGGAACAGCCTGAATGAAAATACCACGGTTGGATGATGCTCAAAAGAGAGCCCCTGAACATGAACTGGGGTGCAATGCGGTGGAAAGGTCAGGGAAATTATGACTGTGACACTGAGCAAGTCCATTTAAGCCGAGTGCATCCACCTTTGTTTCACTCTTATTTGGAACTTTCCAATAGATTGTTAAACTCAATGCCTAACCTAATACCAACTAGCTCTAACTTAGAGGTTTTTGTTTCCATCTTGCCCTGTTCTCCATGTCATCTGTCTTGGGCTCTCTCTGTCTCTGTCTCTCTGTCTCTCTCCCTGTCTCTGGTCTCTTCCTCTCCCTATCTCTTCCTCACTGCCTCTATGTCCTCTGCCTCTGACTCTCCCTAGCTTCCCATCCCAATCTCTTTAATGAAAAGATTCAGGATACCTCCCAGGGGATGGGGGCAGGGGGAGGAGTAGATTGCAATATGGACGAAAGCAGAGAGGCTGCCAATAAGGTTTTTGTTGGTACTGTTGATTACTTTTTCTGCTGTTGGAGACTTGCATGTTATCCTGTTATCTCTGCTCCCCCCCCCTTTTTTTAATTTGTGAGTGTTTGCCATAGATCATTATCATGATAGTTCTCGATGGGACTGGAGTACTAGTTTATCAAAATGTCAGCATAAAGACCAAAAGTCAAGCAAATTTGCTGCAATAAGGAGAGGCTGTAAATTTGCTGTCAGTTAAGAAATCCTCTTGAATTCAAAGTGCAAGCTTAGCTGAAAGCATTTTTTAATAATTGTGACTGAATGAGTGTGAGATTAACCCAGTGTGCATGCACTTTGATCTTGTGCCTTGTTAAATTTCTCAGTTTTAATAATTGGGGCCATTATTTATGCCATGATTTCAGGAGCTAGGCTATCAGGGACTGCCTAAAATATAAAATCAGTTTCATTTTGCTAATTTCATTTGTTGAAACGCACACTATCCCCCTTTTATTCATTTCGAATGTTAATGATGATGTACCCTGGAATAACTTTCTTCTTCAAGTCTTAACTATAGTTTGGTTGAAATACTGAACCATTTTAACATTGAAAATATTTGGCAAATAAGCCTGATAAGAGAAATTTTATGAAAGTCCTCATTGTGTTTTGGATACAAGCACAAAGAGAAGAAGCATGTGGAGAAAGACCTTTATCTCCTTGGAATTTTATGTTTTTCTGCAATACACAAAACAGTGGAGTCACAGCAGACAAAGAAGAAAGAAAGAAAGAAAGAAAGAAAGAAAGAAAGAAAGAAAGAAAGAAAGAAAGAAAGAAAGAAAGAAAGAAAGAAAGAAAGAGAAAGAAAGAAGAAAGAAAGAAAGAAAGAAAGAAGAAAGAAAGAAAGAAAGAAAGAAAGAAAGAAAAAGAAAGAAAGAAAGATTTCCTCAAATCTAATTATCAAAAAGCAATTCCTCTTGCTTGAGTATTTCAATCAACCCATCCCTGAAGCCACTTTCTCAATTCGCCTTCCTGTCTGATGTATGGATTTTTGTGCGTGTGTTATCATTTGGAGAAACCTCTTAGCATATGGTGGAAAAAATGCTGTTTCGCTAATTTTATGTTTTATTTCTTAATGACCTACTTCTCTGCAGCAGCTTTAGTGGAATGGTTTAAGCTCAGTCTGACTTTTTTGAGAGTCCTTTACTCTGTGGCAGTGACTCAGCTGGGATAGAGCCAAGATGTTTACATGACTGTGGTGGGGGAAGGGGGTGGTTACATCGCCTCGACTTTTGCCACTTTTGGAGAGAGCTTACAAATTGTACGCACTCAGAATAAGTGGCATCATTAGTGGGGGTAAAATGCCTTAAAGATATGGAGTTATTTAGAATTCTAGGATTCAGTGAAGAGAGTAAGATAAGGGCTCAGTTGTCTCAGAGAACTGGATCCAATAGTAGTGCTCAACTGTGACCTTGGGTAAATCACTTGACCTTAATTCTTTACCTTTAAATAAAGTGAATATATGCATTTTCCTTTTATTGAAATACTGCAAGTTATCAGGACAGTATTGGCCAAGCACAAAGAAATCTTTTTACTTTAAGACAATTATTTTAGGTGATGTTTTGCAAAAGACTGCTTAACACAGGCAGCTTCAACTTAAGATTCTGCAAATTGAAGGTGCTGTAAAGGATATTAGCTCCTAACTGAAGGGGTCATTGACAGAATAATTATTTCATTTCCCTATAAAGGAAAATAGGCTGGGCTCTTCGTAAATTTGGTCTTTTGAAACTAAAGTTGAAATTGTATGTATAATTTAATCAGTCAGTATTTTGTAGCCTAGATCAAATGATCTTGCTTACATTAATATTTCCATCAAATGTGAATACTCTTGGTGAATCAATAAAGCAAAACATAAGTACTCAATTGAGTTCTTCCTATGTAATCACTATGTTATGCATGGCTGGGTTTCCAGAACTTTGTGCTCCAAAGGTTTATATTTTATTAATTTTTTTAAAAGATTTATTTATTTATTTATTTGACAGAGAGAGAGAGACAGCGAAAGAGGGAACACAAGCAGGGGTAACAGCAGAGGGAGAGGGAGAAGCAGGCTTCCCGCGGAGCAGGGAGCCCGATGTGGGGCTCGATCCCAGGACCCTGGGACCATGACCCGAGCCAAAGGCAGATGCTTAACGACTGAGCCACCCAGGTGCCCTGGATGACCATTTTAATTGAAGACAAAAATCAGTGCCCATAAAACCATTAGGGACCACCCATAAGGAGGTATATAAAGAAATGTTATCTTGGACAAAGGAGATCTTGAGCTGAACCTGGTAGGCTAGAGTAAGGCAGAGAGTGGAAGAGAAGAGATGTTCTGGGCTGAGGGAGTAATAAACCAATGACATGAAGGCAAGAAGAGCCTGCTGCTATGCCTGAACAGTTAGGAGATCACCTTGATGGGTGCTGAAGAGTCCTGCTAGAGCTGAAGAGGAAAAAATACTGCTGGTGAGGGAAGGAGGGTGGGGTGAAGGCGGAACAGCTATCATGTACCAGGCACTTCACATGTGTAATACGACTTAATCCTCACAACCAACTGATGTATGGTTACTACTGTTATCCTCCTTTTATGTCCAGGAAACAGATTCAGGGAAGTTATGTAATTTCTCCCAAGGCTGTAACCTCGAAAATAGTGAGCCAAGCTTTAGAACCCAGGTAACTTTCCTCCAGATGCCATGGTTCTTAACCATATCACTCCACTGCAGTGGTCGAGAATGCAGATTCTGGTATCGTTGCTCTTCTGTCTTTGTTAGCTTATAACTATAGGCATCTATAAATTGAGGACAAGAAAAGTACATCATTTAAGATCATTGTGCTAGGATTATATAAGCTATTGCATGTGGAGCACCTAGCAGTGCCTGGTACATAATAAGGTCTCACTAAATCTTTGCCTATTGTTATTATATCAGAAACAGACTCAAAAGGCCGCCAAGTAGGTAGGAGTTGCTTGAGTAGGCATTAGGCAATTATTGCGGCTTCTTGAACTGGACATTCTGTTATAAAGGACAAAGGACAGGGGTGGCTCAGTCTAAAGAGCAGGTGACTCTTGATCTCAGGGTCATGAGTTCAAGCCTCACACTGGGTGTAGAGATTACTTAATAAATACTTAAATTACTTAAAAAATAAATATTTTTTAAATTTTTTAAAAAATAAAGGACAAAGGACAGAAGGGGAAAAAGAAAGGAAGACTGGAATCAAGGAGGCCTCCACAAACAGACATTCAACAGATGACAAAGTAAGATCTTATTTTTCCCCTAGACACAAAAGTAATAAATATTGATTGGGGATAATTTTTAAATTTCAAAAGAGGACAAGGAAGAAAGTGAAAATCTCCCATAATACCATATCTAAGAGATAATCACCATCAGTATTTTGGTATATATCCATGCAGGTTTTTATGTTTTGTGTTTGTGTGTGTTAATTCACATTTTGAATTTATCATATTTACCTACAGTAAAAGTCACACTTTTGGTGTACTGGTCTATGAATTTTGGCTAACACACACTGTTGTGTGATAACCAGTACAATTAAGATATAGAACAATTCCATCACCCTAAAAATTTCCTTTTGCTGCCCGTACTCCTCCTACTGCCAACCATAGCCCCTGGTGACCACTAATCTGTTTTCTATTCCTATCATTTTGTCTTTTCTGGAATGTCATATAGTAGAATTATACAGGATTTAGCTACTTGAGTCTGCCTTTCCTCATATTTTAGAAAATGCAATCTAGTTACTCTTCGCATCCTCATAAAGAAAACAGCATAAGGCATTTCAGATTTATCCATGTGTGTATAAGTTGTTCATTTCTTTTTATTGCTAAGTAATATTTCACTCTATAGATGTACCAGAGTGTATTTTCATTCACCAAAAGGACATTTGAGTTGTCTACAGTTTTTAGCAATTGAAGAAAATCACTGGAAAATAAGTTCATTTCTCTTAGGTAATACCTAGAAATGGGTTAGCTGGATCATATGTTAAGTAAATGTTTATAGGAAGCCAAACTCTTTTTCAGAGTGGCTGTATCACATTTGCATGTCCACTAGCAAGTATAAGTGTTCTAGTTGCTCCACATCCTGACCAGCCCTCTGATCAGTATGATAAGGTTTTTTTAAGCCACCTAATAGGTATGTAGTGCTATATAATGGTGGTTTAATTTTTATTTCCTTATACTAATGTTGAGTATCTTTAGATGTGTTTTTTATCTTTCAATAGAGAAAATGCTATTTCTCCTTTTCCAAATATATACATTTTATTTCTTTTTATTGACTTATTGCATTGGCTAGGACCGTAAGTATGATGTTGAATAGGAGTGGTGAGAACAGATATCCTTACCTCGGTCCTGTTCTTAGGGAGAAGGTATTCATTCTTTTGCCATTGGGTATGATGTTAGCTGTAGGTTTTTTTGTAGATGCCCTTTATTAGTTTAAGGAATTTTCCTTCATTTTCTAACTTGCTAAAAGTATCATGAATAGATGTAGAATTTTATCAGACGCTTTTTTGTAAATATTGAGAATATCATATGATTTTTCTTCTTTAGTCTATTGACTGATTTTCTAATGTTGAACCAGCCTTGCATTCCCAGGATAAATCTCACCGGCCATAATATACTATCATATGTTACATATGTTGTTGTATTTAATTTACTTGCGTGCATATGTATATTTTTGAAAACAAAACAGAATGGCACCATATATACTCATTTGTAGTCTCTTTCTGAAAACTCATATTTTCTTTAAATGTAGAGAAAATGTACATGTTTGCAAAGTTCTTTCTGATTACTTCGAGATGTTCATTTTTATTCTATTTTCTCTTGGTGGAGGAATAAATAGTTTTTATGTGTATTTTGTTTCAGTTTAATTAAATTCAAAACCTGGAATGAGAAACTTCCAACCCACACAAACCAACTCTTAGCTGATAAACTTTGAAAACAACTATTCGCATCTTGACAAAATATGAAGAGAAAACTGCTCTAAGTTTGGAAGGCCATTATAAATGGTGAGAGCAAAGGGATGAACATAGACCCCTGAAATGCAGCTACTCATCAGGGACCTAGGGAGTCCAAAATTTCTGTTGTATCATAGTTACCTTAAATAACCTGAATATACAACTGACAGCTCTGATGTTTCTGAAGTAAGTTATTTTTCTTTTATTAAACAACACTTGTATAGATAGATATAGATGTAGATATACCTATGCATATACATAGACTTGAAGAGAACATCGACAACTTTTTAATAAATTGTATTCTGAAGTGTTTTTGTTTTGTTTTATTTTGCTTGAGGTATATCTTCCCTGGACAAATAAGTTTTTAAGTTTTTTTAAAAAATAGAAATGTGAATGTTTTCTACTCCAGGAAAAAATGCTTTCAAGACTAATATGCTCTAGGAACCCACTTTAGGCCTACTTTTAGAACTCCAAAATCTGGGTTTTTTCCAAGTTTTCTTTTAGAAAATGCAATTTAGTTACTCTTCACATCCTCATAAAGAAAATGGCATTGCTTTATTTTATATGTGAGACAGAGTTCAAGATAATGGTAAATCTTGCCAAAGGCCTCAAGGACACTAAGTATGAACTTTGGGAGGAGCTATTTTTGGGTTTTGTTTTGCTTTACTGTCTCTCATTCCCAGTCTGGGTTAAGATGGGTCTGGGTCTCTCAAAATGTTTGCACGAGAGGATGAACTTCAATGTTTGCATCGTTTCCCCTGTTTTACACTCTCCTCGCATAGACCACAGCTGAGACTTTTAGAGAAAAGGCGCTTTGGGCAAGTCCAAAGTGGTATTGTCATGTTGCTACTGGAGCTGTCTGTGAGAGCCAAGAAAATAGGACAGAATAAAAAGGAAGTAAAATAAGTCATAGTGAAACTTTCTCCCTCAGAGGAAGGAAAGCAAACATTGAAATATTGCTTTTTCCTGGCTGCTTATTAAAGGGGAAATTTGTCTACTGTGCTGGAAGAGTCTTCTATTCATCGTTCTGTTGATGCAGAGCATCCAAGTCGAGGTTTGTTTTTGTATGCATCACCCATTCTGTTTCTTAAGGTGAACTCTACTGATAGTAAGTATTGAACAGATTCAGCATTTCTCTGGTTGCAAAAGATGTTGGTTTGTTTTAATCATTCAATAATTTATACAGACCAATTTCCCTAAACAGTCTAATTTGAACATGTTTTGCTGCAAAGTCTTCCCAAATTTCTGAAATATATGAAGTCGTTTATATGAGAGTGGAAGTCTTATTTTTGATATGCATCAGTTTGTTTGAAGTAAGATGCTATTTGGATATTTTATGGAGCTGACATAATTTTATCACCTTCAGGAATGTTTAGGTACAGGATATTATAAATTAATTAACTAATATGAAAACCTTGAATTTATAGGTATAGAATTGTAGTGCCACATTATGCAATTAAATACCCCACATTCTATTTTCACAAGTATAAGGTCATTGGTCTAAATTGCAATTATATAATTTCTGTTATGATTGTTGGTGATGGGTATAATTTTACTAGTTATTGCCTAAACAATGGAAGTTGGCTGGGACTCAAATTGCAACAAATGCTTTTCAAAGAAGCCATGCTTCCGTGTCCCTAAATGTATTCTCAATGCTTTTTTATATGAGAAGAGCAAGGAAACTGAATGCTTTTTTCTTTTGTCATTCATTATGATGGGCTGCAATTAATCATAAATATTGCACTGGGAGGTGTAGAAAGCTTTCTTTACTTTCCAGGATCATCTTTCTTGAACGGGATAGAAGGAAACCCTCCAGAGAAAAATAAATGATCATGTTTAGAGAAACATTACATTGACTGACTAATTGGAAGGATAGTGGAAAAATCCCACAGAAAATAGTCCGGAGCCTGTGACTTTTATAGTCAATACTCTTCTTAGACAGAGCAAACATTCTTTTTAATGGCATAAAAATCCATTTAAATTGAAAGTACCATCTGCCCAACCTTCTTATCTGACCACAAGGTCACGAATAACCATTGTCAGATAAGGAAATAATAAAAACGTTTTGTAAAACATAGGATAAACTTGTGTCTAAACAGTAAGAGTGTAATTACAAATTTGGACGTGCTGCCTTTTGAAAAGGCACTTGTACTTTTAGGCAACTAAATACTATATAATTTACTAAAACCTTCTTAGACTTTCCAACTTTTTCCAGTAATTTCTTTGTCTGTTTCAACCACAAGCTTTGAATAAATTGGTGATAAGAGAACTTGATCATTGTCATTCCAAAGGCATGAAGATCTGTGTGAGTGCAGATAACACAGAACCCTACAACTCAAAATAGAAAGGGAAGAGAATAGTGTGCACTATTCAGCTGTGCACCCTAACTCATAGAGATTGCACAGGTTCTTAGGATTTCTTAGCATCTCTACTGGGGCTGAGGAACTCACCAGCCCCTAGAGGTGAGTGGGGAGGTGTAAAGATCCATTGCCGAGGTGCTGCTGGGACATCCCAGGCTTAGAGTGGTCAACAAATTCCTTCCAAGGAACTCCTCTAAGCAGTGAGGTTTTCCCAGTCACAGTGACAGGAGTGAGAATTCAATCTCTCTTATGGCCACATCCCACAAATTCTAGGTAAAGAGTTGCCCCGTCTTCCCCAACGCCTTGCAAGGAGACTTGTCACTTGGAGTGTGTTCAAAGAAGCCATGCTTCCGTGTCCCTAAATGTATTCTCAATGCCAGTGACATTCCTATTGAAAGAATAACAGATTGTATAGGGCAAGTCTTCCATGCTAGTATCAGATTCCCAAATTAATAGTATGGTTTCTGAAGTATTGAATGAAATAAATTCCCTTTAGTACTGCACAATGTAGCATAAATAAAAATGTAAGTTCCTCATTTAAATCTCATTTGAACATTTTACACTGCTTACCTTAGAGATTGTCTCATTACCTTGGCAACTAATAACAGGTAGGCAGAAACAAGCTAACCACTGTAGAGCTGGACCTTGTGGAAACAAAAGAGGCCTTCTGGGAGGTGGTATATCATATTGTTTAAACATGTCAGATCTGAAACTCTGCTGCCTGGTTAAATTCTTAGCCCACCATTACCAGCTATGAATCCTTAAGCAAGTTGCTTAACTTCTTTGGACTTCAGTTTCCTCATTTGTAAAATGAAATATATAATTGTACACACTTCAAAGGATTATTATGAAGATTGACTGAGATCATTCGTGTCAAATTCTTGATAAATTTTAGCAGCCAGTAAGTATTTATCTACTTTGATATTCCTTCTTCTGGCCTTTCAGACACTGGGATTATTCAGAATTATTATTAGTTGGAATTATTATTGAAAATTATTTAGCCTACCCAGATTCTGAATGCCTAAACAATTCTAGAAAAAACTATTTACTCTTTAGGTACAAAAGAGACACATTTCCAGTAAAGGCCTATCTTTGTTTCTCTCAGCGTTGACAGGATATTCTTACACCATAATTATACCCAAAGTTACTGAAGTAGGCCCAGAGACTCTAAGAAATTAGGTAAATGCAAACTTTGCAGGCCAACTAGCATTCTGACAATTTCTGAAAATCATGATTGTAGCCATCCCTAGCCCAATAGGGACATACATACTCTTCTCATTTGTCTTGGTAGAGAGAGCCTTGGAGTTCCACTGGTCCCTTTCAGGCTCACAGAACTGTTTTCTTCATTTTAGAAGATGTATTGTATGGTGACTAACATAACATAATAAAATTTTTAAGAATTAAAAAAAAAAAAGAAGAAGTTGTAGTAAAATGTGAAGGGGGAAGATTCTTGAGCACCTACATAGCCTTGTGCCCACCTGGACTTCGATGGGTTGTCAGTGGTTTGGTTCTGGAGTTCCTATTTTGAGTTATGTGTGGATTAGAGGTTATTGGCTGGCATTTTTTAAAAGCCAGGACAAAAAAAGTTACTTTGGTTTTTTTAGGTCATAACATTTATGAATGTTATTAAAGATTAGTATGGAATATAAAAAAAATTGTTTTCCTTAGAATTCTTGACCTAAAAAAGTAACCTTTTCATTTTAACTCCTGAGTTTACCTTGCAATACAAGTAAATAGACTGTAGCAATGTTATACTCCTTAGCTGCAGCAGAAAACATTCTATCTTTCTTGGATGCCACAAAATCATAAACTGGAGAAGTCAAAGTCAATTTATGAACTCTCCAAGATCGTGCTAAAGAAATAGCTAGAAAATACATAGAAAAGGAGTATTTATCCTTACGATACACACAAAATAATCTCAGAACAATTCCCTAAGTGACTCTACTATGCTATACAGGCTATGTGAGATTATGAATGCAGTGAGTTTACTTAATATGATGCTTTTGGGAATGTGGTATAATTGAAAGCTTTGGAGATAAAACTAACATCAATAGAGTTGAAAAGTACGTTTTTAAAATAAGAGCTGTTAAATTATACTGCAAAATGCTGGAGAAAATATTACACATTATCTAAATGTGAAATTAATGTCTTCCTCAACATTGCTATAAGTAGTGCATCTCAACTTAGTTCATAATTGAGCAAATTGTTTCTTTTGTTTCTGGTGATTCAGATTTTTCCTATAATAATATACCTTTTCCTTATCTCTCTGTAATCAAGTTCTGTCACTAGACTAGGCTGAGCTAGCAAATTAATGCCTCCCAGGAAGGTGTTAAGAAGTCATGGAACAAGGAGGTAAATATCTGCATGATTTTCTGAAAGTGCCGCAAATTTGTCATGATTTTCCTTGGTGAGTTAGAACCATAGCCATTTCACTGGTGCTCCTCTTTCTCTTTTGTAACTTGTGTCTTCATTTATGTGACCCATTTCACTTGTTGAGCTTGTCTCCACGGACACTAACTATCCAATAAGCCACACTTTGGGCATTTTAGAGAGAGAGGGCACATGAGTGGCAGGGGAGGGACAGAAGGAGAGGGAGAGAGAATCTTAAGCAGGCTCCATGCCCAGTGCCAAGCCCCAGTGCTGGGCTCAGTCTCATGATCTTGAGATCATGACCTGAGCCGAAATCAAGAGTTGGTCACTTAACTGACTGAGCTACCCAGGAGCCCTCATGTCTGGGCACTTTAAAACAAGATATAAATCAGCAATTCTTCAACCTGTAGTTTCAATATCCACAAGTGTATTGATATAAATTAAGGGGTGTCTTTAGTTCTTTAAAAATAAGCCCAAAATAGCTCTGAACTTCAAGATGCTACTGAAAATTAGAATGAATAATGATTGTGTAACAACTTGCTTTCTAAGACTAGAAACACTATATACTTGAGGAATTCTTAGTACAGATGCAACTGCCTGATTGAAGAAATTGGTTGCTAAGCAAACAACTGAATTGTCTTAAAAATATAATTTAAGTAATACCTGCTTTCATTTTTGGATTCCATTCCCTTCCCCCAAACCCATGATATTTGGAGACACTGTGTTGATATAAAATTTATAAAGAAAATAGACTCTGCTTCTTTCATTTCACCGTTGAAATGTTTAGGCTTTATAGATCATTATCATTTTAAAAATTGGCTTGCTTCGGCCAAATGAAATCATAGATGTGTGATTTTAGAAACTCTCCTTTTTACAAATAAGGAAAAGAAGTCCCACAACATTTAAAGGCATTGTTTGAGTTTACCCAACTAGTTAGCAACAGAGTTTTCCACCAAGGCCTCTCTCACCAGTATTGTTTTTGTTTTGTTTTTCCCCCACTATACCAGACGACTACTACTATGGCATGGCTGAATCTATCTTATTTTTTTTTTAAGACTTTATTTATCTTTTTGACAGAGAGAGAGAGAGCCCAAGTAGGCAGAGTGGCAGGCAGAGGGAGACAGACAAGCGGGCTCCTCGCTGAGCAGAGAGCCCGATGCGGGGCTTGATCCCAGGACCCTGGGATCATGACCTGAGCCGAAGGCAGATGCTTAACCAACTGAGCCACCCAGGTGCCCCTCTATCTATCTTAGAATAAAGCACGTGACAAGGCAAGGGAATAGTAAACTGAGACTTGGCAGTTTGGGGTAAGGTTGATGACATTGTTTCTTAAAGTGTGGTCTAAGGACCACTTATATTAATTAACCTAGTTGCCTGGTAAAAATGTAGACTCTATCCAGGCCTATTGAAACTCCGTCTTCTGGGGATGGGACCCAGGAATATGCGGTTTAAGCAAGCTCTCTAGGTAATGTTTCTATACGCTACAAGTTGCATTCCATGCACCAGTGATACCCTACATGTTTCACTAGAATCTTATTTAGTATGTTTTAATTTGTCATAATAACATAATTATTCCCATGTGAGAAAGGTGGCATGTTTTGCAGTGGATTCTAAGGTGTAGTGCAGAGGAGTCCTGTGGTGAAAGGGAAGGGCTTTGAGTTTAGTTTCCAATCCAGGCTCTGCCATCTTGCTGTGTGGCACTGGGCCAGTTACTTAACTCTCTGAGCCTCCAGTTTTTCTTCTTTCAATAAGAATAATGCAGCCCTCACAGGATTGCTGAGAGATAATGGATATAAAATGCTTGGCAGGCACTGGGCCTAGTGTTTTCCATGCCTCTTCCCTCACCTTGCAAAGTGGCAATACACGAAATTCTACCTTGTTTCGGACCTAGCTACCATCTGTGGATTGTTCCTGTCCTTTGCCCCTCCCCCTCTCCTCTATGGTTTCCCACCTACCTTCTGGCTATTTCACTGTTCATTAGTCACCTCCACCAGGAAGAAAGGGAAAATAAGAAATTTGACTGAAAGCATCCATTTTCCTCAGATGTTATTACTTTTAGTAAAAGGTTTGGTTTGAGGGAAAGAGGCTGAATCACTGGCCAAAAGAACATTTTTTTGGTTTTCCGAGTTTAATTTACCTACTTTTTAGATCATTTCGGTTCCTGCTCTCATAAAGGATAACTTTACATGTCCTCATTAGAAAAAGTGATTTTAATCAACACTGCATGATAAAGGGACATTTCTACATGAATCATTTTGATTTGGTTTTTTAGGGTAACTGAGAAGATTTGGTTTAACAAAACTCATTAAGATCCTACCTAGAAGGAGCCGGAGTATGAAGTAGGTCAGATTCCATCTTCCTGGTCATGCCCTTCAGGCACTGCTGACAGGAGTTTTTAGCTTGACAGAAGTGGACTGTGTATCTATGGATTCCTAGTTTGCAGAGCTCCTCAGTACAGGACCTAAGGGTAAGTTGCCTGGCAGAGCCTGTGGTCGGGAGTCTTGATTTTCAGGTAAAATGCCCTCAGTTTTTCAACTTGTTTAGAGTTTTCCTCATGAAAGGCTCTGTATTGGGGCTTGGTGTCAGGTGCTTGGTATTAAGTGTTAGGTGCTTGGTGTTAGGCATCCACTAGTTGGAAAGGAGAGCACAGCCTCAGCTATGGGAACTGAGATTCCAGAGCTGGTGACCACACAGAGCATCACACAAAAGTGAGTGTAGCAATAAGGAAAATTTTTCTTGACCATGTTGGTATGTAGTCAGACTCCAGCAGGAGAGAGGGGTGAGGGGCAGGGGCGGGGGAGGGGGGAGTGTCAACTGTCTGGAGGCCTGGTGTTTTCGTCTCCCCATTCTTTTATATATATATAATTTACTTATTTATTTGAGAAAGACAGAGATAGTGAGAGAGAGTACAAGCGGGAAGGAGCGGGAGAAGCAGACTGCCCACAGAGCAGGGAGCCCGATGTGGGACTCGATCCCAGGACCCTGAGATCATGACCCGAGCCGAAGGCAGACGCTTAACCGACTGAGCCACTCAGGGGCCCTCGTCTCCCCATTCCTTACCCATTGCCGGGCTTGGGTCCTGACAGGACATCTGATATTGAACCCTGGCTGACAGATGATCTGGTTGAGATGTGTGGCCTGATGGAACCACTACCATGGCATCTTCTGGTGGCAGGTATTTTTGTCTCCTTTATCCACTGCTCTAATCCCACACCTGAAACCAGGTCTGGCATAGAGTAGGCACTCAGTATATATTTGTTGAATAAACGGATGAATTAATTATGAGAGTTAATAAATGTTTGTTGAAGAAAAGAAAGAAGAAGGGGGGAAATGGGAGAGGGAACTGGTAAGAGGATGATGGGTTGGTTGAGTCAACCTGATTATCTGAAGAGTACCTTTTTCAGATAAAAGAAGATACTTCTTTGGTCAAAGGCATATGAGATTCCTACTACTGGTAGACCCTCCAAATAGTTTTAGGGTCTATTCCTGATAGTACTAATGCTGGTGACTGGTTGGGTTGGGAAAATAACAAAAATGATGATGGATAACAACAGCAGTAGCAACTAACATTTATATAGCCCTTGCACCATGTGGATTATCTTTTCCAATCTGTTTGTAAAACTTGATGAATGATAGAACAAGTCTAATGGCACTTTGCCACAACAGTGTAAATATTTTATATCACATTTTGATATTATATGATAGCAAGGCCATTTAGTCACTGGAATGTGATGTTATAAACAGGGCCTAAGGGCAGCAGGCAAGTTTGGGTTTTCTAAAAAGATACCCTGTGTGTGTGTCTGTGTGTGTGTGTGTACATCTAAATGCCTAAAGCCTACTCAAAGTCATTTTAGTAATAACCTCAATTCTGGAAGTTGGGTTGCTAGGTAAAGCTAAGTGTCATTTTTACCTTAATACCACATCCTTTTATTCCGATCATAGTTTTCTGGGAAGTTTCCAAAACCACAAATGCAAATGACACATGCATCTTTAGAAAATTCCCTTTTAGGAGAATGGCAGTATGCCAACAAAGGTGAAGTATAGAGCATGCTTTTAAAAAGAGCCCCAACTAGGCCTGTATTTTATAGATTTGCTATGTGACCCTTATTTTGTTCTCTCTGCTGCTTTAACACTTTGGCTCTTGAAGGCACTTTATTTAAATTCAGTGAAGGCAAACTGAATGAATGGAACCATTAAATAAATTGTAGAGTCCTCGAGTGTGTCCTCTTTGAAGGGCCATGGGCTTTGGAGGAAGACAAACCTGAGTGGTGTGAATTCCACCTCTGCCAGTGATCATCTGTATGACCTTTGATAACTTTCTTAGCAACCAGAATTCTCCACAAAATAAAGAAGGAAATAACTTCTGAGGATTGTTGTAAGGATCAAGTGGTTAATATACGTAAAAATGCATAGCACATTAACATGGCATATACTTCTCTTATTACCTGGTCTCGTTAACCCCCCTCAGCATCCTGCACAGTGTAGACAGTTTGAATACCTGCACAGCCCAGAACTAGAGGAAATTAAGGAAAAAAAATCAGTTGTTCCTTTTGTGTCTTTCTCCTTTACTTTCACACAGAACACTTCACTTCTGATACTCTGGTCACCAAATGTTTGGGGTTTTTTCCCTACAACAAGCAATTCTCTGGGACATCAGCTGGGTGTCCTGTAATTTAACTCAGTTCTGACACAGTCTACTTGGAGACAATATTTAGATCCCACAGGTTAAGGGATAACTCCCACAAGACAGCTCCCACTTCAGATACCAGTCTCAAGTAGTAGGTCTCCCAGGTTACCCCAAACTTCTGTCTGACTTGTTTTCAAGTTGGAGCTTCCCACTACCCCCTCCTCGGGTTCAATTAATTTGCTAGAGCAGCTCACGGAACTCAGGGAAGCTCTTATATTTACCACTTTATTAAAGGATATGATAAAGGATACGGATAAATGGGGCACTTGGGTGGCTCAGTGGGTTAGGTGCCCAACTCTTGGTTTTGGCTTGGGTCATGATCTTGTGGTCGTGCCCTCAGCTCAGAGTCTGCTTGGGATTCTCTCCCTCTCCACCTGCCCTTCCCCCAGCTCTCTCTCTCCCTCTTTCTCAAATAAAATAAATAAATAAAATCTTTAAAAAAAATAAAGGATACAGATGAACAGCCAGCTGAAGAGATACTTAGGGTGAAGTCTGAGAGGATCCCAAATTCAGGAGTTTCTGTCCCTGTGGACATGGGGTGCATCACCCTCCTGATGGGGATATGTTCACCATCCTGGAAGCTATCTGAACCCCATACTATTGGGATTGTGTGGAGGTTTCCTCATACAGGCATGATCAAATATTAACTCCATTTCGCACATCTCTCCCCTCTCTAGAGAAGTGGGGGTGGGGAGGGCTGAAACTTCCAAGCTTCTTTTTTTTTTTAAAGACTTTATTTATTTATTTGAGAGAGAGAGTACAAGCAGAGGGAGCATCAGGCAGAGGGAGAGGGAGAAGCAGGCTCCCCGTGGAGCAGAGAGCCCAATGTGGGGCTCAATCCCAGGACCTGGAATCATGACCTGAGCCGAAGGCAGATGCTTAACTGACTGAGCCACCCAGGTGCCCTAACTTCTAAGCTTCTAATCCTGGCTTAGTCTTTCTGGTAAGCAGCCCCTAACCAGGAGCCATCTAGGAGCCCACCCAGAGTCACCTCATTAGAACAAAAGATGCTCTCAGTGCTCTTGTCACTCAGGAATTTACAGAGGTTTTAGGAGCCCTGTGTCAGGGCCTGGGGACATAGAACAAATATGTATTTCTTATTATAAATCACGTACAAGCCTCAGGGCAGCCCATTCTTTCTCCCATACACTGTTGCAGTTACAGGTAGACATTGTACTCCAGCCCACTCTATGACAAAAGCATTATCTTAAACACACACACACACACACACACAATTTTTTATTCCACTCCCTTCTTAGCTTTCTGCTGCCTCCAGGATAAAGCCTAAGCTCCTTGTTCAAGCGTGTGAAACTTCCTCTCTAGCTCTAGGTCTGTTGACTCACTTCTTGCTGATCCTGATCTGTTTCTTCAACCTTGCCATGCCCTTTTACACCTCTGTGCCTTTGCATATCTTGTTTTTGTTTTTGTTTTTTTTCCAGCCTAGAATGACCTTCTAGAATGCATTCTTCTCCACCTAGGAAATATCCACTATTCCTTCTTTCAAGGTAAAGTTCACATGATATCTCCTCTATAAATCATCTCTGGACTGCCTGAAGCCATATCAGTCACTTTCCTTTATGCCTTTCTGGCTCCCATAGCTCTTTGTTTATATCTTTATTATAACAATGTCATGTAGTAATTAAAAATCAAAGACACATAACAATGCCACTTTCTGGTTGTGTGACTTTGGGCAAGTACTTAACCTCTATTAGCCTTGTTGTCTTCATTTGCAAAATGGAGATGATATTAGTGCCAACTGATGGAGTTATTTCAGATATTAAATGAGATAATCTATGTAAAGCACAGAATACAGTGCCTGGAACATGGTCTTTGTCTTTGTTAGACTGTGAGCCACTTCATTTTTATATCCCCACTACCTAAAACAAAGCCTGAAACATAGTAGGTATTTAATGTATGTTTGTTAGAAGAAAAGAAGGAAACAAGTTACCATTCATCCATTAACAAAGAAAACAATGTTAAACTGTATTTATGAAGAAGGCTCATTAACTGTCTTTTCTTTCACACTTTAGTTAATATTCTTGTATCCTGAAACCTTCAGTTTCAAACTTCAGCTATAAAATGCATGCTCTCTCCTCTCCCAAAAAAGTTTACTAGATGTAATATATAAAAATGACACAGCCTTGGGGTGCCCGGGTGGCTCAGGTGGTTAAGCGTCTGCCTTCGGTTCAGGTCATGATCCCAGGGTCCTGGGATCGAGCCCCGCATTGGGCTCCCTGCTTGGTGGGGGACCTGCTTCTCCCTCACCCTCTACTGTTCCCCCAGCTTGTGCTCTCTTGCTCTCTCCGTCAAATAAATAAAATCTTAAAAAAAAAAAAAATGACACAGCCTAAAGTCTTCTAGGTATTTCTTAGCTATAGAAACTGAGCCAATACTGTCCCCAAAAAGAGAAGAAAAATTATCTCCTATTTTAAGAATACAAATAAACTGAAATTAAAGAAACTTGGTAAAATGGAAGTCAGATAGGCCATTCAATAGCAGTTCTAGAATCTTCCATTTCTGTATATAGTGTCAACACTTTTATTTCCAGGAAAATTCACTTGCCCAATTATCAATTCTTTTCTAATGAATTGTTAATCAAATAATACTATTGTCATCTACTTAAAATTCAATACCCAATTATTAAAAATGAACACTGTGTTTGGTTTTTTTTTTAAGATTTTATTTATCTATTTGACAGAGACAGAGATAGCGACAGCAGGAACACAAGCAAGGGGAGTGGGAGAGGGAGAAGCAAGCTTCCCGCCAAGCAGGGAGCTCAATGCGGGGCTCGATCCCAGGACCCTGGGATCATGACCCGAGCCGAAGGCAGACGCTTAATGACTGAGCCACCCAGGTGCCCCTGAACACTGTGTTTTACTGCAATGGTCTATTTTAGCCCACTTCTTTCTGTTCACTTAAAAGTTGAGCTTTGGCAGTGGGTAGCAAGATTTTTGAGTTCTGGTGCAGGAGCAGGTATTGACAAATCAATTAATCCAGCCAAGTTTATAATTCACCATTCATAGCACTGCTGATTATTTCTCAGATGCTTTGAAATTTTTTAACACTATTTTTTCTGCAATTTGAGTTCCTCATTTGCAAAAGAGAAGGTATAAATACTTATGTGAAAGTATGATTAAATTTGAAGGTTAAATGAAAAATGTATATAAAACATCTAATATGGTGCTTTGCGTGTAGTAGACACCCAGTAAGTGTTAGTTCTTTCTCATCAGGATTTTGTTTACAACACCATGTTTTTATTCAGATTGTCCTGTTTGCATATGGGTCTACCTTACTCTACTATAAACCCAAGCAAGGCAGGAATTATGTCATACTTATCTTTGGATCCTTAACACCCAACACACTGACCCCTTACAGGTGTTTAATACATAATTATGGAAGGCAGGAAGAAAGGATGGGAGGAGAAAAAAAAGAAGAAAGGGAAGAGAAAGGAACTAAATGCCATGAGTACCATGGGACAAAAATCCCTGTATAGTTATTCAAGTTATTGTGTTTTAAGTATTTATGTTTTACTATATTAATTCTAATAACTCTAAATTACCAGCATTATAAAGAGTATAGTTGAATACTCTTTGATACTTTTGAAATGAAAAAGACTGATACATATCTCCTTTTGTTTTATGGCATTTCATATGAACAAACATTACTGAATGAAAATTGCTTGTCAAAAATGTGACGAATGTGAGATGGGGCTGTGATTTTGATGGCATGTGTCACTTATGCCAGCAAAATGAGGAGCGTCACCATGTTTCAGGGCTCTTATGTGGCACTTAGAAAACCCTGCAGTCTGCAATCTACTCGTTCTGTGACCTAGTCAAGGTGATTTATCATAGATAAAAAGCATATGTTTCATGCCTTTTTAGTGACATGCTTGACACATATTACGAAATGATACAATCTGTACGGTATATAGTCACAGTGCATACCAATCAGAGATGTTATGCTTTGGGGTTACATAATTCACTGTTTGAAAATACCTTATCTGATATCAAGAAAAGAACAAGAAGCCGCTACCAAGATAGTTTTCAGTCTGCTCTAATAGACTTCTAGTACCCTTTCTCTGATGTGTACTGGGGCTCTTAACTTTCTTCACTTTAGGCTTTTTGTTGCATTGCTGTTCTTTTCTCTTGGTTAGCAGTTAGTAAATACTGTTCTCTTTTTAATTTTAAAAACGTTTTAATCATACCAGTGTCAACAACAGAAAAGCATAAGTAACAAATTCCTCTTTGCCATCTCCTTACTCCCTTTCCACTCATTCTATCTGCTTTCCTCCACAGATGGGCATCCTTCCCAACCTTTCCTATGTATCAAATGTATAGATACAGGTACTGTACATACACATACACTTTTGCACATGAATGGGATCCAGCTATATACATATGCTTTATTAAGTAACATACTTTTTTCACTTAATTTGTCTTGGAGATCTTTTCATGTTAGTACATGTAAACAGATCTCATTCTTTCTAATGGTTGCATAGTATTCCATACCATTGTTCTAACATAATTGATTTATCCATTCCTCTTTTAATCAGAATAAGTTTGTTTTCCCTTTTTTATAATATAAATAATATAGCCATGGACATTCTTGTCTATTTATCTCTCCATAGACAAGTCCTAGAAGTAGAATTGCCCGGTTAAAGAGCACACTCTCTTTTGATTGCCACTGAGAGCAATCTATTACAACAGTTAGTAACCATTGCTATTTTTTATTCTTCTCTGTTTTACAGGAGGTTGGAATTCTACCCTTTAACTGATCCTTCAAATATATTGAGATGTCAACACAAAGAAGATTTAGTTTCTTAAACAAGGGGGGAAAGGAAAGACTGTGCCACTAATGTTAATTTAATGAGGGAGTTTAATGATGTGATATTTGGGTTTTCACTGTAACAAGATTCATTTTAAAGTTGAATCCAGTTTTAGTTTTTTTAAAAGATTTTATTTATTTATTTGAGGCAGAGAGAGAGAGAGAGGGTGCACAAGTGGGGGTGAGGAGGGAGCAAGGGAGGGGGAGAAGCAGACTCCCCACTGAGCAGGGAGCCCTATGCAGGGCTCGATCCCAGGACCCTGAGATCATGACCTGAGCCGAAGGCAGATGCTTAGCCAGCTGAGCCACCCAGGTGCCCCTCAGCTTAAGTTTTATATTGATTTTATCATGTGCCACATCTAGGGAGATTTTAACTATTTAAATGGGTAGTCACGTAAAAAAAATTATCTCACGTCATAGATTTGAGGGGTGGGGCAGACAAATATGGGATGAAGTGCTTCTTAGCGTATTAGACAATTGCAGTCCAGTTCTACTGAAACCCTACAAAATGATTTCTGCTAAATTTAATGTACATTTTCTGTTTTGTTTTATTTCTGTCTTTGTGATGACCTGAATGTTTCCATTATTTCCCTTGAATTGAAGAAAGGGAAGCATCTAAGAATTCTGAATTTTTAAGTGTTAAAAATGAGGAATGTAGGCTACAGTTATATGGGTCATGTTTTGAGCTAACTTTTAAAAAGGTAATGGAGATTTCTATGAATGGGGATATATCACAGCCTCTCAAACGGGAGGTTATGAATAATGTTTAAAGAGGATTGAGGAGCTAGGGCTATATTGGATGATGGTTTTTATGGGTTGTTTGATGATGCCTCTTGGACTCCCTCCTGTTTTCTCCCAATTCCCTTCCATACCTATCCTGACTACTATAGTCACAAGCGAAAGTTGACCTTTCTTATCACTTTATTGTTAAGTTTGTGTTGCAGCTTCAAAAATCAGAAACTTTTAAGTGGAAAAGGAGTCCTTGGCCATTGATTCCTTTCTCTTGCCCTGAAGCAATAAAATTCTGAGCTGTAATCTAGTGTAAACACACGTCATCTGTCTTTCCAAAAGATTCCTATTGAGTTTCTTTCACCTTTTTTTGTAATTAAGAAAAGACGGTTGATGAGAATGGAATGATCAAATCAAACTCTTCCCTCTCTATGCCCTTTGCACATGTGCCCATTCCTTGGTCCTTTCTGACTCTACCCATCACTGCAGCTCCTTCTCCTCTTTCAAGCTCTGGTTGAAAGCCTTCCTTGCTACATCCTCACTCCCAGGGGAGAACATTCTTCTATCATGCTTATCACTATAATTTGAGAGGGTTCTGTTTGTCTCCCCTATTAAAGTGAGGATAGGGGATTTGTTTTTTTCTTCATATCTCTAGTACCAAACATAATATCCAGCACTCAATAAATGTTTATGAGTGAATGAATGAACTGACTGAATAAACCAATTGGGAAAATAGTCTGTCCTTAGATGTCATAAATGTATTTCGATCTAGAGGAAGAAAGATGGGTTAGCGGTCCCTCTCAAGTTTCTTCAGTCCATGTTAAAGCAATAATCATCTTACTTAGAATCTTTAAAGTCTTTGTGTAGGGGTGATAACCACTTACTTTGGAAAATGACTACTACATGATTTGGCGTTCATTAATGTGTCAAAAGCCATCATGACAGCATTTGTCCATCCATCATTTGGTAATCTCCTGGATTATTACTTAGCCAATGGAAGTGATTCCAGAGGTTTGTTGTAGAGACCTCTGATCATTTGGACTGGGCCAAACTAATTTATAAAAATTTTAATTTTCAGGGGCATTTGTACCAAGAAATATTCCAAAATTTGTGTGTGATTGTCTTTAGGTTTGATTGCCTTTTTTTTTTTTTTAATTTGTAAGTTGAGGGCAAGAATGACAAGACCTGTATCAAAACAAAATATGTTGTGAAAACTGCTAAACAGTGGTGTTTGGTAAACATGGTGTGTGCTTTTGTAAAAGTGACTAAACTGAAACAGGATTAGCAAAAATTTAGGGTTCAAGATTAGCATAGAAATTAATTTCTGAACAAGCATTTGGTCTTGTTTCATTTAATTGCTTCCTGTGTGATTATGTAAAGCTGAAATTAATTTCTGAACTTTTTTTTAGGCTTGAAACTATAGTCGTGTCTCTCAACTTTTTGTCTGTGTCTAGATTCCCATTTTGTGTCCTCCCATCATGCAGGGGCCAATCAAGAGCCGATTTTTAAAAACCCTTGTGAGTTTCTTTTTTTTTTTTTTAAGATTTTATTTACTTAGAGAGATATCGAGAGAGAGCTTGAGCAGGGGGAGGGGCAGGAACAGGGCAGAAGGAGAGGGAGAAGCAGACTCCCCACTGAGCAGGGAGCCCTACCCAGGGCTCCATCCCAGGGCCCTGGGATCATGACCTGAGCAACATGAGCAGAAGGCAGCCACTTACCCGACTGAGCTATCCAGGTGCCCCACCCTCATGAGTTTCTGAGCCATCCAGGTGCCCCACCCTTTTGCCCTTATTTATCTCATGCAGCACTTTCCAGACTGTATAGGAACCATTCCTTAATCAGTGTATTTTTGAGGAAGATCTTTACCCTGCCAAGCAATCCTGGGCAAGTTTTATGAAGAGACTGCTCAGCAGCCTTGAATTCGCAAGTGCTGAATCAAGAGTGCAAAGCTGGCTCCAGCTTGCAGAGTCAATTTCCCTGAATGCATCCAAATCCACACAGCAGAGTGACTCTGAATGTGGCCAACCCCTTCAGGGGCCTGCCATGTAGCCCTGTCATTCTACTCCATTCAGGATGAGGAGGATAAAAAGAAGGAAGAGTAGAGCTGACAGAAGTCTCAGGGCTACACTCCCTGGCTCTACAGAAGTTTTCTGGGTTTTAGTTCCTTGTGATTTAGGCTCTACTTTCCTCCTTTCCACTGACAGCTAAACCTCTGTCTCTTTATCATGTTTGTCTTGATGTGACCTCTTAGATTCTTACTCAGAATTTTTTATACCTGGGTGAAATGTAAACATAGTAAACCCTTGTTAGACTGGTACTGGTTTGTTCTGGACAGAGTTCTCTTGCTCCAAATTGAAAGCTACTCTTCTTCCAAGTCCATTAGGAGCTCAGCTGTGCTTAAAACATTGGCTACCCCAAGTTTTTTGAAGGAGAAATCTCTTTATTTTTAGACTTCCAGTATTCTAAAACAAAATGTTTTCCAGTAATGAGGCTTTAAAATGATGGTGCAATTACAAATAAAAGTTATTCCTATGGCTACCTAAAATATCCACTGAGAGTTCTAGGTGATCAAGAAGAGGAAGAGATATGTGCATGACACTTATATGTGCATGCTTGTATATAAGGGTGTATTCGTTTTGTATATAAACTTACTTCAGGAAAAACATAGAAGTGTAAAATAAACACTAAAAATAACACTAGAATCATATTACTGAAGAAAAGTAAACATATTGAATAGGTATATAAACATTAAAATGTGACTTGAAAAAAAATATATTTTTTAAAAAGTTGGGGGGGATGCCTGAGTGGCTCAGCCAGTTAAGCGTCTGTCTTGGGCTTGGGTCACGATCCCAGGGTCCTGGGATCGAGTCCCACTTTGGGCTCCTTGCTCAGCGGGGAGTCTACTTCTCCCTCTGCCTGCCACTCCCCCTGCTTGTGCTCGAGTTCTCTCTCTGTCTCTGGCAAATAAATAAATAAAATCTGTAAAAAATATATTTAAAAATGTGACTTGATATTTTAAAATTTAAAAGTGTATTTATTGAAATTTACTAAGGACAGCTCCTAATAGAATTCCACTAACTCATTCACTCTCAAAATTTTCCTGAAAATGCTATTTACAGAAGCAATAATATTAATTATTTTAAGGGAGAGTTTAGCTTCAACATTTGAGAACCATATAAACCCAGATATAGCTGCATTATAATCTTTTAATCAATTCCAATCAAATAGCATAAACTAGAAAAATACTGAGTTAATAGTCATCAGTAATTAAGACAGTGATAATTTTGGTGAAGAAAATCACCTACAGTGATTATTTCAATAACTTACTCATTACTGTGAAGAGAGCATAAACAGATTCTTTTTGCATTCTTTGCAGAAATAATCTCCTAATGACACCTCCATTGTAAACTATGTCATTGACTTACTACGTGATTCTTTGGACAGACTTCATAGTTTCCATCTATAATATAAGGATAAACATGTTGAAACCTAGTTTTGAAGATCTATTGACTAAATGAAATATGAAAAATAAAGCAGTATTTAAGAATAGGCAAGCTGGATATTTATAATGGGTTCACTAAACATAAACACATAGGAATATTGATAAATTTTTTATAAGAACAACTTCCCTAGCATGAAAAGCATATTAATAGTGCCACACATTGACATTTACATCCACGTGTGACATTTAAATCCAGTTGCATATGGTTGTTAAATAAAGGACCTGATATAATCAAGGAAGTTTTAGAGCTCAAAGGATTCTTAAAGAGCAGCTAGTCCAACATCCTTATTTTATGGATAAGAAAATTAAGGTTCAAAAAAGAGAAGACATTTACTCATGTGTTCAGGGAAGTAGTGCAGATCCAGATCTCCTTGGCTAGGGTTGGGTAGTTATTTCTCTTAGAGGCCTTTGAATATGTATGCCAAACACTGTCTGGAAACTTAACACATAGTGTCCCATAGGTACAATATTTCAAAGGTATATATGCCATTGGGATTAACAAAATACATTCATTTAAAAAAATGATAAAGGGCACCTGGGTGGCTCAGTCATTAGGCGTCTGCCTTTGGCTCAGGTCATGATCCCAGGGTCCTGGGATCGAGCTCCGCATGGGGCTCCCTGCTCTGTGGGAAGCCTGCTTCTCCCTCTCCCACTCCCACTGCTTGTGTTCCCTCTCTCGCTTTGTCTCTCTCTGTCAAATAAATAAATAAAATCTTTTCAAAAAATGATAAAAAAATTGATGGTAGTTTTTTTTGGTTGTCATTTTGTATTTGTCTCATCAACAGATTCTCAAAATACAAAATATCACATGGAAATCATTGAAAATTTTTGAAGTGAATATGAAGTTTGGGAACCACAACACAATATCCCTTCTCCTCTCTATTAAAACTTGTAATGATTCGGGGTGCCTGGGTGGCTCAGTTGGTTAAGCGACTGCCTTCGGCTCAGGTCATGATCCTGGAGTCCTGGGATGGAGTCCTGCGTCGGGCTCCCTGCTCTGCAGGGAGCCTGCTTATCCCTCTGACCCTCCCCCCTCTGATGTGCTCTCTCTCTCTCTCATTCTCTCTGTCTCAAATAAATAAATAAAATCTTTAAAAAAAAAAAAACTTGTAATGATTCAAAATGTCACAAAAATTGGAAAGGGATAATGATTTCTTTATTTGTTACTATTATTAATACGAACTGAGGGAGCAGAGGACCAGTAGTATTGATGAAAACATGAGTCTGAGACATGAAACAATAGAAGACAATAGTAACTCTGATACTGGTATGTACCCCATGCCACTGGGGCATTAGTTACTATACGCTCATGTCAAATGAAAGGTAATCTCCTTGTTTTACACACATGTTAAGATACATGGAACATTTTATTTTAATGGCATTTTTCCCTTGAGAAGAGTACTATCATAGGAATATCTACCTAGCACTTCATCCTGACTTACCAGTGGCACCCCTGACTCTCTCTGTTGTTTTGTTTTTAAAGATTCATTTATTTACTTGAGAGAGAGAGTGCATGTGAGTGGGGGCAGGGAGAGGGAGAGAGAGAATCCCCAAGCAGACTCTCCGCTGAGCATGGAGCCCAACGCAGGGCTTGATCCCACAACCCATGAGATCATGACCTGAGTCAAAACCAAGAGTCAGAAAGTCAACCAACTGAGCCACCCAGGCACCCCCCCTCTCTCTGGTTTTTAAACATCTCTAGAGAAACCTGCAAAACCCTATGGGTACCTAATTTTGACAATCAGCACTGTCAGGTCTTTCTTCTTTTTAACCTTATGGCCGTGTAAGCTCATTTCCTTTTGTTTACTCTTCACTGCATTCTTTATATGCTTCAGAGTAGTTTTCCTTTTCTCAAGCAAAAGAATCCAAGTTACTTCAACTCTTATGGAGCCTATTTCCCACAAAGTAGCACACTCTAAAGTATTTGTATTGAATTGTGCTCTGCGAGTAGACGTGAGCAGCACATCCCTAGAACAAAACACTCTGCCATGAGTCTGCACAAAGGCAGGGTTTGAGAAAATATGCCAAGCCTTTCCCAGATGAAATGAGGACCCGGAACACAGCCCTTATTACAATTCAACAAACCAACTGCTCATTCACAGTCAGAATGTTCTCAGAGTCTCCTCTGCTATTATATTCTGTGGGTTCCATGCTCGCCTTGATGTATGCGCCTCATCCCCATTAACTTTAATGAGTTTTACCGCACATCAAAAGAGACTGACCCATGTATGTGGGGAGCTGCCTTACGCTTTATTTCTCAGGAAACAAGATGCCACAGGGGTAATCTTACGTGGGATAATAGCCAAGGTCTTACTTAAGGCCTCCTTCCCATAGCAGATTCTGTTCCTGTGTCTCTTTGCATTTGAAGTGGTTGGAGTCCAAATAAACTTTTGCATTTAAAAGAAAAACTAAGATTTTTAGGCTAAAAATTTGGCAACCCAGGAAAACATTTTTATTTAAATGATTTGAGAAAAACACACATTGTTAAAGAATTGTGCCTATTATTTGTATTGAATCAACTAATACATGTACAAAATGACATTTTTAACTCTTGAATTTTCTAGATGTGTTTAAAAGGGTTGGTGCTTTAAGTGTTTAACTATATTATAATTATTTTTCTATACTACTATTACTACTGGTCCTCCTTTTGCTACTATTAATATACTACCAAAAGGATTTGCTGAGTAAGAATTCTGCTTTGCTTATCTTAAAACACCTCCCTTTCTCAAAAAAAAAAAAAAAACCCAAAAAACCTTCATTTCTCACTTTTTGGGGAATGTTCCTGCTAAAAGTTTAGTTACATTGAAGGAAATGGAAACACTATATGAAGGAGGGATGGCTTTTAAGAAATGGAATTTGTGGAATGCCCTTATTTTGGATGAGTTGCAGACTTCCAAATTCCACAGAAACCCAAATAAAAACAGTTATATGCCAGTTAAAACAAGACTTCACTCAGTCTTGGAACAGTCTGTATGTCATTTGGTGGTATGGCACTAACCTAAAGACTGTAAAAAACAAAGCCGCAAGACTACAAAATTGACAATAGAAGAGAAAAATGAGTTGATTCAAAGTGCCTCTAACATTCAGAATGTAAGCCTGAAAAATCCTACACAAAAGTAATTTGAGCAAGTTAGTTGGTTAACTTGATTAAGAAGAAATTATTGCCCATTCAAATTTGTCATTCTTCAGCAGTTTATCTATGTATTTATCTACCCACATACCCACTTACCTACCTACCTAGCTGTCTATGCTTGTCATGTTTAAAATGAGAAATTGCAAATGACGAAGCTATTATAGAATAATAGAGATTGAAAAACTTATTTGCTCTTTGTTAGAAGATGCAAACTATGGGCCTACTTCTAGGGCATGATACAATCCTGACATGAAAATGAGCTCATTGCAAATAGGAACCATGACTTTCATGTTTATATTTCTGATATGAACAATCTTTGGCACATAGTGGGTACAAATTGATGGTTGTTGAATGAGAGGATATATCAAAATAGTATTTCAAAGAGATAGTCTCCCTAAGTTTCAGAACACCCATTCATTGTATTCTGCCAGTCAGTAGAATTTTAAGAAATGTTGTGAATGAGAAGGTATAATTAGTATGTGCAGCATTAAAAAAAAATCCTCTATTTTAAATTCTAAGAAAGTATATAGATATATGAGAAAGTATATATGAGGAAGTATATAGGATGAACATATAAAAAAGTATATATGATGAAAATATTTCTCAGAAAATTACCCAGAGGTAGCTACTGTTAATATTTTTATATATATTTTCCCCGGGCTTAATACTTAATACTTAAATGTATTCATATGTTTTTTATATTTGAACAAATTTGGGATAATACTGAATCTTCAGAATACATCAAACTCCAAATATATTTCATATACAAAATAATAGGGAATAAACTAAAAATACCCTATAACCAACTTACAGTTAATATAATATCACTTTCAAATAATAAGAGTTCTCAGTCAAATTAAACTAAAAGCTAAAACCAAATAAGATTTGGATCAGTGACATAGGGCCAATGAGACTAAGGAGGTTCCTGGATCTCTAGATTGTCAGCATTCCTAAAGTGTTTCCTCTTTGTATGAAGACTCTTCTATTTTTAAAGGACATTTCATCTCAGTAACTTAGGGTATTTATTCTCTATGATTTAGGAGAGTTTGATAGGCAAGTCTTCCCTCTATGCTGCAGGTGTATGTGATAGCATCTGATCTAAAAATATCCTTGCAAATACCTATTATTGTGATGATTTAGCTAAAAATACTTACCTGAATGGTGGGCTGTGACAGCAGATCACAGCGACTTAACTGATGAGATGATGGGGGAAGGTGAAGAGTTTTACCCTAAGGTAAATTCAAAGAATTGTCAGCAGCCTGTTCCAATACAAGGTGAACATATAGAACACTGTCAAAGCCAGGGCTCTTTTATTAGAATTAGGATGACATTTGGGATGCGTACCACAATAACATGAACCCACAGGCCACACCGTGGATGTACACATAGTAAATCAGAAGGCAGGATTGGAACTGTAGTAGCCTCTTTTCTTTCTAATCCCTAAATCACTGTGGCACATGATTTCTTTGGGGCCAAGAAGTTGCCTTGCACTGCAAAATATTAAAAGGCATGGCAGTATTTTGAGGTATCAAATGAAAAGTTCACTTTGAAGTGCTGTAAAATTATACTCCTTTGGCTTAAAAGAGTTAACTCACTTTCAAAAATACTTATAACTGAAATTGAATTAGGCACCAAGGAGAAGAAGATTCGTTGTAGTTACTCACTTTTGATTGGAATGACTCAAAAGTCCTGCTCAAGGTTCACGTTATTGAGATCCTGGTTGTTCTGGATCAGGAAGCTCACTGTTTAATAATTCTTCACCCAGTTTTTCTGATAGAATGAATATTCTCTTTCTAACAACAAAATCAAATAGGATAACTGGCATGAAGCTATCCTGTTTGAATAAGGAGAAATTGGGAAAGAAAGCCTAGAAGACAATGTATTGCCAAATAAATAAACTGGCTGTAAGAATGCCCTAGAAGAGAAAGTATTTTACTCAATGACATTTTATCTTTTCCAACTTTTTGCAAGGAAGTGATTCTTGGGAAGTATTGGGAAATATTAAAATAAAGTCATTATTGCATTAAGAAAAAAATCTTAAAGATTGTTTTCGGAAAATTCAATCCAAGAATTTAAGATCCAATGAGGCTCAACTCAATTATAAGGCTAAGAGCCTAATTAAAAAATGGGCAAGAGCTGAATAGATATCTTATCAAAGAAGAGATACCAAAGGATAATAAGCACATAAGAAATGCTCAACATCATTTGTCATCAGGGAAATGTGAATTCAAACTATAATAAAACATTACTTCGTACCCACTAGAATGGCTATAATAAAAAAGACAGACAATAACAAGTATTGACAATCTAAATGTCAAGATAACTGATGAATGAATAAACAAAATGTGATATATCCATATAATCGAATACTAGTCAGTAATGAAAAAAGAAGGAATTATTGATGCATGCTAACATATGGATGCACCTCAAAAATGGAATAGCATGTAAAAGAAGCCAGTTGCACAGGACCACATAGTGTATGATTCCATTTATATTAAATGTCCAGAATAGGCAAATCCTGAGAGAAAGAAGATTAGTGGTTGTCTGGGGCTGAAGATGGAAATAGGATTGACTACCTGGACACAAGGGAGAAAAGACATAGATTGTTGGGACCCAGTATTGGCTACTTGGATGCTCTGGATTATACTGCTTGCGGGGTATGCAAAGTGATGAATACATTGTGGGAGTATAAAGAACTGTGGTCTTAGAAATCACAGGGTGACATTTTGGCAAAGAAGGTTAAGAGAAGATGACCTTGTAACAAGGATGGGGCAGGTGTGCTCTGGGAAATCCAGAGGTTCAAAGCTAATGAAATAGATTTTAGGAAGGAGTTTTAGATGAATGTAAATTAACTTAGTTTCATCAGGATGAAGGTTTTTTTTGTTTTTGTTTTTGTTTTTCTCTTTGTAGGGAGAGACGAAGTAATGGCCCTAGACAGAACCGATAAGGAAGCCTAGAGTAACAGCTTTGTCCTGGGTGTGGTGGTGGGTATGGGTGGGTGTTAAATTAAGTGTGAACCAGGAAAAAGTGAAGCCTGATTCCTGGACTAATCCTGCAAAATAATTTCAAACTTAATAATGTCAGAGTGGCAAAGGGACAATTTTGTGGATGCAGAAATTTCAGCTCAGGGAACTTCAATGACTTCTGAAGGTCACACAATAAGCAAAACCTGAGATACAAATTCAGGTCTCTTGACTCCCAGTTTGGCGGACTTTCTACTGCAGATGAATTTGTGCCCCAGCATTCCTTTGCACTGTAGTAAGACCATTTGGGCCTCTTCTTTAAACTGGTAATTGATTGTATTGTTTTGAGGAGGATGTAGTGAAGAGGAGTGCTACAAGATAAATGCCCAGACTTAAAACAGCAACCTTCAGTTCCCTGGGGTGATGGAAGCCAAAGGTAACCTAAGTATCAGCAAATCCACATAGGAAACCATCCAAATGGAATACATTTTATCATAATCCTTGTGGTCCAAAGGGGAATACCAGAGCATGTGGAAAGATCAGATCAGCATTACCAGCATTAGAGATACTATCTATTGTCTATACCTGAAAGCTTTTGAACAGAGTCTTAGTGTAGAAACAGGTTAAAAATAGAATCTGTGCCATGAGATCACCAGCAACATAGGCAATACTATTGGCAGGTTTACATAATTAAAAATAAAGTCATTAAATATAACAAAATGTATGTTCTTTGATATATTTTGGTCTGTAAGGCCTTAAAAAAAAAAAGTCATCAAAGACAGGCTACAATCCAGTGGTGGCAATAATATGTTTACCTAGACCATTTCGTTCCATTACATCAGAGATTGCTCAGATGGAACCAGTCAATGCCCAAGGTGGCCTGTAAAAGGCCCAAGAGATAATTAAGAGAGAAGGAAAAGCAGATAGAGATTCAAAAAGTAAAAAAGGAAGAAAGAAGAAACAATCTAAAGTAGGAGTAAGAGGGGGAAAAAGAGAGAAGAAAGGAAATAATAAAAGAGAAAAAATAGATTTATGTGATAGGCAGTTGCTTCAAGACAGTTTACCTCATCCTGCTTTATATATTTTATTTCTCCATTTTCAACACCACTATACTCCAAATTTTTATTGCACAAGAAATAATATGTTTGTTGTAAAAAATTAGAAAATACAGAAAAGCAAAAGGGAGAAAATTAATATTAGCTATAATCCGGCCATCTGGCTTAAATCTCTACTAACATGTTGGTCAGTAATATTGTCATCTTGTTTTCAATACATTTTCTTTCTACAAAAATGGAATCATATTACCTTTATTTCTTTGTAGCCTGATTTTTTTCCCCACAGAAATCAATATAGATATTTTTCTATCTCAAAAATCTATACTTTTAAAATATTTTAAATATTTGTCTGCATTTAAATGTAGTTTTACAAGAATTTGATCTACAGGACACATTATGAATTTTTGCTGCTTTACTTTTACTTTATTACCACGTTTGTAAAATCTCAGAATTTCTAATGTAAATACTTTTTAAGGAGAAAATAGAATTACTTGTGGGTACTAAAGCTAGAAATAAATGAAGCATATGCTATAGTCCTGTGCTAGACTGTGCTGAAGAGAGGGATTGGAAGCCTATTTGGGGAAAGAAGAATATTAATTAAAAAAAATTTTTTTTATTAACATATAATGTATTATTTGTTTCAGGGGTACAGGTCAGTGATTCATCAGTCTTACACAATTTACAGCCCTTACCATAACACATACCCTCCCCAATGTCCATCACCCAACCACTCCACCCCTCCCACACACTGCCCAACTCCAGCAACCCTCAGTTTTTTCCCAGAGATTAAGAATCTCTTATGGTTCATCTCCCTCTCCGGTTTCATCTTGTTTCATTTTTCCCTCCCTTCCCCTATGATCCTCTGTCTTGTTTCTCAATATCCACATATCAGTGAGATCATATGATACTTGTCTTGCTCTGATTTACTTATTTCGCTCAGCATAATACCCTCTAGTTCCATCCACGTCGTTGCAAATGGCAAGATTTCATTTTTTTGATGGCTGCATAATATTTCATGGTATATATATATATACCAAATCGAAACAAGAGTATTATTATTCATCACTATGTAATATATGTGTTTGAAAGAAGTTGTGTGTCCAATTAGAAAAACCACTTTATTATTTGAGAGGCTTTTTGAAGAAAATGCAGAAGCATGGATCGGCAAAGCAAACATTTATCATCTATTTACAGCTTATAATAATAGGGAAAAATAACAAAGCCTTAATTGTGAAGTGATTAGACAGCTTCTCATTGATTTCAGAAACTCTTAATCTGCACCAGTTCTTTACAATGTTCCCTGATGTTTCAGATCCACAGTTATTTTTGCTAGTGACTCATGTTTACCTTTTAGAGAGATGTGACGTGGAGAACTGTGGGTTGCGCTCAGGGAAGGACATCTAACTTTACTTTCACAGGCAAATTCAGGGATTTCTTCAAATGATTTGTATTTTCCAAAGTGATTATCTCAGCTAGTATTTCAAAATATAATCTAAAGCCTTCTGTTAGTAATAAATCCACAGAAATCCATAAAACCTAGAGTGTTTCATATTATTATTATCATCAAACATTCATTGAACTTTCTACTAGCCATGTTCTGGTTATTGTATAGGGCCAAACATTCATTTGCGATTCTTACCTAGCGGGGCTCACAATCCAAATGTGGCCTAAAGAGAGCAGGAATGAGGGGTATTCACAAAAATTATGTTCTTGTGGTTAAATAGTCAAGCAATACGAGTTCCTCTTTCGCATTGTAATGATTTACGAACGACAGTGGTAACAATCTCAAAGAGAGAATTCAGTTAGCAACCTCTGCAATTATTTTTTAGCTTCGTGGGGTTAACCTTATTAGGGTTGATTAAATTCAAGCTGTGATCTTTCATAAAAACTCAATGGAGGGTCCAGATGGCCCAATAATACCTCCTTTTGTGAGAGAAAATAACTTGAAGATTTTTGTCTAACGAAAGTATTTGTGCTGGTGGGACCTGAATGAATTGTTATCCCTTTAAAAGGAGTCTGCATTACAAATAATCTTTATAAAATACTAATTATTCAAAAATAGAGTTCTGCTTTCATTATTTCAGTTATGTCCTAGGACCAGAGTGGCAAGAACATGACATTTTGAAGCTAGACTCTGATACCATCTTTGGGATTTCTGTCTGAAAATACAATTCTGGAAAATCAACAGAACAAGGCTCTGTGGAATAAAATGCCAGGAAGGTCAATACATTACTTTCCTACTGTTCCAGTCCCATGCTCACAATTACCTTAACTCTGGTCAAAATATTTTCTACAGTAACAGCCAAAACATAATTAGCACCTTTTCTTCATGCTGAAAATATCATTGGTAGCCATATAACAAATTTGGAGAAAGTCTTTCAGCACCCAACTCAGTGAATGGTTACTGGGGTTATTGGGTGTATCACCATTTGCCTACTTGAGGGAATAGCACGCCATCTTACTCTGCCTTCTGTCCACCTGATAGTCCTCACTGTATCAGACAGGCAGAAAGAGAGAATTCTAGGCAGGAGGTGGGGGTTAGGTGGGAGGTAGAAATGAGTTGTGAAATTCAATAGGAAATTACACAATAAACAATTGTTCAGTGCTTTGGTTATTTAGCTAATTTGCCTTTGTTATTCTCCAACTTCTTTGTGTATTTTGTCTGTAATCAGGTGACATTCTGAAGTAGTTTGTTGTCCAGAAGCCTGTCTTGTATCAGACAGGCAAAAAGTATTGGTCAATTTTATTATAAATGCAAAGGCCCTTTGGCTTTTCATTTGTTCTTGGCTGAGGCTTTAAAAGCCAAAGTAGTTATGATTAGAGATTTCCAGCAGGGGGTGCAGCTGCTTCTAGAGGGTAAATTCTTTTGAAGCCAAATCACATCCAACATCTGAAATATTGTAGAGCTGGAATTTTGATAACATTTATGGCTGTCATCTCTTTTGATCCTAGAAAGTCCATGCATATTAATACTTTATTAGGATGTGTTAAAGAACTAGAAATTTGTGGAGAATATTTAAATTAAAAACTTAAAATGCCTGACCAAAATCTCATTCTGCTAATTTTTTCAAAGTAAATGACGAACAAAGCTTCGGGTAATTTTAATTATCCAGTACAGCAGATCAAGAGCTTAAATTTTTTATTTTAGATAAGAAGAGTAGATGATCTGAGAGAGCTTGGTAATAGTTACTCCATCTCTCCCTCTCTCTCTCTCTCTCTCTCTCTCTCTCTCTCGTGTGTGTGTGTGTGTGTGTGTGTGTGTGTGTAAAGAATACATTACTTATTTTTTCAAGATTTGTCCTTTTGGGTGGGGAGGGTGGGTGTTTAAAGCCATTTCTTTTTTTTTTTTTTTAAGATTTTATTTATTTATTTGACACGGAGAGAGAGAGACAGACAGCAGGAGAGGGAACATAAGCAGTGGGAGTGGGAGAGGGAGAAGCAGACTTCCCCTGGAGCAGGGAGCCCTACGTGGGACTCGATCCCAAGACTCTGGGATCATGACCTGAGCCGAAGGCAGACGCTTAATGACTGAGCCACCCAGGTGCCCCTCATGTTTAAAGCCATTTCTTTGAAGGCATGGTTCCTGATCAACTTTAAACGATGCCATCTTATTCTTTGTTTTTTGTTTTATTTTTTCCTCTTTATTGCCTTTTATTTGTAGATATCTGAGCATTTTCAAGCACAGGATTTTGGCCCCCGGTTCCCATGTTCACATTTTTATTTGTACATAAAAGTGTATGTTTTATTTTTTGAGAAGAGCAAGTAATATAAAAACAATAAAAATCTGTTAATTTTTTTCATACTGGTAAGCAGCTTTAGACTGTTAGTATTGATAAGGAGCAAAGTTTTAAAGTTCCAGACCCCTTAAGTCAAGATGGATGATGTGGGAGGACTAACAGTAATGTCAGCTACGAAAATTATCCTTTGAAAATCATGGCTTTGTTTGTTACATTTTCTGGGTCTTCATTATGAGAATATGACATTTCAAGTCTTGTTTTTCCTCCAGAATCATGTCTTGATTCTTTAGTATCATGTCGTTTTAAAGGAAGCATCATCGTATAAAGAAGGTGTAATTTTCACCTTATTTATATGATGATGCTTCCTTTAAAAGACCTGATTTATTTGACTTGGGTTTATGTTGATACATGTCCATGGTTATGAAATTTCTGATTATTTAGGAAGTAATTTTTAAAGTGTCTTTAGGGTGGACACTCTATAACACTTAACATTTCAAAGTTGTGACACTGAATCAGCTTACTGTATTTTTAAAGACTCTTAGTACAAAGGTCAAGAAATGCATTTAAATGCATGAGCTTTCCAACCTGCACAGGGGGTATGGGTACTTATGGCATTAGGACCTCACACTGATGGTTCCACTCCCTTTCCCCAATTTCTTCCTCTCCTTTTCTTCCTTCCTCTCTATATTTACTTTGATTGCAAGTTTTCTTTTGCATCCTTCCCTTGCCTATGGTTTGTAAATGAAAGAAAGAAGTGCCTACAGACCTTAACTACTTAACCTATTTGGTACCATTCAGATGCAAGAAAGTGGCTGGAGTAAGGAATTTCAGTGATGCCTTTTTAAAATTAGGGAGGAGTAAGAGACATAAAGAAATTAAACATGTCTCTTCTGCTTTGTCTATTAAGTTTACCTTTGAGAAATATGGACGGTAGAGGGGCAGGAGTGTAGAACCAACTTCTGCTGGAATATTGTGATAGATTTACTGACATATTTTCTGATTTTTACCAAAAGGCAGTTTTTGTTTTTTCTAGTTTACCAACAGGCCGTAAACGTACTTCTGGTTGGCAGCAGCTGCATCATTATAACACAAAAAAAGCAACCTTGGCTAACTTCAGTACCTTATGTAAGATAAGAAATAAAGAATAACTGGAACTTAAAAGATTTTTCATGTTAACTTTACTGATGATGAACTGTTTCCAAGGTAAGAAACAAATCTTTCCCCAAAGAGAAATTCTCCCCCAAATTACTTCTTTTAGACTTAACAAGTTGGGGTAGACTTATGTTTCTGCTCATTCTTTTATCTGCTGGCAACTAATTTTAAGACCTCTCTGTAAGACCGATTCTGATGACCTTGGGAAAGTCACAAGACATCAGTTTCTTCAATGGTAAAAAGAAAGGCATTTTTCTACCGTCCGTCTTTCCTCCACCTTTCAATACCAATGCTCGGAAAAGAAATACACCGAAAGCCCGGTGTACCCCCAAACTTGTAAAATTTCCATGTCTCAAAAAATACTGAATATACTTAAGGTAGGATAATAAAAGCCTGGTTCCTAAGGTTGGGCTGGTGTGAGCCGGCGTCTTTGGGGCCACCCTAAGCCCCTAAATCTTGGTATCTCGCTTAACTTCCATTAAGAACAAAATAAACCACGGGCCTGTCAGCGACCGTGCGGTGTGGACGGAGAAAGGGATTCTTGCTCCCTTGGAGTTTTGCCTTCTGGGTGAGCATGGCACCAGGTCCCGGGCGGGTGATGTCTGTAGTTGGCGAGCGATCCCCAGGCGGAAAACTGGCTGCATACGTAGGAGTAGACATGAGAGCATGTCCCCGCGAACAAGCTGGGACGCATATTTTTCTCCCTTGAATTCTTTAATGCTCAGAGACCGTAGGGGGGTTTATCGAGAATCTCTCGGTGCCCGTGCGATGTTTTGCAACGGCTAACACAATACCAGGTTCCTTTGCAGTATTGTGGTTTGCTCTCAGTTTCAGCCAGAAACCGGAACAGAAGGAAAGGGAGAAAGCAGGGAAGGTTCGGAGACGACCGCGCTCAGGGTTGCATGATCTGCAGCTGCTGAAGCGTGGAGGATGGGACGGAGGAGGAGAATACGGAGAAAGGGGAAAGCTGAGGAAAAATACTCACGCCAATGGGTAAAAGGGAAAAGGTGAGAAGGAATGGAGTAGGAGAGGGAACCAATGGGTGGGAGAGGCGGAGGAAGAAGGGGGAAGGGCAGAAGCCAATGGGGGAGCCCGGACGCGAGCGAGGACGCGGCCCCGCGCTTGCTCCCCTCCCTCCGGCCCGAGCGCTCGCGCCTTCCCAGGCTCCCCGGAGACGAGGGCAGGGGCGGGGCCCGGCCGGGCGCGCGGCGCGGGAGGAGCCGCGAGGTGAGGGCGGCGGGGGCGGGGAATTGTGGGGAGGACGGTGCGGGTGCGCGTGCGCGCGCGCGCGCGCCCCGTCGAGGCTGCGCCGCCGCTCCGCCCCCGGCCGGGTGTGTGGCTGCGCGCGCGCGCGTGCGTTCCGGCGGTGCGCGCCGGGAGAGATGCTGAGGTAAAGTTCGGGAGAGAGGGAGAGAGATCCGTCAGCGCGAGGGAGCCCGAGTGGCCGCCATTACTGAGCCCGGCGCGGCGGCGGGCACAGGGGAAGGGGGGAGGGACGGGGCCGCCGCTGGTGGCGGGAGGGAGGGTGGGAGGGTGGGTTACCCGGCCGCGGGAGCTGTAGGGCTTAAGGTTTCGGGGCGTGTGTGTTGGGAGGGCGGGCGGAGGTGGCTGAAGGGACGCGGCGCTTGGTGAGCGCGCCGGGGAAGAGAGGCGAGCAGAGAGTGGAGGAGGAGGCGGCGGCGGCGGGAGCGCTCCCCAGGAATGTCGCTGCCGCCGCCACCGCCGGCGCCGCTGCCGTTGAGGAGGAGACGGAGGAGACCGACGGTGTTAGGTAGGACCTTGAGATCCCCGCTCCTCTGGGCCTGCCCGCTCTCCCCCTCCCCGACCGGGACCCTCCCGCCACCGGCTGCCCCGCTCGGTAGCCGCCGCCGGTTGTAACCAGTTCAAGGCGCTGGGGCCCCGCAGCCACGGAGGGGAGCCTGGCGCCGCGCTCCGTCCTCGCAGGCCGAGCGGGGAGCGGCTGGCGCGGGGGGGATACGGTCGGCGTGAAGGGCAGAGAGGCCGGGGGAGGGGGCGCTTTCTCCACAGGTGACGCGGCCGGGGTCGGCGGAGGCCTGGTGGTGGCCGGGGATCGCGCCGGCCCCGCCAGGCGTCCGCTCTCGCCCGCCGCCCTCACTTGCCCTGCTCTCCGATGGTACGTGGGGAGGGAAGGTGGCGGTGTCTGTTGGCTGGGTTGCTGCTGTTAACGAGTTCCACCTGGAAGGGGGAGGGGGTGGGCGCATATTCGCGGAAACACAATCTTCGTTGCAAACTTAAGCGCCTTTCAAGGGGATCGGCCCTTTCACTTTTTCCCGATCTCCCCCACTCCTGCTTGGGTTCTCTTCAATTTCCCATCTGCTGCGAAAGCTCGGGGTAGGGTGTGAGAAGTTGCACTGCGCAACCAAAACCCGGAGTCTTATCGGTTGACTGCGGCTGGGTTGAGGCTTTGATACTGAGTTTTTGCGAGAATAACCTCTAGATTCTTCTTCTGTTTCCACTAAAGAAAAGTATCGGGGTGGGGGCGGGGAACCGCGCGGGAGCGCGCGCGCACTTATCCACACATAAATACTCCCTCACACCCTCCCTCTTCAGCGTTATTAGAAATGCGGGTGAGGTGGAGACTGGGTGTAGCTGGCGCCGAAAGGTGCTCGGAAGTAAAGGCAAACTATTAGGACGTTTGGTAAAATTCCGAGAGAGTTGTAGGGAGACGCTTACACTTTTGCCATATGATAGAAATCCAGTTTGGGCTCATGCTTAATAAATGGGAATTTTAAGTGTTTTAAACCTAGACCAAAATAGGCATATAGATTGTGTGTACGCCCATTTTTAAGTTTAAATTCCTAACGAAATTTTGCTTTATTTCCTCTGTGATAGATAGGAAACAGTACCATTTTTTAAAATAGTGAAGTGTAAAACGGTGGAATGCGTCGTTGTATTTACTGTTCTTTGCCTTTGCTGCCTTCTACAGGTGTTGAGGAGGGGTGTGGAGGGGAGGGTTTGCCGTCTTCATTTTAAACATCCAAAACCAATACTCAATTTCAAAGTGGGGGGGGGGGGCAGTTATTTGCATTCAGTGCATTTGCATTCACTTCAGGAAGTATTTCTCAAAATCTCCATTTAAAATGGTTCTTTAAGCAAAAATTTGATCCAGATGCAACTATGTGGAAAAATACTTGGTTAAGATACATTAGCAAAATGTGTTTTGGAGATGTTTTACTGTCAATTCCAGTTTATTTGACTTCAGTATGATAAAACTGTATTCTTAATGAGTAGTGTTAGATATACATATTATGTAGGTAACCTACTGGACAGTTTGCAGATTAAGGTTTTATTTCCATTTTAAATTGCTTTCTCACTTTTGGCCTTTTCATCTATCCTTTTCAAATTGACTCTCGTTTCCCCTATCTGTAGTAGAGCAGAGGAAAAGAGTGTTAAGTGTGGATCACCAAAAACTTGCATAGGTCTTAAAGCACTTTATGAATAAACATACATGATTGAAAAGCTGGATATACCTGGGTATTTAACTCTCAAGAAAGGTGCTATTGGGCTGTTGATCTGATTGACTTAAAGCAGACTAGTTAGAAGGACACAGATGACTAGATAACAATTGATTTGGTTGTCCTGTGCAAGCTACTTTTTTTTAACCCTCCTCAGCATGTGTTGTTATTTTACCATTCTTTGTGTACGTTCCTTACAAAGGCTTTGGGGAATGGGTGGGTTACACTTCGCCATAAGAAAGAATTGTCACAGAAATCTGATTATCTTTGTCATTTTTAAGTACCCCACCCCATTTAAATTACTTTAGCAATTTAAAAAATGTATTGCAAAATTAGTATCTTAAATTCACATCTCCAAAATGCTTTGAAATCCCTCCACACACATACACTTTTTTCTGTTTGAAAAGCATATTCAGTACACTTACTCTTTTGGAGAAAATAATTATTTTGACTTTGAAAGTTAAGATTTTTTTTTAAAGGAATAAAATATTGTATTTGCATTCTTTTTTTGGAATTGAAGTTGTGGTTAGAAAACAGTTTTGTGACTCAGTTTTTTAATACTGAAGGAAAAGTTCTGTCTCAGAATTCCACTAAACTTTTTTCAACATTAGCAGGTCTTAAGTAAGGTAAGTGTTACCTTTTAGTATGAAATGGCATAATAGAAAATTTCTTGGTGGCTACAGAGTAAGTTTCAAACTAGTTTCTATACAAATTATTTTAAAAACTCTGTAGAGCTGTAAGACCCCTGATTTTTTTCTTTGCACACCAAGAAGGTATGCAGGTAATATAATTTACTCAAGAAGTGTTATATGGTGTTAGGTTTTAATAATATCTGTGTTCCTAAAAAATGTTTGTAAAATACATTTAAAGTACACCAGGGGAGCTTGGTTTTCTATAATGAATGGTGAAGAAACCTTGATAAAGTGATCCATCATTTGGTGGCTTGAGTAATCAAGCTCCTGTTTGTTCAAATGAAGGCTGTAGTTAATCATTTTCTCAAACCAGGAACAACTATATTAGAAATTAAGAAAAATAGTTCAGTGCTAAGAATTTTTAAGTGTGAACTTTAATTTAATTGGTTTTAAAACTCTTGCTTGAACCACTTAACGGATTTTTCCTGGATGGCTTGAGACTTCCTCTGACAACCCAGCAGCTGCTTTTTTTGTTTGTTAAATGTATTGTACTTGAATATAAGAATTTCTTTGAAAAAAGAAATCTGCGCATAAAGGAAACTTTTAAAGCCTCTGCTTTGTAATTCATTAATTCGTATTACCTTTATTTAGCATTTACTGTGTGCCTGGCCGTGGAGATACCAAGATAGAGATTGTGTAGCTTGAGCTTTAGTTGAAGAGGTAGTAACTATAAAGGAGTGAATAAGTACGTACAAATACTAAAAAATGCAGAAAAGGTAACTATTTCTATCAGGTGCTCTTTGGGAATTATTTACAGAATAATCATTTGAATTTGGATGCATTAACTGCAAATAGGAGTTTGAATATAAGAGAGATGGTAAACAAGGTTGGTCTTTTTTTCCACTGTATTTTGGAGGTTGACGGTCCACAATACCTTAGATTTGCAGTAAAAATAGATGTTAATGTTTGGTCATGTCTTTGTGTTTGACTCCTTAGAACTATTACTTGGGAATAAGAGTTATGTATAACTTCGTAATTTTAGGGTTAAAATATGATGTGTGTGTGTCAGTTGGTTAGATTCTCAAGCTTTTTTCATCATGAAGAGTTAATGGTAAAAGTAAATTTTCATTTTTCTAGCTTCACACTAGATTTAGCCTATTTTGTTCCTGAACAGTATTTTATTGAGCAGCTAGGGCACTGTGAATAATACAAGGAAATATAAAATATTACTCCCTTAGAAGAGCTTATAGCTTTGTTGGGGAGAGAGCTTGACAATTTAGGAATGGTTGGATACCAGCTCAAGATAGAGTAGAAGAGCCATATAGAAGGCAGGACATACTGATTTTTAAAATCAGTGTAAAGGAATTTAGATAAAGGAGATAAGATTTAGAAGTTGGGGAAGATTGCGATGAGTAAGAAGAAAGACAAGTAAGTTAATGACACTGTGGACCAAAAGCACGGGGAAGTGAAGATAGATTGGCTGGTGAGGGGAAAATAGGTAAAAATTTAAGAGCATCACTTTGTACCTTTTGAGTGAAATTGAAAGATTTAGGGAAAAGTATTAACACAAGGTTAATAGAAGGAGTGTTGGTGAAATAATTCTTGTGTTACTCTTTATCTTCTTTGTTGTATTTGGCGTTACTAGCAACCTTGGAAAAACTTGTACATTGGTTGTTATAGTTTGTTAATTTTCTTCCTGTTGATCATGTATTCTTCCTGATCCAAAATTTTGTTTCTTTCCATACTTACCTTTTCTTACCTTTTCAGAACCAAATAATAATTCTTTTTATTTACTTATTTTTATTTTGATTGCTTGGAGAACTAGTGGAAAATTAGCATTTCTATGATCTGGGGAATTGAAAGATCCAGATTTCTTCTTTATTAACTAAGTAACTAAATGTTTCTTATAAGAGTATTAAATGGTCTCTTAAATAATTTTAAGTTTATGATCTTGAAATTTATGTTACTGATTTTGATGTTGCCTCATTTCATTTCTATATTTTCATTTCTCTTTAGAAATACTGTCACCTGAAACTCAAGTGACACCACCATCTGTTGCTGAAACTGATTAGTTTTTCGTTAAGAAACATTGATTCATTTGTCTTTATTTCTTAAAATTAGCAGCCAGTCACCAAATTCTTTTTCTTGGATTTTTCTTTTCAATTCTGTGGTAGTTCAGGTGCTTTTAAGCCTCCAGGATTTGTCCATCCTTTGGGCTTTGTGCCTCAGCAAATCTAATTTTGTATTCCATTTCTAGCTTATAATGATTTCTTATTGCTTATTACAAGGTCTAACTCCTGCTTGTCCTTGAAGACCTCCTATAGTCATACCTTATATCTTCAGAAATAAACAAAATAGTAAGTCTACTTTTCAGCATGCAACTGTGCTCAACCACTCCACCTTAATCACACACCTGGAATGACTTTTTGAAATTCAAATCCAGTTTATTTTACAAAGTTGATTCAAATCCTTTATTCTCACTGAAACTTAATCTATTCCGGGGGTCTGCAGGTTATGGTCCTTGGACCAGATTGGCCTTCTGTCCTATTTCTGTATATGGCTTTTTAGATTTTGAAATGGTTGAAGATACAACTGAAAGAATAATATTTTGCAATATGTTAAAATAATATGAAATTCAAATTTGTGTTCATAAACACAACCACGGTCATTCATTAAGTATCGTGTATGGCTGTTTTGTGCTGTGACAGCAGAGTTGAATAGTTACTAACAGATACTGTATGAGATGCAAAGCCTAAAACATTTACTGTTTGGCCATTATACAGAAAAAGTTTTCCAAACCCTGATCTATTCCAACTTGCACTGATCTTTCATGTTTTTGAATTCTTACTGCATTTATCAGTTCCATGGTATAGCACATTGCCTTTGTCTTCTCAGTTATGGTGCCATAAAGTTTCTTTAAAAATTTGGGGGGAATTTATTTTGAGCCTTTTTTTTTTTTTTCTTTCAATCTATACCTTCTTTTTAGTCTATATGTGTTCCTGAGATTCTTATCCAACCTCTAATGTTCCCATCAAGAAAATTGTTAAGTCTTACCTAACGTATTTTGTATAATGAAAATAATGATTTTCCTCTGTTTTTTTGTTTGTTTTTTTGATTTTCCTCTGTTATAGCATTATAATCTTGAATGTCAAATCATGACCTTCCCCTTACTTCTCTGTTCTCCAGTGAGAAGACCTCAGATTCTGGAAGGGAGGTGAACCATATGCATAGCACTAGCTTAGTGGACTTCCCTATACTATACCTTTGTACCCTCAAAACCTCTGACATAAAGCTCAGATAGTAGCTAAGCACAGTAAATACTTAGTGGGTTGTTTACATAGGTTGATATAAATGGAATGACCTTTGGTTCTTCTGTTTTCATCACAGAGTGAGGACATGGTCTAGAAAGAGTTTAGAATAACTTCAAGGCTTTGGACATAACACGTTAGAAGATAGTTTTCATTAAATAATAGGGTAGTTAATCTGTTTGGAAATAATTTAGGTCATTGGCTTTTAAATATTTTATGCAGTGAAACTTTTTTTCAAACAATAAATACTTGAAATATCAAAAGATAAAAATGAATAAAAGCAGAATTGTCTTTGTTGAGTAGGGCTTGGGGTGCTCCCAAAGTACTGCCTACTTGGACCCTCCTGGAAGTACTTCCATTGAGCCTTCAGGCTTAACTAATTTGTCTTGACAAGACTTTTGGTCTTGAAAAAAAAAAAACCTCTGGACTTTTATATTAGAATATACTGCTGTACTGATAGTCTTTGGGCCCATAGCATTGTTGTAATTTTTAATTTTGACTACAAATACGACTTCAAGATTGCCTAGTGGTTTAGGATCTGAGTATGGAGATTGACCCATTTAGTCATCAAATATTTGAGTACCCACTGTGTATCAGGCACTGTTCAGGGTGATGGGAATATGGTAAAACAAATAAACAACTACAACCAAAAAATAGAACAAAATCTCTATCCTAACATAGTTTAATCCTGAATCCTACCAAGATATGCTTTCAGGTTATTTAGTCACTATGTAAGTTGTTGAAATTTTTAATAGATTCTCTTTTCATTCACTTGATTATAGTTTTGTGTAAAGACCGGTTCATAGGAATGCTGTATTTAGCATTCCATTCAGCCTTAAGATTATGTGCTTATGTGGTAGAAAACTTGGTCAAAGACAATATTATGGAATATAATTGACTTTTCTACAGGTATTACATTGTTTTTACTTAGTTATCATGTATGTTAAAATGGCTTTTCTCTTCTAATTTTTCATAGCATTGATAAATTTGTTATTGAGAATGAACAGCATTAAGAAAAGTAATACTATATCAATATTGTACCATATTCATCTTTAGTAATTCATTTGATACTTTTATTAAGCTAGTGTAGATTGCCTGAAATTTTGAAATATATGAAATCTTCAGACTTGGATCTGTCTTTTCTCAAATATTTGTTTATATAGGGGATATTTTATTTGACTTAAAGAAGATGGAACATGTAACTACAAAGATCCTTCTGTGTAATTAGGTCTTGAAAGTGTAATTTCTTATAATATTTGTGATTCTAAAAAATGTTTCAAAAACAAAAACTAGATGGTTATTCTGGCTGAATATATTATAGATCATAGTCTTCATTCTGATGCTTAATTTTTGACTTTTTGGGACCTTGAAATGCATGTGCATTTCCTCCATTAATAGTTTTTTAAATTAATTAATTTATTTTAGCAAGAGCATGAAGGGGGGTGGGCAGAAGGAGGGAGAGAGAATCTTAAGCATACTCTGTGCTGAGCGCAGAGCCCGACTCGGGGGCTTGATCTCACTAACCTGAAGTCACTACCTGAGCTGAAACCAGTACGCTCAGCTGACTTGAGTCACCCGCACGCCCTTCCATTAATAGCTTTAGAAAACCTTTTAGATTAATATAGTACAGTGCTTATTTAGAAAACATAATGTGATTTCCTCTTTTTTTTTGGCCAAAGAATTAAGAACATTTTGATTTTAATATTTGTTAGGACTCATGGATTTATTGAGTAGCAAGTACATAGGAAGCACTCTTGGAGGCTTTTGAAATACATTGGTGAAATAAAAGATTTGTGCCTTTGTGGATCTTTATTAAATATGGTCTGGGGTGGGGAGAAGGATAGAGTTAATGACAAGTAATAAATAAGTTGTATAGTAACATAGGAATTAAGAGGCAAGGAGGGTTTTGGGGGTTATTAGGAAAAGTAAGTGTAAAGGCAGAGACATGCTGAGGAACAGTGTTCCTCAGTGTGACTGGTGCAGAGTGAGAATGGGAGAATATATGAGAGTAGGTCAGAGAGCAAGATAGGGTTGGAGAAGATAGATCTTATAGTATTCCATAGAAAGGATTTGACTGTGACTTTTAGGAGCCCCTGGAAGGTTTTGGGCCTAAGAATGGGAAGCTCTGACTTAATGTTTAAAAGAAACTCTGGCTGCTCTGGTAGTAATAGACAGGGGAAGAGGAGCAGGAATGGAAGCAGGGAAACTAGTCTGGAAGCCTTTGGAATAATCTGGGGCCAGATATGATGGTGGATGGGGTCAGAATTAGAGCAATAAATGTAATGAGAAGTGATAAATTCTCCATATATTTTGAAGATAGGACCAACAGGAATTTCCTGACAAAGTATAGTAACTTTAAAGTATAGAATCTTAAAATTATAGCTTTTATTTATGAATGTAAGCTTTGTGAGAAGGTACAAAACAAATTTTGGTTTAAGTCCAGAATTACTAAGAATTGATTCTTCCTAGATTCCCTGTAGAACTTGAAAAATTTTCTTTCAGAAAGTCACTTCATGTTATTAAAACTCCATTAAAAGGAGCATGTTGTGTTTGAATGGTTTAGTCACATATCTTAGAAAACTCAGTCATAGATGGCTTCATTTTTAAGACAATTTTAGGGACCAGTCAACAGAATATTGGGCAGATAGTTGCCCTCTCCCTCCAATTCTCATCAACTGTAGTTCTACTCAAATTATACATTGTTGTTAATTTCTGGGAAGGCACTTAATCTAAACATTTCCTTCAAATGGTTGTAAGTTAAACTTAAAGGTAGAATGAGAAACTGCATTGCTGGGGCACCTGGGTGGTTCAGTTGGTTGAGAGTCAGCCTTTGGCTCAGGTCGTGATCCCTGGGGTCCTGGGATCGAGTCCCACATCAGGCTCTGTGCTCGGTGGGAGTTGGCTTCTCCCTCTAGCCCTGTCTTCCCTGCTCCTTCTCTCTCTCTAGCAAATAAATAAATAAAATCTTAAAAAGAAAAAAAAAGAAACCACATTGCAAACTGTTGAAAAGCAGTACTACTGCTTAAGAAAATAAAGATTGGTTATCCAGAGACTCCTTTTAACTGGATGGCTTTGAATAGATCATTGCTACTTTTGTCATGGTTTCTTCAAGGGTAAAAATAGGAGAAAATGAGAACAAGTTACATAAAAGTAAAGTCACATCAAAAATTGGAAAGTTGTATGGATCAACATAATCAAATATTATCATTAAACAAATTTGAAAGGAATTTTCAAATAAATCGAATAGCCTGCATATAGATATTGGCCATTAGTTTATTACTAGGAGCACACACAAAAAAGAGGGGATTTTTTTTTTTTTTTTTTTTTATCAGTGCAGAAGAAAAACTACCTTGGTTAGTTAATGGACAGTAATTTTGACCTGGATGTTGAGGGCCAGTGGATAATTCATGTATGTATAAACTATCCAGGTGACTGAAATTAAATGCCCTTATAACCTGTTACAGCCAAACTCATGAAAGCTCTCTTTCTCCCATGAGGTGGTAATACCATACTCACCCAAACAAATAGCAAAATGTTTTTGAGGACAGGTGATGACAGTTTTTTCCCTAGTCTGTTGGTTTCTCAAGTTTTTTTAAACTCTGAAAACATTTTTTTTAAAATATTAAAGCTTTGGGAAAAAATTTTTAAAAGATCTTTTGAGTTAAGTAAACTTGTAAATCAGATAAAGCATGTACTGCTTTGATGATTGAGTTGGAGGGAGAGAGCAACTATTTGTCCAGTGTTCTTTTTTACCACCTGTAGGTGAAAGAATTTTCCACCACCATTTGAAAATCACTTTGTAGTGACTCATGACATAAGCTCTGGAGCTGATTTCAAAATAACCAGGAGATAGCCTTCCTGAAAGAAGAACATGGATGTTCCTCAGTGTCTAATTGGTAGTTTATTGTGAATTTGGTGTGAAAACCATAAATGTCACACAGAGTTACCTCATTTTTAATTTAAAGTTTAATATTCATGATTCAGAGCCTGCCACTATCAAATTTATTAGGATGTATGTTGAAACCTCAGTATTAAAATTTATCCTCAATATAATCGTTTTATTTCTCATTAGATAAAAAGCCTTCCAGAAAGGGTAATAACTTCATGCCTCCACTCATCTTCATTTAATTTTAAGGCCCTTTTCTTTCTGTAACTTTTAAAATACATTTTATGATGAGTGTTTTCATTTCTGCTTATACTCTATAACTTAAAATAGGTGTCTCAGTATTCTGAGGTATATGCTGTAGGAGAGCAGGAATGTTTCTTTTAATGTGTTTGGAATAAGCATATATGAGAAATGAATAAAGAAGTGACTGTTAAGGCAAGGGATTAGGTCTGTAGTTAAGAATTTTCTATAATACTCAGGTTCATAGGACTTTGTAATGTTAACTTTTCTATTAACTTTGTGTCTCTTAAACTGGAAGGCAGGGGACAGTCTTAACGTGTCTTTGAATTGCTCTTAGTTTTTAGAATAGATTTTTGTTTAATAAAGAGCTATATGTAGTGCTAGTGTTCATATTGTTTAACATGAAAATTCCCCAGAGTAATCACTAGGTATGTTTTCTTTTGATGTACATCTTAAAGCTTATTGTCTGCAGTTTTCTGCTTTTCTAGTAAGAAGGAAGGGTAGACCTTGTGTTTTACTGTGTTTTCACTTTTTTTCTTAATTGTTGTAGAATCATTGTGCTGTTTTCATGAACTAATTTCATTTTGCCTTTTTATCACTGTGTATGATTTTGTTATCCAGTTCATTCGCTTTGTTTTCTTATCAGTAAATACAAATATTCTTTCATGCAGTTTAGGTAAAGAAAGTTAAACGTGGTGCTAGGTGCAATTACCCAATTTAACCAGATTAAGATTTTTTAGAAGTTCTACTAATGAAAAAGAGTTAATAGGATTGGATGGGACTACCCTAATTTCTTTTACTTCTAATTATTGTGTATATTGCTGCCAGATAAATATTTTTAAGTCACAAGTCTGATCACGTCATTTTTTACAAAAAAAAATCTTTTGACAGCGGGGCACCTGGGTGGCTCAGATGGTTAAGTGTTTGCCTTCAGTTCAGGTCATGATCTCCAGGTCCTGGGATAGAGCCCTGCATCCAGGTCTCAGCTCAGCGGGGAGCCTGCTTCTCCCTCTCCTTTTGCCTCTCCCCCTGCTTGTGCTTCCTCTGTCTCTATTTCAAATGAATAAATAAAATCTTAAAAAAAAAATCTTTTGACAGCTTCACTGGTTCCAAGAATCAAACTAATACAGAATTCTAATACTTCTTAAACTCTTTTTGTTTGCTAGGCACTTAACATTTAAAAAGATGATTTAGTTCTTTAATTTGTATAGATAAGCAGCCCCATTTTATAGATGGGGGAAACCATGACACAAGTGGCTTCAATTTTACTGTTGTCAAAAACTCATAAATAACAGCTTTGAGGTTAGTTCTCTTTATTCATGGTTTTCTACTTGTGTTGCTCCTTCAACATGGGATTATTTTGTTGTGAAAGTGAATCTAATAATGCTTTGTTTGAATATCATATGGCAGGTATTACTAATATTTGTAGTTGAGGCTAATAGAATACACTTCAGAAATACAAAAGTAAATCTGAAATTTTAATTTTTAATATTATTTTACCAGAAATAATAGTCATAATTTTAAATTATAATAACAATTTCTTTAATCATTAGTTGTTAGTATAGTAAATGTATAATTTGAATAGGTGTTTACTTGCAGTTGAGGTCAGTGTAGAAGCCAGGTATTTGGGGGCAAATGATGGTTCCTTTCTTACCTCTTTATTTTTTTTTCTATGTTCTTTATTTTGTCTGGATTGAAGATAATTTTCACATATGTTGATGTACACGACTTGGTATTTTCCCTGTCTTGTGAAATTTTGATGTGGTAGAAATGATGAATTACTTTTAATTCAACCTCAAAAGAGTGTGAAGAATCTAAAAATAAAAACTTCTATAAAAGACTGATTGATTGCTTTCACGTAAATAACCTAAATTAAATTACATGCAACTCTTCAAGGTTATTTCATGTTGCTGGTATATCAAATATTTCTCAAAGATTGTCTCAAATATACAATCTCAAAATTCTTTAGCTTGGTGCTACTCAAAATGTGGTCCATGAGCTTTTTGTAATTACTCTTGAGAGGAAATGAATATAGAAATCAAGAACATTTAGAAATAGTTAGACAGTAATTTTATGTCTCTTGAATCTAATTGGGGTTTAGATTTTTTAAAAAATTTCATTTATTGGGTCTTGCAAATTTGGACTTGCAGATATGAAATAAAAATTGATCCTCCACCTTGATAGTTTGAGAAACATTGGTCTAGTTAAATACTCTCAATATTTGTATTAACTGTCCATGTCTGTTTTCCTGTTTGAAGTATTTGAATATTTTAAATTTGTTTTGGGGCATAAAATGTGATAGATTTCACAGGAGCGTGTTGAAACTTTATGAAAAATTTTATTTAATTGTAAAATCTTCCTAAATTTATATGAGATTCCATATTAGGGAACAAGCTTTGAGGAACAGTGTAATAGAAAGGTTGTTTTTGAAAGTTGTGAGGGAGTCATTATGGCAACTAGTACATTTGATTATCACCAACATAGTCTAGTCACAGAAGGCAGGAAAATTGAGGGAGGGGGAAAGACTAGTTATTTCTTCAGACTTGTAGGAAGGACTAGAGACAAAATGTACATTTGGTTAGTTGGGGCTTATTTTAAATTTTCTGAGACATTACCTTAAATTATGTGTGTAGTTATTTTAATTGTTAGATTTGTTTTAAATTTTGAAGTCATCTTGCGTTTATAACAGTAAATCATTAACAGTCTTTATGGTGGTTTCCTAAAATACATGTAATATTTGTTGTTAATGTCCATAGTTCTTTCTTATGAATATCTTTAGTGTGTATATAATGTGAAGTGTAATTCGTGATTAAGTTTTGTCCTTTTTCTCCTCTTTCTAGGAAGATGATCCATATGATCTTGAAGACCTTTCTGCACAGAAATGAGGGAAATACAAAGAACCAAATATAGTTCTGAACTTTGGGATCTGTATTTTGAGATGATTTTATTTTCAGAATGAGAAGTATATCTGGCTTTCTTTATGAATGTAGAGACATGAGAAGAGAGTTATGATGGCAAAAAACAAAGAGCCTCGCCCCCCATCCTATACTATCAGTGTAGTTGGACTCTCTGGGACTGAAAAAGACAAAGGTAACTGTGGAGTTGGAAAGTCTTGTTTGTGCAATAGATTTGTACGCTCAAAAGCAGATGAATATTACCCAGAGCATACTTCTGTGCTTAGCACCATTGACTTCGGAGGACGAGTAGTAAACAATGATCACTTTTTGTATTGGGGTGACATAACACAAAATGGTGAAGATGGAGTAGAATGCAAAATTCATGTCATTGAACAAACAGAGTTCATTGATGACCAGACTTTCTTGCCTCATCGGAGTACGAATTTGCAACCATATATAAAACGTGCAGCTGCCTCTAAATTGCAGTCAGCAGAAAAACTAATGTACATTTGCACTGATCAGCTGGGCTTGGAACAAGACTTTGAACAGAAGCAAATGCCTGAAGGGAAGCTCAATGTAGACGGATTTTTACTGTGCATTGATGTGAGTCAGGGATGCAATAGGAAGTTTGATGATCAACTTAAATTTGTGAATAATCTTTTTGTCCAACTATCAAAATCAAAAAAACCTGTAATAATAGCAGCAACTAAATGTGATGAATGCGTGGATCATTATCTTAGAGAAGTTCAGGCATTTGCTTCAAACAAAAAGAACCTTCTCGTAGTGGAAACATCAGCACGATTTAATGTCAACATTGAGACATGTTTCACTGCACTGGTACAAATGTTGGATAAAACTCGTGGCAAGCCTAAAATTATTCCCTATCTGGATGCTTATAAAACACAGCGACAACTTGTTGTCACAGCAACAGATAAGTTTGAAAAACTTGTGCAGACTGTGAGAGATTATCATGCAACTTGGAAAACTGTTAGTAATAAATTAAAAAATCATCCTGATTATGAAGAATACATCAACTTAGAGGGAACAAGAAAGGCCAGAAATACATTTTCAAAACATATAGAACAACTTAAACAGGAACATATAAGAAAAAGGAGAGAAGAATATATAAATACTTTACCAAGAGCTTTTAACACTCTTTTGCCAAACCTAGAAGAGATTGAACATTTGAATTGGTCAGAAGCTTTGAAGTTAATGGAAAAGAGAGCAGATTTTCAGTTATGTTTTGTGGTGCTAGAAAAAACACCTTGGGATGAAACTGACCATATAGATAAAATTAATGATAGACGAATCCCATTTGACCTCCTGAGCACTTTAGAAGCTGAAAAAGTTTATCAGAACCATGTACAACATCTCATATCAGAGAAGAGAAGGGTAGAAATGAAGGAAAAATTCAAAAAGACTCTGGAAAAAATTCAGTTCATTTCACCTGGGCAGCCGTGGGAAGAAGTTATGTGCTTTGTTATGGAGGATGAAGCCTTCAAATATATCACTGAGGCTGATAGCAAAGAGGTGTATGGTAGGCATCAGCGAGAAATTGTTGAAAAAGCCAAAGAAGAGTTTCAGGAAATGCTTTTTGAGCACTCTGAACTTTTTTATGATTTAGATCTTAATGCAACACCTAGTTCAGATAAAATGAGTGAAATTCATACAGTTTTGAGTGAAGAACCTAGATATAAAGCTTTACAGAAACTTGCACCTGATAGGGAATCTCTTCTACTTAAGCACATAGGGTTTGTTTATCATCCCACTAAAGAAACCTGTCTTAGTGGCCAAAATTGTACAGACATTAAAGTGGAGCAGTTACTTGCTAGTAGTCTTTTGCAGTTGGATCATGGCCGCTTACGGTTGTATCATGATAGTACCAGTATAGATAAAGTTAACCTTTTCATTTTAGGGAAGGATGGCCTTGCTCAAGAACTAGCAAATGAGATAAGAACACAATCCACTGATGATGAGTATGCCTTAGATGGAAAAATTTATGAACTTGATCTTCGGCCAGTTGATGCCAAGTCGCCTTACTTCTTAAGTCAGTTGTGGACTGCCGCCTTTAAACCACATGGGTGCTTCTGTGTATTTAATTCCATTGAGTCATTGAATTTTATTGGGGAATTTATTGGAAAAATAAGAACTGAAGCTTCTCAGATCAGAAAAGATAAGTACATGGCTAATCTTCCATTTACTCTAATTCTGGCTAATCAGAGAGATTCTATGAGTAAGAATCTACCAATTCTCAGGCACCAAGGGCAACAATTGGCAAACAAGTTACAATGCCCTTTTGTAGATGTACCTCCTGGTACATATCCTCGTAAATTTAATGAAACCCAAATAAAGCAAGCTCTCAGAGGAGTATTAGAATCAGTTAAACATAATTTAGATGTGGTGAGTCCAGTTCCCATCAGTAAGGATGTATCAGAAGCTGACCTGAGAATTGTCATGTGTGCCATGTGTGGTGATCCCTTTAGTGTGGATCTTATTCTTTCACCCTTCCTTGATTCTCATTCTTGTAGTGCTGCTCAAGCTGGACAAAATAATTCCCTAATGCTTGATAAAATCATTGGTGAAAAAAGGAGGCGAATACAGATCACAATATTATCATACCATTCTTCAATTGGAGTAAGGAAAGATGAGCTGGTTCATGGGTATATATTAGTTTATTCTGCCAAACGGAAAGCGTCAATGGGAATGCTTCGAGCATTTTTATCAGAAGTTCAGGACACCATTCCTGTACAGCTGGTGGCAGTTACTGACAGCCAAGCAGATTTTTTTGAAAATGAGGCCATCAAGGAATTAATGACTGAAGGAGAACACATTGCAACTGAGATCACTGCTAAATTTACAGCACTGTATTCATTATCTCAGTATCATCGGCAAACTGAGGTCTTTACACTGTTTTTCAGTGATGTTCTAGAGAAAAAAAATATGATAGAAAATTCCTATTTATCTGATAATACAAGGGAATCAACCCATCAAAGTGAGGATGTTTTTCTACCATCTCCCAGAGACTGTTTTCCATATAACAACTACCCTGATTCAGATGATGATACAGAAGCACCGCCTCCTTATAGCCCGATTGGAGATGATGTACAGTTGCTTCCAACACCTAGTGACCGTTCTAGATACAGATTAGATTTAGAAGGAAATGAATATCCTATTCATAGCACCCCAAACTGTCATGACCATGAACGCAACCATAAAGTGCCTCCACCTATTAAACCTAAACCAGTTGTACCTAAGACAAATGTGAAAAAACTGGATCCAAACCTTGTAAAAACAATTGAAGCTGGTATCGGTAAAAATCCAAGAAAACAGACTTCCCGGGTGCCTTTGGCACATCCTGAAGATACGGATCCTTCAGATAATTATGCGGAACCCATTGACACAATTTTCAAACAGAAGGGCTATTCTGAAGAGGTGTATGTTGTCCCAGATGATAGTCAGACTCGCATTATTAAAATTCGAAACTCATTTGTAAATAACACCCAAGGAGATGAAGAAAATGGATTTTCTGATAGAATGTCGAAAAGTCATGGGGAAAGGAGGCCTTCAAAATACAAATATAAATCTAAAACCCTGTTTAGTAAAGCCAAGTCATACTATAGAAGAACACATTCAGATGCAAGTGATGATGAGGCTTTCACCACTTCTAAAACAAAAAGAAAAGGAAGACACCGTGGAAGTGAGGAAGATCCACTTCTTTCTCCTGTTGAAACTTGGAAAGGTGGTATTGATAATCCTGCAATCACTTCAGACCAGGAGTTAGATGATAAGAAAATGAAGAAGAAAACCCACAAAGTAAAAGAAGATAAAAAGGTAAGTTTAACTCATAGTAAGTGATGTTCATAAAGATGTTTGTTTTTGCTTTTTAAAATACGTATTTAAATTTTTTAAGATAATGAATTTGACATCATTGAGAACTTAGGATACCTTGTGTCATTCATTAAATATAATTAGCAACTCTTTAATTTTCTGAATATTTTGTGAGGGTGAATTATTTTCATTACTTTTTAAATTGCCTTTTACTTGTGCCTTATTTAGTGTAGAAGTTTGAATTCATATTCTTCAGTATAATCATTCTAGGTGAATATGTTTATTTTCCTAATAGAAACCCAGATATAGAGTGATTTTGCTTTTTTGTTTGTAAGCATTCCGTTTATATCTTTTTGCCTTCTTTGACCTATCAGTTTTGCAAAATTAATTTGATATACCTGTCTCATTCAAGGATATTAACAATATAGTCAAACTTATAATTTGTAATATTGGAAATTTACTAATAGTTCTAGGAATCTCTTTTGTGGATGGTGGTGTTTTGCCTAAAGACATGTAGAAAAGTTTCTGAAGTTTGAGTTGTAGCATTCTGACTAAATAGCAATATCTGTTTTCAGTAGATAGTAATTTACCTGATGGTATTAAGTACTAAAAACTTAAATATGTATGCTAAGTTGTATTTAATAATTTTCATTAGATCTTTATCACAGTGGTACTTTAGCACCTTCACTTCTAGTACTCTTTGACTCTTGAGTGTGCACAAACTTTGTTCAAGATATTTATGGTTTTAAGATGGCCTTCAGCAGACTTTTATTCTCTATATTGATAGTTTCTTCATCAGTTATGTCCATAGTTTTAATACGTTTACTACAGGTACTCTCAACACATGCTACTAGCTAAATATCTTTGGCATCTTTCATACTCAGCCTATTATCACTAGTCCTCCCTACACGTTTTATCACTGCCAAAAAAACTTGAGCATTTTTTCTCAATTTGCTTATGTTATTAATACTACTTACTGCTTATTAACGAAGATAAAGCATTGACAGTCATGTTTTAAATTGCTTTTGTGTGTGTGTTATTTTTCCATTTTTGATTGTAAGTCTACTTAATTGTTTTGGTAACTTTCTGTTAAAATTTCAACTTAGAGAATAGTTGCAGGAAGAGTAAAAGGAGCTTTTCTATACCCTTTACTGAGATTTACCAGCTCTTTACATTTTGCCCCTCTTCGTTGATCTGTTTGGTGTGGGTATTTATTGGGGTTTATTCATTTTGAGCCCTGTGAGATTAAGTTGGAGATGTTGGGCTCTTTTTACTGTTAAATACTTTATTTCCTAAGAATAAGAGCATTATCTTAAATAGCAACAGTACAGGTACCAAAATCAAGAAATTTAATGATGATACAGTATTATTATTTAATATACAATCTGTAATCAAAAACAGATTTTGAACGTGTCGAACATCCTTCTCATTAGTTTTCTTTATATCTTCTCCCATTTTTTCCTAATTTTATTTAGTTTGGACAAAAGTGTATATATATTTTTTATTTTTTCACTTAGTTGTATTTTTCCATATTGCTCCATAGTATTTTGATTATACTTTTTAGTCATTACATTTTCCATTGAGCAAGTTGTATTAAAACTGGGTGATTAGGCTTCCAGGTTTTAAATTTTGCTATCATTTTTTATTGCAGTGGCCAATTTGCATAAAAGTTGTTCCTTTTCAGTCATTTCTTTAGGATAAATGTATAGCAATAGAATCACTAGATTGAAGACATGAGTATTCCGATGACTTGATATTTATTACTCTCCTCCTTTTAGTGTTAATTTCTTAACTAAGAGCGCTGTGCAGGGAAGGAATAAGCCAAATTTGTATTTATATTCTGAAATTTTAGCACAGCCTCTGATTCCAGTTAGTTTATTAATAATGTTCCTTGAATTGAACTAAATTTCCTCATACCTGATTTGTCTTATGTAGTCACTTAACTACACACATGGTCCCTGACTTAGGATTTTTCAACTTTATGATGGTGCAAAAACAATAACACATTCAGTAGAAACCATACTTAGAATTTTGAATTTTTATCTTTTCCTGGGCTAGGGAGATCCAGTATAAATACTCTCTTGTGATGCAGGGCAATGGTCGTAAGCTGTGGCTCCAGTCAGCCAGATGATGACAAGGGTAAACAACCATTCTGTTTTTCACTTTCAGTACAGTATTCAGTAAATTATAAGATACTCAACACTTTATTAATAGCATAGGCTTGTGTTAGATAATTTTGCGCACGTGTAGGCTAATGTGTTTTGAGTGCATTTAAAGTAGGCTAGGCTAAAGTGTGATCAGAATGTTAGGTGTATTAAGTGCTTTTTTAATTAATATTTCCAACTTACAATGGGTTTATTGGGATGTAACCCTGTCATAAGCTCAGGAAGATAAGCATTTTATTGATTCTAAAATTCAGCAGGTTTTTTTTTTTTATTATTTTATAGCTCCTAAATCTGGATATGTCTAGTAATTGATGACATATGTTAATTAACACAGGATTTTATTCTTTCCTTTTTTTAGAGGTACATAAAATAATGGTGGTATTTACAATCACCTCATCTTAAAGTTACTGACTACAATTTGTCTTTAATTTTTATTACTATTCCACAGAGAAAAATGGGCCTAGATTCTCTTCCTCACAGTTGGAAATGGTTCATATATTTGATTCCACTCAATCTTTTGTTTAAATATACCTCTTTTCCATTTGGTGTCCATCTTTTCCTCACTTCTTTCGAAGTGGTGAGTCGGCTTTGAATCGTATTTATAATCTTTCAGTTGCCTTAACTCAGTAGTTTCAGTTGTCTTTTAGAGCTATTTTAGAATTTCCTTGCACTTCTGTATAACATTGCTTTAATTTTTAGATTCATGTATTATACTTGAATTCTAAGAAAATTGGAGAAATTGTATTTTAGAAGCTTTTACATCTGTAAGTAATTTTTAAATCAGGTGTCACTTAAGTGTTTGGTTTCTGTACCTGTGGTCTTAAAAAGATAAACATAGGTTACAGTGAAATTTCATAGATACTTACAGTGAAATTTCATAGATACAGTTTTGTGTCACAGTTATATTTTATGGCTTTGTATATATGCACAGTGAAATAGCTCACTCCAAGACTAACTTTATTATTTTTAATTTTATTTTATTTAAATTCATTTAATTAACATATAGTGTATTATTACACTATATGTTTCAGAGGTAGAGTTCATTGATTCATCAGTTGTATATAACACCCAGTGCTCATTACATCATGTGCCTTCCTTGATTCCCATCACCCAGTTACCCCATCCCCCCACCCCATCCCCCCCTCCAGCAACCCTCAGTTTGTTTCTATGGTTAAGAGTCTCTTATGGTTTGTCTCCCTCTCTGATTTTGTCTTGTTTTATTTTTATTATATCACAGTTATCCATGGTAGTGTTTTTTAAGCATTACAGAAAGGCTGGAGCACTTTAGTGCAACTTAGTTTGCCTAAAAATTATTTTCATTGTGTCATCTGGACTTCAGTAATTGTCCTCTCATGTTTCAGTTCAGTAAGCATTCATTAAAAACCTGCTAAACACTTAAAGTCTGTACAGAAAGCTGTTGAAGGATATGAAAAGTTGAAGACATGCATTCCTTAAAGAGCTTAAATGGTAGTTTGAGAGATCGTACCTTGTGCTTGGGGCAGTGTTAAGAAAGTACTACTAGAGCAGTTTAAGGAAGCATAGTGTAATTGTTAAGAGCACATGGTCTAGAGCTAGACTTCTAGGATTTGAATTCAGGCTATGCCACTTACTAAGTGTAAGTGCGTAACCTCTCTGCGCTTCCAACTAGGAAGATAGAGATAATCATACTTCTTAGGACTTCTTTGAGAAATCAGTTCATATTTATTTACAGCCGTGCCTGACACATTGGTAAATTTGTTAAATAAAAAAGTAAATACACTATTGTGCGATAGTATTGTTTACATATAAATATTAAAAGACTCTAGACAGATTGCCATAGAGTGTGTAGAGTTAATTTCACAAAACTTCATGAAGAGAAAGGTGTAAATCACCACTTTTGGATATTTTGATTGGCTTTGAAGAAGGAGAAAAGATATTTTAGGTGGGGAGAATCATTTGTACAGGGGCATAAAATTGTGACTAAAGTAAGGTGAGAGATGATACAAAACTGCCCTTATTTGGGTATTGAGAAATAGCATTGCATTTATAAAAATCTACTAAACTGAAGAGCTGTTTTAAATCTAAAAACAGTTAGTTAAGCAAGACCAGAGGAGCAGGGAAAGTTGTGTTGGACTTCAGGTTGAAGGTAAGGAAGAGATTGATGTCACGTAGTCTAGGTGGGAAGCTGATGTACATACACAGGGTTTTTTGTTTTTTTGTTTTTTTAATTTTTTAAGTGGGCTCCATGCTGAGCACCAAGCTCAGTGTGAGGCTTGAACTCACAACCCTGAGATCAAGACCTGAGCTGAGATCAAGAGTTGGACACTTAACTGACTGAGCCACCCAGGCACCCCCAGTTTATTTTTATTTATTTAAGAATTTATTTTAAAGTAATCTCTATACTATACCCAATGTGAAGCTCGAACTTAGAACCCCAAAATCAAGAGTGACATGTTCTACCAACTGAGCCAGGTACCCCTACATACTCAGTTTTAAAATTATAGGGGTACAGAGACCAAATGAGAAATCAGTAAAGCTGTAAGTTGATTCTTTAAGAAGGCTAGAAAAATAGATAAATATCCTGCAAGATTGATCAGAAAAAAAGAGAAGACATAATTAAATACTGAGAATGAAAAAGGAAACATAATTATAGATCAGATTAAAAAGAATAGAATACTGTCAACAATTTAATGTCAAGACATTAGAAAGTATAAACAAAATTAACTCCTAAAAATATGTAATTTACCTAGACAAGAAAGCTCTGAATAATCCTGTAACTATTAAATAGGTTGTAGTAGTTCTGTCCTGCACAAAAATCATTTTCCAGAAGACTTTTCAAGGAACCGGTCATTTCAGTTCTACAAACTGTTTCAGCAAACAGAAGGCAGGAGAATACATTCTTTAATTCATTCTCTGGGGGCTCCTGGGTGACTCAGATGGTTAAGCGTCTGCCTTCGGCTCAGGTCATGATCCCAGGGCCTTGAGATCGAGTCCCACATCGGGCTCCTGGCTCAGCGAGGAGCCTGCTTCTCCCTCCCTTTGCCTCTCTCCCTGCTCTTTCTTTCTCTCTCTCTCTCTCTCTCTGTATCTCTGTGTCTCAAATGAATAAATAAAATCTTAAAAAAAAAATTTAATTCATTCTCTGAAGTTCTCTAGTCTTAATTTCAGAACCAGACAAGGATGGTATAGGAAAGGAAAATTATAGTCCTGTTTTACTTAGGAGTGTATATGGAAGAATCCTAAATAAAATACAGATCCACAGACCATTGACTGCAATTTTGAAATCCAACAACTTACGAAAACCAAGTTGTTTTTGTTTTAACTTTGCAGCATAATCTGATTTGACCTGTTCTTGATGGCAGAATCTGATTTGAGGCTATTTTTAATCATTATTTATCTTATATAGAGTAAATATCTGTACAGTTCATTGCAAAAATATTAGTGTATTTAAATAACAGAGTACTGACCCGCAATTTAATGGGGTTACATAATTGACATTTTTTGTACTGTATGTTATGACTAATGTCTAAAAATTTCCAAATTCTAAAACCTGTTTTCCTCAAGGGTTTTAGGTAAGAGATTTTGGCCATGTAATAGCAAAAAACATGCAACAACAATATATGAAAGGCACTTTATAATTTAACAAATGCATAGAAAACTATGTTGTGAACAGATGAGAACCTTAACTTGAAGAAAGGTATCTACAGATAAACAAGTGAAATCTGCAACAAATATCCTAAATGGGGAAATGGATTCTTTTTTCAACCTGGAATGAGATAATGTACACACTGTCACCACTTTATTCAGTATTATGTGGAGATCCTACTCAAAGCAGTAAGATAGGAAAAAAGTAAAAGCATAAATATTGGAATGGAGGAAACAAAATTGTCATTATTGGCTGATGTGATAGTTTATGTAAAAGCCGAAAAGGATCTACAAATAAATTATTAGTAGATAGAAAAGTTAGCAAAATAGCTTGATATATGACAGTAACCAAAAGTCAATTGCATCTCTATATATCAGCAATAAAGAACTAGTAAAAATAGAGAAGGTATCACTTAAAAAAGCATGGTAGATTATCCAGTGCCTGGGGTATTTTAACATGTGCAGACCACTATGTAGAAAGGTAATAAAAGTATTGAAAGACAGTGAAAAAGATTTGAATAAATGGGGAACTCTAGTGCCTTCCTATCCATGAATATAGTGTATGATGAAGAAGTCACTGCTCTTCAGACTGATCTCTGGATTCAGTGTTTCATTCAAAGTGTAATTTCAGGTAATTTCACAACGGATTCTAACCCGTATATGGAAAAGTAAAGAGCCTAGAATAGGACACTGAAGAAGGGCAGAGGTGGAGTGGTGGTGATGGTTATATTTGCTTATTTTATCAGATAATGTAAACCTTTGGCATGTAAGACTGGTATTGCCACAGAAATAGGCACATTGACCAATGGAATTGAATAGAGCACCTCAAAACATACAGTCTTCTGGTTTGGAGCTGTTATTCCAACATGGTACCCATATGGGGCTCTTGGAGTGTGGCTAATCTGAATTGGGATATGCTGGTCTAGAGAGTAAGGAATGGCCTCCCTGAGAAGTACCATTTTAAGTCAGATCTGATGGGTTAATAGTACTTAACTGGGGGGGCGCCTGGGTGGCTCAGTTGGTTAAGCGACTGCCTTCGGCTCAGGTCATGATCCTGGAGTCCCTGGATCGAGTCCCGCATCGGGCTCCTTGCTCGGCAGGGAGTCTGCTTCTCCCTCTGACCCTCCCAACCCTCCCCCCTCTCATGCTCTCTCTCTCTGTCTCTCTCTCTCAAATAAATAAATAAAATCTTTCAAAAAAAAGAAATAGTACTTAACTAGGGGAATAGTTGGGTGGATGGAAGAATATTTAGTGCTGAATGAATAGTGTTCATGTTGTAAAAGGGAATGTGATATGTTCTTTAAAGAGGACACTGTGGGTGGTCATTAATCTAATGAAGGTACTGGCATACCTTCTGTAAAGAGCCAGATAATAAGTATTTTAGGCTTTGCAGGTAATACAGCTTCTGTTACAACTGCTCATATCTGCTGTTGCAGTACCAAAAAAGCCATTGACAATATGTAAACAGATGAGTATGGCTGTTTTCAAAAACAGGCAGCAGGCTGGACTGGGTCCCTAGGCCATAGTTTGTTGACACTTGTTCTATGGGAGAGAGTAGTTCAAGGAAGAGTTGGGCCTAGACTTGGACCTTTTTAGCTCTGTTAGACGTTTTTGTTATTTAGCTTTAATTTGCAATTAGACAGTGGATGGATTTGAAATCACTTGGTTTTAGTGTGGAGAATTGGTTGAGTGATGGAAGACTAATTGGCATACTAGAGTAGTCTAAATAAACCATGATGAAGGCTTTGAGTAGTTGTAGTGGGGAGGGAGAATGGTGGCAGTGGAGAAAGTGAGATGGATTTGAGAGTACTTAAAATCCCTAAGATTTGATGATGTATTGTGTGGGGGAAGAGTGAGGATGGTGAATGAGATATGAAAGATACCTTCTTGGTTTTAGCTTATGCAGCTTCAACAGTGATGATGCTGTATATGATGTAGAACATTAGAAATTTACCAGGTTTGGATTTGGGGAGTGGGAATTAAAACTTGGGCTTTAGAGTTCAAGTGGAGATGTCAATTTGGCAGTTAGATATACCATTCCTCACAGGAGAGGTCTGAGTTGGAGATACATATTCAGGAGACAATGAAGTAGAGGTGGCAATAGATGAAATTGACTTAGGGTGAGAGTACAGAGGAGTGCCTGCGAGCCTTGAGGGACTGCCAGTGTTGAATGGCCAAGTAGTAGTAGAGATGATCTTTAAGAACAGTAGGTAAAGAATAATAGTAACACTTAACTCATTCTGAGCTGATCTCTTCACTTGTAAATGAGTGATTATAGTATTTGAAATTGTGGTAGAAATCAGAACTATGTGTTTCAAATGCTTGGCATGTAGCAGTACTTAATAAATGCTACTGTAGTATGTATCAGGCCTGAAATATCCCTGTATACTCTGGCTGTATTTCACAACAGTCCTTTGTCCCATTATGCTGGATTCGTTTCTGGACTTATTTTTAAATTAAATACTCTTAAGAATTCTGAACCTGACTTTATGCATTTTCTTTGCTGAGAGGAAGGGTCATTCTGTTTACCTTCATTCTTTGATTCCAAGATGGGAGCTATAGTCCAGGAATCTTTACTCAGATTTCTTAACACCTGGAAAATCTTAACTTTGGGACCCTAGTGGCATCTAACGAAGGCTCAGAGATCTGTTTCTCTTAAACTGGGCTTGTCATTCAAAGAAGGCTTTACACTTGATTGTCCTTTATATTTCAAAATGAGTTTAGTGTTAGTTATGAAATCCAAACCTGGTATGACATTTCTTGATTGCAACCCATAGGAATTGTTTTGTTTAAACCATACACATAAATATTTCTACATAAATGAAATCTCAAAAAATAATACTTGCTGCTACTGTGTATGTTATTTTGATGTTCTAGTCCATTACAGTGAAATGAGGGGATGCTGGTTGTGACCTGCTGAATTGATTTCATAACCTGCAGGTGTTTGAAAGTGCTTTAAGAGGAAGAACTGAATGAGAAATTTGAGTTGTATTGATAAAATTGCCGGTTTTTAACACACATTCGATGAAATGAGGTATAAGTGTGTTTAATCCAGTTTAGTTTCTCTTCAGTATCTATTTCAGTGCTCTTAGCTTGATTCAGACAGGAAATAGTAAGATACTTGGTGAATTTTATGGTGCATTAGAGTAAGTTGGTATTATGATGATTTTTCATTTTTAGCTTCTTTTAAAATTGTTTTTCTATCTTCTAGGTCCTGAATCTTTTCCTTCTCTTATTTATATTAGTGACTACCAATTCCTATTTTATTTTCAAATGTTGCTTCCAGTCCATATTCTTTTCTCTGTTTTACTGCTTCCTTCTTACTAAACCTGACTCTCAGATAATGTCTTAGAAGATTCTACTGCTGTAGCCACTATAACAGGGTTTGGGGAAGAATACCAAAATAGGTATGTTACCTTCAAAACAAACTGTGCAGAGATAGATGTCTATATGTATATATTGAGTCACAAAATGTTAATTTGATATTAGTAAATAGTGGATTGATACCCTAATATTAATTAGTATGGTAGATCATTTAGAATGTAATAAATCTTAGGTTTAGAATTATTTGACTTCTGACTTCTAGAATCTCAGTCTTTGTTAAGTAAAATACCTTTTAAAAATATTCTTAAACAGTGGTGACCAAAATTTTCTGACTGTTCATTCCAGATACAAAAGTAATGAGATCTATGTCTGTATTGAACTGTTGTTTGTCTGTATCAGAATGCATAAGTTACAGGGTAAGTTTGCTTTTCATTTTTAGTGTATATCATTTAACCTCTTGACAGTTATTTGATGGACTGTCAGTGTTCACATCTGAGAGAAAATCTTTATAATTAAGGCTAAATAAAAGTTGGATGTTAAAAAGCTTACTGTAGAAAGAACAATACTTGCAGATCAGATACAGATGGAGGTAAAGGTAGACTTTGTTTAGTGAGCAAGGTCATTTAACAGTCTTGAACTGCTTGAAAGTTTCAGATTTTCTGTTTTTTACCTATTCTGGGAGAGTACCTTGGTTAGATTTCTTGTCAGTTGACAGAGTATCCGTTAGATCCATCATTGTCTTGCAGAATTTCCTTGGGGAAGAAAGAGTGTGGGTCACTCTTGTAAAAGCAGTATGTTCAGAAGAATGAGAAGGTTGCTTTCCCACGCTCCTCAGTCAGCATCTTTCCCAGCCTGTTTACCTTGAGTTGGGTCCTATATCCATTCCTAACCAGTAAACTCTGGCCAGAGTAAAATTTATGATACTGAATGTAGGCCTGAGCCTTTATCCCTAGAGCTCTGGGTGAAGTTGCCTTTCCCCCAAATTGGGGTACTTTCTAAGGGATGAAAACCATTATATCTGTTACAAGCAAGATTTATAATTAATTTTTATGGCCTGGTATGTTATGTTGACTCTTGTCAGTTGAAGTCAGTATGAGTATGTAGCTTTTGTTGTGGTGACAAAAGAACCGTTTATGTGGGTGGTTTTGTTTGTTTGTTTGTTTTTAGTAATTACCATTTATTTTAACTTAAGGAAACTATGATTTTACTCAATGAGCATCCTACTGAATGTCTGCTGTGCCTGAGCACTGTTTGAAGCTAAGAATACAGAAATGAATTGGTTGTGGGCTCTGCTCTCAAGGAATTCAATCTAGTAAAATGATTTTGTTGAAAATTAAACATTTTATATTTTCAACAAGATTTAGCAAAACTTCTGGTTCTTTCATATCTTTAATCTCAGTTGGAAAGCATTTGGTGAGGTGTTCTTTAGTAACCGTTTCACTTGCTTTCTTACTAATTGGCTAAATTGGTCTATGCAATTGATTAGTTATGGCGTTTCTAAAATTTCTCATAAAGTTGGTGGCATTTCTGATGTTGGGTACATCAATTTATGGTGTTATATGGGTATGGATATATAAGGTGAGTATTTCTGTTTATATTTTTCTATTTCTTTGAACTTGTTCCGTACTGTCCATTTGACCATGATATAGTACTTTTCAAATTCAGATTGAAATGTAACTAGATGGTCAGTTTTTAAAGTATATTTATTTTACTCCTGTGTTCTAATGGGGCTTAATTTAAATGGTGTGCTTGTTTTCACTAACTTAAAAGCGAATGTAAATTTCTTTGGTATGGCTTTCTATTCAAACTTTCTTAGCTTTCATAGCAGCGTATTTTGAATGTCTCGCAAAAACTGACATACCACAAATATTGAAATCACTCTTCTGCAGCACATTAATTATAAATGTTAGAATATATTAATATATCAAGGAATCACTATCCTGTAACTTAGAATATTCTTATTATAATTTTATATCAATGGACAATTGTTACTATTTCCAAGACTTACAGGTAATTTTATTAGGGTGGTCAGTTTTATGTACTCCAAAATTTGGCATACTACAAATTGTCCCACTTAGTCCTAGAAGAGTTTTTCTACAATAGGTATAGTTTTATGATTTCTAACTCCGTAATGTTTTCTTGTCATCTCAGCTGATGTTGTAAAAGAGTCCTCAAGTAAATAGGGCTTAATTTATGACTGTGAAAAGAGAAGCCCCAAAAGGACTGCTTTTTAAAAGTAGTAATTTTTGTTATTTCCAATATTTAGAACAAAATATAAGTGTGTGACAAAAGTGATCTTGTGATTGTATCTAACTTTGTCCAAATGGAAAATACATCTTGAATACTTTGTACAAAGTAATTGTTTTGAGCTTCAGGGGAAGTGGACTTAGCCTTTGAAAATTTGAAGAAAGGTTTGGGTTTTTTTCCCTGGAAAAATGTACATGCACAAAGTTTTACTGGAGTTTTAAGGGTTTCATATACTTTCTAAAGCTGCGGCCTCTGGCTTAAGAATCTCTGTTGATAATGAGGAAGGAGGAAGAGACGCTGAAAATTTTTTTCTTTCTCTCTTGATCCTCTGATTGGCAATCATTAGAGTAACAGAAAGTACTTAACAGATTAGTTGTGAAGCGAAGAGAAAATCAGTGGTTTTAAGAATGAAGTGCTGGGTGTAATAGAAAAGCCATTTTCATGTTGAATATACTTAAAAATATATATCTGGGGAGACTGGGAGGAAATCCACCCATTATTCATTTGAATAGCTAGATGTTTTGCTAGAACCCTCTCTAGATGATTACATGTTTATTTTTTGGTTGGTGAAGTTGTTAATGACATTAATAAAATACCTGTCAAGTAGATAATTTATGTTGGAACGCTTTATAGGGAGATGGCATCTTAGAGATGAATCAGTGCTAGAACCAGTTTGTCTGTTAGTATTTACAAGAACCCAGACCACATTTATTTACCCTCAGTTACTGTCTCTTTCCTCTTTTCACCTAGTGTTAGCTTAAAGGGTGTGAAAGCCTTCATAACATCCCTGATTTCCAAAGTTGGACTCTCAGTCAGTACCTATAGTTTTTATAGACTTTTTATGGAGTCCTGGCTCCCATTAAAGGCTTCTTTCTTATACGGATATAAGTGTGTGCTCTGATGTAATACTTACTCCTCTCATCTAAAGTAATTGCTTTGTAGTAGTTTTATCGCTTTGTAGTTTAATAAGTTTTTTCTTACTACACTATTAGGTTTTTGAGGGCAGTTAAAATTATCATTCATCTTTGCGTTCCCTACAGTAATGTTTCTCAATCTTGAGTTATGTATTGACCTTTTTTAAAGTTAAAATTATCAGACTTTCCAGAAATCTATCTGTAGCTATCTCCCAAACTTGAGTTCTTTGTCCTTGTTTTTATTAGCCTAGCACAATCGTTCTCAACCAGGGTCAGTTTGGCCCTCCAGGGAACATCTGGCAATGTCTGGAAACATTTTTGGCTGTCACAACTGGGGTAGGAAGTAGCTAGTGGTAGCTCTTGGGTAGAAGCCAGGGTTTCTGCTAAACATCTTAGCAATTCATAGGTGATCTCCCACAACAAAGGATTATACAGTCCAAAATGTCAATAATACTGAAGTTGAGAAACCCTGTGTAACAGAATGTGGTCTTTAGGGAAATTCCTGTGAGATTCTAGAAGTCAATCATATAAGACATATTTGTACCTGCTCATTATGAAAGACAGGATTTTCCTCATAGGTCATAGAATTTACTTCCCTCTCCTTATCATGATTGGATGAGAATGTATTTTCAGGAAGGAGCTACTGTGGGCCAAAGCCACATGCTATTGCTGTTTATCTTACTTGGCTGATCTTTATTCTGCTGTAAAATACGTTGATACATTTCATTGTCACAGTCTTAGTTGAAGTTGTCATAACTTCTTCCTTGGATTATTGTGATGATTTTTTTTTAAATAGTAATTTTAATATGAGATAATTGTAGATTGACGTGCTGTTGTAAAATAATGCCAAAAGATCTCATACGCCCTTTGCCCAGTTTCCCACAAATGTAACATCTTGCAAAACTAGTACAATGTCACAACCAGGGTATTGACATTAACACGATTCACAGATTAACTTAGATTTCCCCAGGTTTACTTGTCATTTGTGTGTGTGTGTGTGGTTCTATGCAATTAATCACATGGGTAGGTTTGTGTATTGTTCTATGACCCAACAGATCTCTTCCGTTGTCTTTTTATAACCACACCCTCCCCTTTATTACTATCATTCATAACCCCTGGCACCCACTAATTTGTTTTCCATTTTGTCATTTTATAATTTTGCCAGTTCTAGAATGTTATATAAATGGGATCATACCATATGCAACTTTGAGATTGACTTTTTTTTTTCCAGCACAATTTCCTTGAGATTCAGTCAGGTTGTTGCCATAAGTCATTAGTTTGTCTCCCTTTTTTGCTGAATAATATTTCATGGTGTGGGTATACCACAGTTATTTAACCTGTTGAAGGGCATCTGTTGTTTCTAGTTTGGGGCTATTATGAATGAAGTAGCTCTGAACCATAAAGTACATATTTTTATATAAATACAAGGTTTCATTTCTCTGGATTAAATGCCCAACAGTGCAATTACTGGGTCATTTGGTATTTGCATATTTAGTGTTATGAGAAACTGCCAAACTGTTTTCCAGAGTGTGTATATCATTTTAGATTCCCACTAGGAATGTGTGGTGGATCGTTTCTCCATAGCTTCACTAGCGTAGGTGGTGCAGTAACTTAAGTTTCTTTGTCTCCTGTTTACCCTTGCTTCAGACTATTCTTTTATGTTGCTTTCTGAGGGATAATACTAAAATAAAGTGCCTAATCTCTCTTCCTGTAAAATATATTTTGTAGCCCCTGTATAAAGTTCAAATTTCTTAGGGACCTGCCTAAACCCATTGGCAATGTGGCCCTTACATACATCTCTACCCACATTGTTAATTCCTGTACATTACAGGTATATGGAAATAGATGTAAAATAGATGCAGAATAGTAGCAGTCTCAGAGCTGTTGTGACAGTTAAGATTATACATGTAATATTATCAAGTACCTAATATACAGTAAGCAATAAATGCAGTTTCTAGTGATTTCTGAGTGCTTATGTTTTCATATGGTAGGGACCCAAATGTTTAGATACAGACCAGATTCTTTCTAAATTCTGAAATATCCCTGACCTCCTCTCTTCCTTTTTAAGTTCTAACTTTTGAAGTCTGGTTTTAAGCCTCGCATCCAATTATTTTGGCATTTAATCACATACTAGTTTTTTTCCTCCATAGTATATTTGAGAGCATTAACATTGCTTCCACTGATTTTTGATCATGCACAATATCTAGCATGATGCTATGCACGTAGTGCTCAGTTCTACACACTATCAGAAGTGCATCACCAAACACTAGCAGATAGTCCAAGATGGCAGAGGAGTAGGAGACCTTAGTTTCGTCTGGTACCAGGAATTCAGCTAGATAGCTATCAAATCATTCTGAACACAACCAGAGACCTAAGAAAAGAATAGCTGCAACTCTACAAGAAAAATGACCACTTTCTGTAAGAATGACAAGACAGAAAAACTCACTCAAAGAGAACAAGACGCAGTACTGACTGCCAGGGACCTAATCAGTATGGATGTAAGTAAGATGTCAGAACTAGAGTTCAGAGTAACAATTATAAAGATACTAGCTGGGCTTGAAAAAAAGCAGAGAAGACATTGGAGAATCCCTTTCTGGAGAAATAAAAGAACTGAAATCTAATCAAGTCAAAATCAAAAAGGCAATTAATGAGATGCAATAAAAAATGGAGGCTCTAACTGCTAGGATAAATGAGACAGAAGAGAGAATTAGTGATACAGAAGACAAAATGATGGAGAATAAAGAATCTGAGAAAAAGATAACTACTAGATCACAGGAGGAGAATTCAAGAGATAAGTGATACCATAAAGTGAAACATGATTAGAATAATTGGGATCCCAGAAAAAGAGGAAAGAGAGGGTGGTCAGAAGGTACTTGGAGCAAATTATAGCAGAGAACTTACCTAGTCTAGGGAAGGAAACAGGCATTTAAGTCCAGGAGGCAGAGAGAACCCACCCCCCCAAAATCAATAAAAGCAGATCAGCACCCTGACATAGACATTATATTAAAGTGAATCTTGCAAATCCCAGAGACAAAGGGAAAATCCTGAAAGCAGGGACAAGAGATCGGGACAAGAGATCCATAACCTACAAGGGTAGAAACATTAGACTGGCAGAAGACCTATCCACAGAGACTGGGCAGGCCAGAAGGGACTGGCATAATATATTCAGAGTGCTAAATGAGGAGAATATGCAGCCAAGAATACTATATCCAGCTAGGATGTCATTCAAAATAGGAGGAGAGTTCAAAAGCTTCCAGGACAAACTAAAAGAGTTAGTGATCACTAAACCAGCCCTGTAAGAAATATTAAAAGGGATCCTTTAAGCAAAGAGAGAGCCCGAAAGTAACATAGACCAGAAAGAAACAGAGACAATATACAGAAACAGTCACTTTACAGATAATAAAATGGCACTAAATTCATATCTTTCAATAATTACTCTGAATGTAAATGGGCTAAATGCCCCAATCAGAGACACAGGGTATCAGATTGGACAAAAAAGCAAGAAATGCTGTCTCCAAGAGACTCATTTTAGACCCAAAGACACCTCCACATTGAAAGTGAGGGGGTGGAAAACCATTTATCATGCCAGTGGATGTCAAAAGAAAGCTGAGGTGGCAATCCTTATATCAGACAAAATAGATTTTAAACCAAAAACACTAATAAGAGATGAAGAAGGACACTATATCCTAATTAAAGGGTCTTTCCAACAAGAAGGTCTAACAGGTGTAAATATTTATGCCCCTAGCAACCAATTACATAAGCCAATTAATAACAAAATTAAACACATCGATAATAATACAATAATAGTAGGGGACCTTAACACTCCCCTCACTGCAATGGACAGATCATCTAAGCAGAAGATCAACAAGGAAAGAAGGGCTTTGAATGACACACTAGACCAGGTGGACTTCACAGATATATTCAGAATATTCCATCCCAAAGCAACAGGATACACATTCTTCTCTAGTGCCCATGGAACATTCTCCAGAATGGATCACATCGTGGGTCACAAATCAGGTCTCAACTGGTACCAAAAGATTGGGATCATTCCCTCCATATTTTCGGGCCACAGTGCTTTGAAACTAGAACTCACAAGAGGAAAGTCGGAAAGAACTCAAATACATGGAGGCTAAAGAGCATCCTACTAAAGAATGAATGGGTCAACCAGGAAATTAAAGAATTTTAAAAATTCATGGACACAAATGAAAATGAAAACACAACTGTTCAAAATCTTTGGGATACAGCAAAGGTGGTCCTAAAAGGAAAGTATATAGCAATAGAAGCCTTTCTCAAGAAACAAGAAAGGTCTCAAATACACAACCTAACCTTACACCTAAAGGAGCTGGAGAAAGAACAGCAAATAAAACCTAAACCCAGCAGGAGAATAGAGATAAGATTAGAGCAGAAATCAGTGAAATACATGGAAGAAATACAAACAATAATAACATATTATGAGCAACTATATGCCAACAAATTAGGCAATCTGGAAGAAATGGATGCATTCCTAGAAATGTATAAACTACCAAAACTGAAACAGAAATAGAAAACCTGAACAGACCCATGACCAGCAAGGAAAATGAAGCAGGTATCAAAAATGTCCCAACAAACGAGTCCAGGGCCAGATGGTTTCCCAGGGGAAGGCTACCAAACATTTAAAGAATTAATACTTATTCTTCTGAAGCTTTTTCAAAAAATCAGAATGGAAGGAAAACTTATAAACTCTATGAGGCCAGCATTACCTTGATCCCAAAACCAGACAAAGACCCTACCAAAAAGAATTACAGATCAATATCCCTGATGAACATGGGTGCAAAAATTCTCACCAAGATACTAGCCAATAGGATCCAACAGTACATGAAAAGGATTATTCATGACCAAGTGGGATTTATTCCTGGCCTGCAAGAGTGGTTCAACATCCACAAATCTATCAATATGATACCCTACATTAATAAAGGACAAGAACAACACGATTCTCTCAATAGATGCAGAAAAAGCATTTGACAAAGTGCAACATCCTTTCCTGATTAGAACTCTTCACAGTGTAAGGATAGAGGGAACATACCTTAATATCATAAAAGTCATATACAAAAGCCCAGAGCGAATATCATAGTCAGTGGGGAAAAACAGAGCTTTTCCCCTAAGGTCAGGAACACGGCAGGGATGTCCACTCTCACCACTCTTCTTCAACATAGTACTGGAAGTCCTAGCCTCAGCAATCAGACAACAAAAAGAAATAAATAAAAGGCATCAGAATCGGCAAAGATGAGGTTAAACTCTACTCTTTGCAGATGACATGATACTCTATGGAAAACCCAAAAGACTCCACCCCAAAATTGCTAGAACTCATACAGGAATTCAGCAAAGTGGCAGGATGCACAGAAACCAATGCACAGAAATCAGTTGCATTTCTATACACTAACAATGAGACAGAAGAAAGAGAATATGAGGGGTTGATCCCATGTACCCAAAACCATAAGATACCTAGAAATAAACTTAACCAAAGAGGCAAAGGATCTGTACTCAGGAAACTATAGAACACTCATGAAAGAAATTGAGGAAGACACAAAGAAACGGAAAACCATTCCATGCTCATGGATTGGAAGAAAAAATATTGTTATGATGTCTATGCTACCTAGAGCAATCTATATATTCAGTGCAATCCCTATCAAAATACCATCAACTTTTTTCACAGAGCCAGAACAAATAATACTAAGATGTGTATGGAACCAGAAAAGACCCCGAATAGCCAAAGGAATGTTGAAAAAGAAAACCAGAGCTGGTGGCATCACAGTTACGCACTTCAAGCTCTGTTACAAAGCTGTAATCATCAAGATAGTATTGTACTGGCACAAAAACAGACACATAGATCAGTGGCACAGAAGAGAGAGCCCAGAAATGGACCCTCAACTCTGGTCAACGAATCTTCAACAAAGCGGAGAAAATACCCAGTGGAAAAAAGACAGTCTCTTCAGCAAATGGTGTTGGGAAAATTGGACAGCCACATGCAGAAGAATGGAACTGGACCATTTCCTTACACCGTACACAAAAATAGACTCAAAATGGATGAAAGACCTAAATGTGAGACAGGAATCCATCAAAGTCCTAGAGGAGAACACAGGCAGCAACCTCTGACCTTGCTGCAACAACTTCTTGCTAGACACATCTCCAGAGGCAAGGGAAACAGGCAAAAATGAACTATTGGGACTTCATCAAGATAAAAGGCTTTTGCACAGCAAAGGAAACAGTCGACGAAACCAAGACAACCGAAAGAATGGGAGAAGATATTTGCAAATGACATATCAGATAAAGGACTAGTATCCAAAATCTATAAAGAGCTTATCAAACTCAACACCCAAGGAACAAAGAATCCAATCAAGAAATGGGGAGAAGACATGAACAGGCATTTCTCCAAAGAAGACATCCAGATGGCCAACAGACCCATGAAAAAGGGCTCAACATTACTCGGCATCAGGGAAATACAAATCAAAACCACAATGAGATACCACCTTACACCAGTCAGAATGGCTAAAATTAAGAAGTCAGGAAACGACAGATGTTGGTGAGGATGCAGAAAAAGGGGAGCCCTCCTACATTGTTGGTGTGGAAGCAAGCTGGTGCAGCCACTCTGCAAAACAGTATGGAGGTTCCTCAAAAAGTTGAAAATAGCGCTACCCTGTGATCCAGCAATTGCACTACTGGGTATTTACCTCAAAGATACAAAAGTAGTGACCTGAAGGGGCACTTGCACCTCAGTGTTTATAGAAGCAATGTCCACAATAGCCAAACTATGGAAAGAGCCCAGATGTCAATTGATAGATATATGGATAAAGAAGATGTGGTTTGTATATACACACACCCACAAACACAGTGGAATATTACTCAGTCATTTAAAAAAAGTCAAGTCTTGCCATTTGCAACGGTGTGGATGGAACTAGAGGGTTACTATGCTAAGCGAAATTAGTCAATCAGAGAAAGACAATTAGGTGATCTCACTCCTGTGTGTAATTTAAGAAACAGAGGATCATAGGGGAAGAGAGGGAAAAATAAAATAAGATGAAATCAGGGAGGGAGACCAACTGTAAGAGACTCTTAACTATAGGAAACAAAACAGGGTTGCTGGAGGGGAAGGGGGCAGTGGGATACTGGATGATGGACATTAAGGAGGGCATGTGATGTAATGAGCACTGGGTATTATATAAGACTGATGAATCACTGACTTCTACCTCTGAAACTAATGATACATTATATGTTAATTAATTGAATTTAAATTAATAAAAGAAGGTACATCACCTTATATCCAAATGAATTCACATAGAGTTGGCTGTTTAATTTTTCTTGTAATTTTATGATGTGTAATCATTATTTTGTATGAATCCTAATTTTATTAGGTTTGGATGCTTAAGTTTAGGCATACCTACATAGTGACTCCCATAGATACGAAGAATTTGGTATAATGAAACTTTCCATAGACTGGTAAATAAACCAACAAACAGTACTTTGTGTATTTATTAACAAATCTTATATGGTAAAGCCTTTCTCTGGTTCCTGTTTGTAATTTTGTGTGTTTCTGTTAGTGTTTACGGAACATGTGTTTATCATGTGCTAGGTATTTTGCCAGTACAGGTGCCAAAAAGGGGAAAAGTGGACAGTTTCTACATAATATTTTGGAAATCATACCAACAGGACTTCTTATGCAATTGCTGTGGAGAGTAAGGGAAGAGGGAAAATCACGATCAACTCCTAGATTTATGGTCTGTGCAACTGGGTAGATTTACTGAGATATTGAAAACTAAGGGTGAAAGGTTTCAGACCAGAGAAAATCAAGACATCTATTTTGTGCTTTTTATCCAGGTGTATGAATCTGGTACTTAGAAAAAGAGGTATCAGGATTTAAAGGATTTAAAACTAGGGATTAGATAAATTCACCTAAGGGTGTAGAGTACAGTGAGAGAAGAATGGAGGGCTCAGGATTGAGTTTGGGTAAACCAGGAAGGGTTGTTGGCAGGTGAAACTGAAAAAGGAATCCTTTGAGCAAAGAGTAATGAAATGGGAGCCAAGAGAGCAAGTGGTTAAGGAAAGTTAGTAGTCAGGAAACAATGTTTCTGAGAGCTCAAGAAGGGTGAAGAGAAATGTTTCTTTTTAATTTGATAGTGTAGAAGTATCTGATCTTGACAAGCAGTTAAATAGAATGGAAGAGAAAGCCCAGATGGAAGTAGGTTGAAGAGTAAATGGGATGTGAAAAGTAGATAGTAGATATAGATGGCACGTCCAAGAAGTTTTGCTGTGAAAGGGAGCAAGACACCTGAAACTAACGTATAACATTCTATGTTGATTAACTGTCATTAAAAACTTAAAAAGCAAGAATTGGGGTAATAGCTAGAGGTCAACGTGGGATCAGAGGAGGGTTTTCATGTTTGTTTTTAAAGATGACAAGTATTAGAGAGTATTGATATGTTCAGAAGAATGGCCCAGGGGAGGGAAAAATTAATGTTATAGGAGAAAAGGGATAGCGAATAGGGGTAACTCTATAGTTCAAAGCATTTTGCCTTGAAGGTAACTCCAATTTAACATTGCTCTTAAAAAAATAATAAAAGTCATTACTTTTCCTATCCTTTTATTTTCAACTCTTAGGAGTCCCTTTGCTTAAATGGCATGTGTTTAGTTGGGTTTAGGGTTTTTTTGTTTTTGTTTTTTAAGATTTATTTGTCAGAGATAGAGATACAGAGCACAAGCAGAGAGAGCAGCAGGCAGAGAAACAGACTCCCCACTGAGCAGGGAGCCCGATGTGGGACTCAATCCCAGGACCCTGGGGTTATGCCTTGAGCCAAAGGCAGACACTTAACCAACGGAGCCACCCAGGTGTCCACTAGGTTTTTTGTTTGTTTTTAAAGATTTTATTTATTTATTTGAGAGGGAGAAGGAGAGAGCAAGCAAGAGCACAAGCAGGTGGAGCAGGAGAAGCATGTCAGCAGGGATCCCAACTTGGGGCTGGGTCCCAGGACCCTGAGATCATGACCTGAGCCAAAGGCAGATGCTCAACCAGTTGAACCACCCAGGCCCCCCTAGTTGGGTTTAGTTTTGTACCAAGTCTGAGAATCTTCTTTAGTTGATCTTACTCCGTTTATATTTATTTTTGTAAGTTTCAGTTTGCTTTAGTCTTGTTTTATTCCACTTCAGTCGGGGGAAAAAAATGTAAGAAAGAAAAATGAAGAAACAGTTTGTGTGCTGCTTATATTTATCATTAAATATATTTTGAACCTCTGTTTCAGTTTATCATTCTTACCTCTCCCAGTAGTCTTGTCATGATACTCGGTCATGCATTAGCATAATTACATGATCTCTTATTTTTTTCCCCTTCTCTTTTAGGGTATATTGAGGCCTTTGGTTTTGGCCTATTATCAAATTAGTTTTACATTTTGTAGCTTGAGCCACGAAATTATAGATGCTATTTTATTATATAGCCATACCGTGGTAATTTAGAATTAATTCTATGTGTAACTATAAAAAAATGTTCATTCTTTCTTCCATAGCACAAATTCTCCACATATAAGCTCTTTATTATCAATGATGTTTCATCATGTGTTTTTTTTTTTCCAGGAGTTTGTGCATTTAGTATTACATATTTGAGAACTTTAAAAAAATCTATAGTTGCTTGTTATGCACATCCAAATTGACATACTAGCTAAGTAAAGAATTCTTGACAATTCTTTCCTATGAATATCCCTATAGATGAATCTTCTGACTTCCCAGTTTTCCTGAGAACTTTAAAGCTAGCCTGATACTTTCCCTCTACTGTTTGTTCTTGATTTCTTCTGCTTGGATGATTCTAAGATTCTTTGAAGCTTACTGAGTTGAATATGATAGGTCTGTAACTTGATGGTTCATTCCTGTTTGTTATCTTTTTTAGTACATGATGAGATCATTTAATCTACATATTGGCGTTCGTCATTTCAAGAGACCTCAAATACTTTTGTTCTTTGCTCTTTTTTATAGGCAGTATTCCAGATCTTTGGCGTATGTTGATGAACAAAGCAGATAAAAATCCCTGCCCTTGTGTGGAGCTTAAATTGTAGTAGGAGACACCAAGTAATAATAACAAAAATAATAATACATAAGTAAAGAATGTAGTCTTGTAGGTAGAAACAGCAGTAAAAGGTATTGGGAATACTGGACAGGAGCTAGAAGACAGGGATTAAGATTACAGTTGTTAATAGGGTAGTCACTATAGGTCTCATTGAAATGGTAAAGCGAACAGCCAATATAATAAAGCCCTAAGTCAGGAGCATGCCTGACTGTTAAAACAGCAAGTAAGCCATGTGGCTGGAGGAAAGGAGTAAATGATGAAGAAAGTAGAGGGAAATGAAGTCGGAATACAAAGAGGCAGAGTTCTAGGCATGCTGATTATATATGGCTTTGTAGGCTGCTATGTAGGGAGCCTCTGTCATTTTGGCTGCTTTATTGAGAATGGTTTGAGGGGATAGTGGTAGAACAAGGGGGGGAATGGATTGAGCAGTTGATGTAATAATGTAGATGTATGAAATGATAGCTTTAAATAGCTAGATTCTATATCTAATACATTTGTTTGATAATTGGAAGTAGGGTATGACAGAAAAAGAGGGATCAAGGATAACTCCAAGATTTTTAGCCTGAGCTACTGAAATGAAAGGATGGAATTGTCAGCATGCGAGATGGATAAGGCTGCAGTTGGGGAACATTTTAAGGAAATCATCAGTAGTTTAGTTTTGCACATGTTAAAGATACATTTCTTAGACATTCAAGTGAAGATGTCCAGTAGAATGTTTCAAATGAGTCTAGAGTTCAGGAAAAGAGCTGAGCTGTAAGTGTTGGGTTATCAGCAGATGGATGACAAGATGAAGAGTGTGGGTAGGTGTTGAGAAAAAAAGATGGTCAGGGACTGAGGCCTGGGGTTTTCACAGCATTACAAGGATGGCTAAGAGGGACCAGCAGAGGAGACTAGTAAGGGGAGAGTGAGTGAGGTAATAGAGGTGGTGTTCTCAAAGTCTAGTGAAGAAAGAGTGCTGAAAGGTCAAGTAAGATGAAAGTTGGGAACTATTGCAAAACAATCATTGGTGACCTTAATAAGAACAGATTTAGTGGAGTGATGAGGGTGATAGACTAATTTAAGTACATAAAAGAGGGAATTGGAAATATCTAATATATATATGACTTTCGCAGAGTTTGCAGAAGGGAGTAGCATTATGGGGCAAATAGCTAAGGAGAGGAGGATTGAGACTTCTTTTTAAAATGGAAGCAAAAGAGTATTTTTTGGAACGTGTCATAGGGAATGATACATACAGTAAAGGGGAACTTTGATGCTCTTTTTCACTTTATTCTGATCTTTACAGTTATATGGAATCTTACTGAAGAGATTTTGATTTCTTTAATGAATTTTTTTCCTCCAGTTTCTTTACATTTTGCTTCCTGTTGTCTCATTTCTTTGAGAGAATACCAAATTTTCTTGTTTCCTGGATTGGCTCTTTGAAAGCCTCCTTAACTACTCTTTTTCTTCAGTTTGTTCAATACGAAAGAAGCAGTTGAGGTATGTTTTTTCAGTGTTATTGATTACAGTATTTTATTTGAGGATGTTGCTTAGATGCCCTCCCTTGTATTGCTGATACTACTGGATTGGGAGGGCAGTTTTTAGAAAGCTATTTACATACCGTTTCCTGATCCTGTTTTCTTATACTAATGGTAGTTTTTAATGTCTGCTGAACACTTAATTGATAACACTGTATACATTATTTGTGAACAGGATGCTTATTTTACTGTGGATATTCATTTGCAGCTGACATGACATGAGATTTGCCTGAGTAGCCAGAAAAATAAGACTGGGCATTTGCATTTAAGCAGAAATAAAGATAGTGTTACTGAAGTATGAATCAAAAGTTGGGTTATCATAAATCAGATGTTTTCCTGCTGGCATAATTTTTTAATTGGGGGCTGCCATTTCTGACAATGCTTCTTCAAAAGTTATGGAAGTAATTACCAAGTAACCATACTCCTCATCCTTTCTTGCGTTTCAGAGAACCTTGATGGCATTTTATAGCAGTTGTAATCATCTAATCTTAGTTTAACCTAAAAAATTCATTTTGAATTGGTATAAATATGTATAGCTATAGATCAGCAACTCCTAACTAAGGGATGTATATCAGAATTATGTAGAGTTTTTCAAAATCCACATATTTTAAAAGAACTCCCTGAATTCTGATGATTAAGAACTATCACTATTAGAAAAAGAGATTGTATACATTTTTATTCATCATAAAAGCTAATATAGGAATCTCTAATCCCAAACTTACTCTGCGTAGAATATTCTTTTATAGGGGCGCGTGGGTGGCTCAGTTAAGCGTCTGCCTTTGGCTCAAGTCATGATCCTGGGGTCCTGGGATAGAGCCCCACATCGGGCTCCCTGTCCTCAGGAAGCCTGCTTCTCCCTCTCCACTCCCCTTGATTGTGTTCCCTCTCTCGCTGTCTCTCTCTGTCAAATACATAAAATCTTTTAAAAAAAAAAAGAATATTCTTTCATATCAGTGCCAGTTAGTAGAAAAATTAATAAAAATTTATAAAATCACAAAACTTTTTTTTTTCCCCTCCTAATATATATGACTTGAGCTGTCAGAGCAGTTCTTTGTTAGTAAATTATCCCTTTAGAGTTTGCCAGAAATTCCATACTACAAGGCACTTAGCCTTTCATTACCTTAGATTACTAGCCCTGAATCTTGGTATAACCACAGAATTAAATAATTTGCCCTTGTAATTTTATAGACCTTGGGAGATGTTCCCTGAGCATAAGCCAGAGAATCTACCTTATTTTATTTCCTTGTCTTCACCCTCCCAATTTTAGTCAAGTATTCAGTGCTTACTAAAGTTTACACTTCTTTTTTTCCTCTTTCCTATGATCCCAAGGATAAGGGTGGAATGTTTTCAGAGTCATCTGAGAGTTTAGATTGATTCCTAAAAGGCAGTATTAAAAAAAAGGATTTCTTAAGAGTTAAAAGAAGATAGTAGGAAGGGAAAAATGAAGGGGTGGGAATCGGAGGGGGAGACGAACCATGAGAGACTATGGACTCTGAGAAACAAACAGGGTTCTAGGGGGGAGGGGGTTGCCTGGTGATGGGTATTAAAGAGGGCACGTATTGAATGGAGCACTGGGTGTTATGCGCAAACAATGAATCATGGAACACTACATCAAAAACTAATGATGTATGGTGATTAACATAATAAAATAAAATTTAAAAAAAAAAGTTGACTGGAACATTTAGGACCAGCTAGCTTACTTTTCTTGTAACTATGTTCTTTAGGTGGCAAAGATCTATTAAGATCTTTTTATCATTTCATTCCTGTTGCTTCTGTCATAGGCCAGGCATTGCTTTTTTCATTAGTCTATCTAAGTGTAATCTTTTTCATTGCTGTATTATCTCTTTAATGAAATAACATCCATCTTTGCCTCAGTTTTCAGTTTTCTAATCAAATTTTGCAGCTGGTAGTTTGCAGGCTAGAAAGCACCTTAATGTTCCTGAGAAAGAGGACTCAGCCACTATCCTACCTAAGTGTCTTCATTTCCACTTCCTTGCATATTCCGGTTTGGTGGTGGTGGTGGTGGTGGTGGTGGTGGTGGTGGTGGTGGTTGTGGAAGGATTATTTAAGGAGTAAGGATCCACACTACTTGACTTGGTGGGTTTAGGTCTTGAGCCAGATCAAACATTCTAGTGCTTTGTTGGCAACATTCCAGAGACCTAGTTATATTATATGTGATCTGTACATATCAGGGTTGTATATAATCCATATCATTGAGAGCATTAAGAAATTGGATTTCATGAGCTCTGGAAGTTTGCTGGGTGGAGCAGCCTGAAATTGAAATGAAGAAAGGACTTGGTTAATTATTCAAGATAGCTGGAGACTTGGAAGAATACATTGGGGGATCTATGGGGGATCTATCCAAAGGAGAGACTCCTCCAGAAAGAATGGGAAATTAAGATGGGTATTACTTTAGGCATAGAAAGCTCTCCTGCCCTCCCTCTCTTATTCCCCCCCTTTTCTGAAAAGAAATGGTATGCTTTTATCCTATTTACAAATTAATAATGGTACTTATGACAAATTTGAATAGCTTTGTGATTTATCAGAGAAAATAAATTTGTAGATAAACTGAAAAGGGAACAATAAAAATGCTCTAACATCTTTGAATTTCTGAAAATTTACTCATCTTCCTATATTGTAGAGATTCTCAACTAGGAATGTATAATAGAATTATCTTTGGAAATGCTTAAAATATCCTACTCCAGAAAAATTGACTCAATCTCCTCAGCAGTTGAATTCTAGACAGTACCTCCTTAGGTTTTTGAGATGTTCACTCCCTGGTTAAGAACCCATTTTCTCCCAGTGCTAGATTGAAGTTAAACTCTGAAAATTAGTATTTCATTTTGTTTTTACTATTGTGAAACTGTTTTATCTGTTACATAAGAAACCTATCATAACATTTAAGGAATAGAGTCAGTAGATAGGAAGAAACTGGGAAAATAAGGGACAAATTATGCTACTATTTAATCATAGTTATGATTTTAAATAGATAATTTGAAAGTTTTCAATTTTTTTAAGTCTAGTACTATTTTTATTACCCATTTTACACATGAATTTTTAAATTCCATAACAATATTTATAAATGTATGAAAGGCTTCTTGTTTGAGATGTTACTGTTTATTCAGCAGCACTATCTTGATGTGTTTTATATGGTTTGAGTTGTATTTTTAAAGAGTGTGCAGATAGCCTCATTATTTTGAAAACCAGCCTGTGTCATGTTTACTTTGTCCAATGTAAACTATTATCTGAGGGCTGGACTAGTAAAATTTGAGGAATAAAGGTAGAATATTATCATGTTTCATAGTATAATCAATAATTAAAGCTATATTATGTTCTTATAAATATAGCTATGCACAAAAACCTCACTTGGACCTGCCCCAAAGACCAAATAGAATTAGTAGACTACACATAAACTGAATTGAGCATTGCTTACTCCCAGCTTTTCCTTTGAGTTGGCATTGAAAAATGATCTTTTCTAATTTCCCTACCTATCTAGTTTCCTATTATTTTCCAAAAGGAACATTTTAGTCAGTTTTTTTCTCTGTTCACAGTTTGTTTCTTTCCATTGCTCAAGTTGTTGTTTCTAGCAGAATTTAATGGGATTCCCATATTGGTGGTCGTTTAGGTTGGATGTGGCTTTTAAATACTTCTTTTGATGCAAAATATGTGTATTTACATTGCTGAGTACTAATGTTATTCTGAAGAAAATTAATTTTAATAGTTTTAACTTGAATATGTTTTCTTATAGCAGAAAAAGAAAACTAAGAACTTCAATCCACCAACACGTAGAAATTGGGAAAGTAATTACTTTGGGATGCCCCTCCAGGATCTGGTTACAGCTGAGAAGCCCATACCACTATTTGTTGAAAAATGTGTGGAATTTATTGAAGATACAGGTAGGATAGAAGTACTATTGCAAGAGATTTAATTTAAAAGTTCACTTTTGCTATACCAACAGTTTGTCAAATGCTCATGATTCATAAAAGCTAAGTTTTGAAAGAGGTGTATAGTTCTCCTTAGGATTGATTATCTTGAGTATTAACTCTAGACATAACTATCAGATACTTGATAAGCTTTGTTGTTAACCATTAATGCTTTTGTTGGACTTCTTTTTGATAAATGGATATGTTGAATGCTAAAATGTTACTTCCCTTATTCCGGAATTTAGAATAACTTGATTATTAAATTATGCTACTATTTAATCATAGTTATGATTTTAAATAGATAATTTGAAAGTTTTCAATTTTTTTTAAGTCTAGTACTATTTTTATTACCCATTTTACACATGAATTTTTAAATTCCATAACAATATTTATAAATGTATGAAAGGCTTCTTATTTGAGATGTTACTGTTTATTCAGCAGCACTATCTTGATGTGTTTTATATGGTTTGAGTTGTATTTTTAAAGAGTGTGCAGATAGCCTCATTATTTTGAAAACCAGCCTGTGTCATGTTTACTTTGTCCAATGTAACTATTATCTGAGGGCTGGACTAGTAAAAATTGAGGAATAAAGGTAGAATATTATCATGTTTATGTGCATTTAAAAACATGAGTTAATCATGAAACCTCAGTAATTAAATGGACTACAAAATGTAATAGTTTGAAAACATGAACTAATTCCATCTTAACTTTATTTGTTCTTAATGATCTTCTTTGGTAAATAAGCATTGTTTAAAAGACAAAACTAGGATATCTGTCCTGTCTAAAATGTCAAGCTCATTTTTACTTGGATGTACAGTTCTATACCTGTTGGGTTGTCTTTTTGGTGAGAAGTGCTGACTTTTAAGTTTTAATAAAGGAGTAGAATATGGGACAATAACTATTATCCACTAGTATTATAGTTGAAATAGCCTATATCTTCCCTGTTCCGTTAATAAGTGTTAATTTATAGAGCCTACATTTGGATATACTCTTTTTTTAAAGATTTTATTTATTTGCCAGAGAGAGCCACAGTGAGAGAGGGAACGCAAGCAGGGGTAGTGGGTGAGGGAGAAGCAGGCTTCCCGCCGAGCAGGGAGCCTGATGTGGGGCTCGATGCCAGGACCCTGGGATCATGACCTGAGCTGAAGGCAGACCCTTAACGACTGAGCCACCCAGGCGCCCCTGGATATACTCTTAATCATTTGTTTTTTTCCTTCAGCAAAGTGTATTTTAGCCAGATTTCTTGTCTATATTTCTATCCGTCTTTAGCATAGTAGAAGTGCAAAGGTCCTTAAAATATTAGCTTTCTGCTTTGAGCTTAAAGAACTCTCATTTGCTTTAGTAAATAATTTGGCTTTATGGATATGACTGAGGAATTAGGAAGTATTTTTCTTTAGTAATTAGAAAATAATAAAGTAATGTGTTTTGTACATTTATTTTTATAATTAAAATTCCCATTTCTTGAATATTTTCGAGTTGAGTGATTTGGTATGAGGAAAATGAATGAATTCCAAGTGTAAGATAAAATGAAATTCTACCCCAATTCTTAGCATAATTTGAATTAATTCAGTTAACTGACAGGTAATTTATATATTTAAGTGCTTTGTTAGAAGTGTACTGAGGTACCATAAGACCATAAGAACATATACAAGATAAAGCCCAGCTCTTGTGTGGTGGTAGTGGTAGTGTATTTGATTTACTGATTAATGCTGATGCGTTTTAGCAGAAAATTCTCAGTTGCTTGAGTTCAGTATTGAATTCTCAATATGCACTTGTAGCACAACCATCTTTTGAAGGTTTTACTTACAATGTAAATATATATCAGATACTTATATTTAAAAGTCGTACTTTGTTGTTTGGAGATCCATAGACATAGTGGTGTAAATGAGCAGTCCTTTTACTGTTAATAATCAATCAACAGGCCTTGTTTAAAGGACTAAACTTTGGGCGCCTGGGTGGCTCAGTTGGTTAAGCGACTGCCTTCGGCTCAGGTCATGATCCTGGAGTCCCGGGATCGAGTCCCATATCGGGCTCCTTGCTCGGCAGGGGGTCTGCTTCTCCCTCTGACCCTCCCCCCTCTCATGTGCTCTCTCTATCTCATTCTCTCTCTCAAATAAATAAATAAAATCTTTAAAAAAAAAAAAATAAAGGACTAAACTTTTTAAACAACCTTGAAGAAGCCATTATGGTAGTTTTAAAATTCAACTTCACTGATGATTTACATACAGTGAAATTCACCCGATTTTAATTGTGCAGTGAGTTTTGATAACTCTAGTCATTTAAACACCACCACAGTCAAGATAAAGAACATTTTCATCCCCCAAAAAGCATGCAGTGTTTCATCATGAAGTATAATAATGATAGCTAGCTGTTGGGGGTTTTTGTAGATGCTGTTTATGAGGTTGAGAAATTCCCTTCTATTTTTGTTTCCTTGTATCCAAAATGGATGTCAATTTTGTCATGTGATTTTTCTTCATCTGTTGAGGTGATCATATGGTTCTTTTTAAAGTCTGTTTATATGGTAAATTATATTAATTGATCTTCAAATGTTAAACTAAACTGCATCCCTGGGATAAATACCACTTGGGCATAACATTTTGTCTTATATTTTGCTGGATTCAGTTTATTGAAATGTTAAGGATTTCTGCTTCCTGAGGGATATTGGTCTATAGTTTTCTTTCCTTGCAGTGTCTCTTTCTGGTTTTGGTATCAGAGTAAAACTGGCATCACAGACTTGAGTCTGTTTTCTAAAAAGTTTGTACAGAATTGGTAATATTTATTAAATTTTAGTACAATTCATCAGTGAAACTGTTTGGACCTGGAATTTTATTTATGAGGAGGTTTTTAACTGTGGATTAAAATTTTTAAGTAGATACAGGGCTTTACAGATTTTTCATTTCTTGAGTAAGCATTGGTTTTTTGTGTGTCTTTCAAGGAGTTTATCCATTTCATCCAAGGTGGCATAAGCTTGTTTATAAAATTCCTTATCAGTGTTTTAATGCCTATAGCATCTGTAGTGATGTCTTCTCTTTTGATTATGTATCACTAATTTGTGTCTTTTTTCCCCCTCATGAGATATTTATCAGTATTACTGATCTTTTCAAAGAACCAACTTTTGGTTTTATTGATTTTTGTTTCCTGTATTTTGTCTGTTTTTTAATTCAGTGAATTCTTTTAATTCTCTTTTTTTCTGCTTCATTTGGCTTTATAGTGTCTTAAAGTAGAAGCCTAGGTTAATGATTTTGACCAATCTTTACTATAACATTTAATGTTAACTATTTTCCTCTAAGCATTATTCTAGCTGTATACCACAGATTTTGATATGTTTACATTTGCATTCAGTTTGGAATACTTTGTAATTTCCCTTTTGATTTCTTCTTAATTTAACTCATTGGTTATTTTAGAAGTATTTTATTTCCTTATTTTTTTAAGATTTTTATTTATTTGACAGAGAGAGAGAGAGAGAGACAGCGAGAGAGGGAGCACAAGCAAGGGGAGAGGGAGAAGCTGGCTTCCTACAGAGCAGGGAGCCCAATGTGGGGGCTCGATCCCAGGACCCTGGGATCATGACCTGAGCCAAAGGCAGACACTTAACGACTGAGCCACCCAGGCGCCCCTTTTATTTTATTTTTTTTAAGATTTTATTTATTATTTATTAGAGAGCACAAGCAGGGGGAGCAGTAGGCAGAGGGAGAGGAAGAAGCAGGCTCCCCACCAAGCAAGGAGCCTGATGTGGGGCTCAGTGACCTGAGCTGAAGGCAGACGCTTCACTGACTGAGCCACCTAGGCTTCCCAGAAGTATTTTATTTCTAAATAATTTCCAGATATCTTTGTTACTCATTTCTAGTTTAATTCTATTGCAGTTGGAAAACAAGCAGTTTGATTTTACTGTAAGTTTATTTAGATTGTTTTATATCCCAGAATATACTCTGTTTTGAAGAATGTTCCGTGGGACCTTGAATGTTTTATTAAGCTGTTGGGGTGAAGGGTTTTTTAAATGGGAGTTAGATCACGTGACGTTCTTTAAGAAGTCTCAGATCCTTCCTGATTTTTTTTGTTGACTTTTTTTTAAATTACTTATAGAATACTTTTGAAATCTGCCATCATGATTATATGTCTTTCTCCTTTTTAATTCTGTTAGGTTTTGCTTCATGTGTTTTGAAATTCTTTTAGTTGCATATACATTTAGGATTATGTCTGCTTTATGAACTGAGCTATAATTATAAAGCATTCTCTTTATGCTTTATAGTATTCCTTCTTAAGTCTACTTTGTGTAATATTAACATAGCCAGTGGTATTTTCCTTGAGTAATGTTTGTGTGGTATATCTTTTCCATCCTTGTAGCCTATTTGTATCTTTATATTTAGTTTAGCTTCTTGTAAGCAGCATATCATTGGGGTTGATAATTCATTTCTGTTCATGGAGTGTTTATTAGATCATTGGATTTTTTTATTCATTTATTTGACAGAGCACAAGTAGGCAGAGTGGCAGGCAGAGGGAGAGGGAGAAGCAGGCTCTCCACCAAGCAGGGAGCCGGATGCGGGGCTTGATCCCAGGACCCTGGGATCATGACCTGAGCTGAAGGCAGACGTTTAACTGACGAAGCCACCCAGGCACCCCTTAGATCGTTGGTTTTTAATTATCAATATGATAGGTTTTAAATCTCCCATCTTGTTTTTGTTTTTGTCCATGTGATTATTATTCCTTTTTTCTTCTTTTCCTGCCATCTTTTGGATTAATTGAATATTTTAAAAATTATGTTTTACCCCAAATTTGGGTTATCAGTTCTATCTGTCTTAGGTCTTTTTAGTGATATGCTAGTATTTGAAATACATATCTTTAATCACAGCTCATTGTCAAATATTACACCACTATAATGTAGAATTTAGAACCTAGTAAGAGTATATTTAACCTTCCATCCCTTGTTCTATTGTTGTACATTTTAATTCTGCAATTTTTAAAAAATTTCAGTATAGTTAACATACAGTGTTATATTAGTTTCAGGTGTACAGTATAGTGATTCAGCCATTCCATACATCACCCAGTGCTCTTCAGGACAAGTGCTGCACTACTTAATCCCCATCACTTATTTTACCCATTTCCCCACCTACCTCCCCTCTGGTAACCATCAATTTGTTTTCTATAGTGAAGAGTCTGTTTCTTGGTTTGTCTCTCCCTTTTTTTTTTTTTCCCTTTGCTCATTTGTTTCTTAAATTCCACATATAAGTGAAATCATATGCTATTTGTCTTTCTCTGACTTATTTTGCCTAACATTTAATTCTGTCTATGTGTTGCGTATGGCAAAATTTCATTCCTTTTTATGGCTGAATAATATTACATTTTACATCTGTATCACTACTTTATGAATTCATCTGTCAGTGGACAGTTGGGCTGCTTCCATAATTTGGCTATTATAAATAATGCTGCAATAAGTGTTGGGGTCATGTACCCCTTTGAATTTGTGTTTTTGTACTTTTTGGGTACCCAGTAGTGCAGTTGAGGATTATAGGGTAGTAGTTCTTTTTTTAACTTTTTGAGGAGCCTCCATGCTGTTACAGGGTGGCTGTACCAGTTGTCATTCCCACCAACAGTGCACATGGGTTCCTTTTCCTCCACATCCTCATGAACACTTTTTGTTTCTTGTGTTTTTGATTTTAGCCATTCTAACAGATATGAGGTAATACTTCATTATAGTTGTGATTTGCATTTCCCTGATGATTAGTGATGATGAGCATCTATTCGTGTGCCTGTTGGCCATCTGTATGTCTTCTTTAGGGAAATGTATGTTTATGTCTTCTGCCCATTTTTTAACTGGATTATTTGTTTTTTGGGGTGTTGAGTTGTATCAGTTCTTTATATATTTTAAATACTAACCCTTTATCAGATATGTCATTTGCAAATATTTTCTCCTATTCTGTAGGTTGCCTTTCAGAACAATTTTGCTGCTGTTTCCTTTACTGTGCAGAAACTTTATTTTGATGAAGTCCCACTAGTTTATTTTTGCTTTTATTTCCCCTGCCTGAGGAGACATATCTAGAAAAAAGTTGCTACAGCTGATGTCAAAGACATTATTATTACCTGTGCTCTCCTAGAATTTTTATGGTTTCATGTTTCATATTTAGATCTTTAATCCATTTCAAGTTTATTTTTGAATGTGGTATAAGAAAGTGGTCCGGTTCCATTCTTTTGCATGTAGCTGATAAGTTTTCCCAGCACCATTTGAAGAGACTGTTTTTCCCATTTGATATTCCTTCCTGTTTTGTTGAAGATTAATTGACCGTATGATTGTGGGTTTATTTCTGGGTGTTTTATTCTGTTCCATTGACTTATAATTCTACAGTATGTTTTAAACATCATAATACATGTTTATAATTTTTGCTTTAAACAGATAATTATCACTTTTGAGAGATATTTTCTTTCAAAAGAAAGATTTATAAATCGTTTTATATAATGGCTTTAGTAAAATATAATTCACATATTCTGCAATTCACCAATTTAAAATGTACAATCCAGTGGTGTTTTAGTATCTTCACAGAGTTGTGCAGCCATCAGTGCAACCTATTTTTAGAGCGTTTTCATTAACCTCAAAGGGACCCCCCATACTCATTAAGCCGTCACTCCCTATTACCCACACCCACCCACCCTTAACTTTCTGTCTCTATTGAGTTAACTGTACTGGTATTCTGTGACTGGCTTCTTTAATGTAACATTTTCAGAGCTCATCCATATTATAGCATCTATCAGTACTTCAGGTTTATTGCTGAATAATTTTCCATTGGTGAACATTTGGCTTGTTTATACTTTTTGACTATTGTGACTATTGCTTCTGTGAATATTCTTGTATAAGTTTTTGTGTGGACATGTTTTTCACTTGAGTATGTACCTAGATATGGATTTGATAGATCATATGGTAGACTATGTTTAAATTCTTTAGAAACTACCAGACTATTGTCCAAAGTAACTACCATTTTACATTCCCACCAGCAATATATAGGAGTTCCAGTTTCTCCATATCTTTGCTAATATTTTCCTTTTTTTTTTATTATTATAACTACCCTAGTGGATGTGGAATGATACCTCATATGGCTTTGATTTCATTTCCTTGAAGACAAATGATGTTATGCAAATTTTCCTCAAGCAGACTCCCCACTGAAGATAGACCCCCTCGTAGGGCTCGATCCCAGGACCGTGAGATCATGATCTGAGCTGAAGTCAGACACGTAACTGACTTAGCTACCCAGGGGCCCCTGCCCATTTTTAAATAGTTATTTATCTTACTGTTAAGTTTAAAGGCTCTTTATATATTCTGAATACAAGTTGCATTTAAGTATGATTTGCAAAAATTTTTTCCTAAAAAACATTCCTTGATGTTTTGTGCTTTTGAAGCACAAAAGTTGGAAATTTTGATGATGCCCAGTTTTTAAAGATTTTTTTCACTGTGTTCATAGGATCATGTCTAAGAAGGTTTTGCCCAATCCAAGGTCACACAGATTTATTCCTGTATATTCTTCTAAGAATTTTATGGTGCTAGTGCTCTTACATTTAGGTCTGTGATCCATTTGAGTTTTTTTGTCTATGGTGCAAGAAAAGGTTACAGCTTGCTTCTTTTGCATGCAGCTCTCCATTGTCTAAGCACGATATATTTATCCTCTGTATGTGATGTGTTCTCCTTTCTCCCTCAACTCCCAGATGCTTTTAAAGTTACTTTGTTTTTTAGCAGTTTTATTTAAAATGTTCCTTAGTGTGTGCTTTAAAAAAAAAAAAACAAAAAAAAACACTTGTGCTTGAGGTTTCTGGAGCTTCTTGCATCTTTTTGGTTTATAATTTTCAAATTTGTAAAATTTGGGGCCATTATTTCTTGAAATATCTTATTCCCCCTCTTATTTCACCGTACTTCTGCTTGTAGGCTCCCAACTACATGTGTGTTAGACATCTTGAATTTGTCCCACAGCTCACTAAGGCTGTGTGTTTTGTTAAGCCTTTTTTTTGTTCTGTGTATCATTTAGATTACACTGTATATCTGTTCACTGATTTTTTTTCTATACCGTCAAATCCAGAAGTTCCATTTAAGTCTCTTTTATTTGTGTGTCGTTTTTCTACGCATAATTTGGTATTTTCCTTTACATCTGTGAATATACTTAAAAAAATTGTAATAGCTGTTCTAAAGTCCTTTTTTACTATTCTGCCATATTTCATTTCTGGATCTGTTTCTGTTGATCTCCTAATTATGAGTAACTTTTCTGCTTTTTTGGTGGTTTTGATTTGATGTCAGACATTTTCAATTTTACAGTATTAGGTGGTGAGTTTTCTGGTGTTCTTTTAAAGAGTGTTCAGTTTGTTTTGTCATGTATTAATTATTTGTGAATCACTTTGATACTTTCTAGGCTTGTGTGTAAGTTTCTTTTGGTGGATCCAGAGTAGCTTTTATTTTATTGTTTATATAGAGCTAAAATAACATAAGGACTTGACCCAAAGCCCTGTATATTAAAAGGTCTTTGAGAATAGAATTTGAACTATTCTCTGCCCTGGACTGAGGAAGTTTCCTCTCATACATGTGGAGTATTCAACCAAAGATTTCAGGGACGTTTCTGCACATCTCTGAGGCTCTTTTCTCTGTGTAACGCTCCCTCTTTTTTGGTATTCTACCCCACAGATTTTGACCTTCTCATCCTTTCTGAACTCCAATCTCCTGCCTTCTCAACTCTGGTAGACCTTTGTGCTCTCTTGGGATTCCACCTCTCTGCACTACTGTCTAAAAACTGTTTCCAGGCACTGTAATTCAGACAATTTAACTTAATTTGCTGCTTTTCCCCCATAGATCACTGTTGTTCAATGTCTGAAAACTTTTTTATATAATTACTCCAGTTTTTAGGTTTTTACTATAGGAGAGCAGTTTCCATAGCATAGCAGTTAAGTCCTTCATGGTGGAATCAGATGTCCGTATAGCAATTTGTATAATAGTACTGTATAATAGTTGTGCTAAGGTAAAGTTGGGAAATGACCCTTGAAGTATAAGTTTAAGGTAGGCAAAAAGGCAATGTGGAGGAGAGACATTGTAAAGAAAGGGAATGATAGGCTTCTCTCAGGAATTAGTATGATAAACCTGATAGATAATGAGGTTGAAAGAGGACTCAAAAATGCTCCTCATATTGCTGGTAGGGTAAATGTAGGTATACCATTAATGAAAACAGAAATTGAAGTATGAAAAGCAGAAATGGCATTTTGATAATGGATTCATATTATGTACATGTTAAATCTTTAGGTGCCTGTGGGTTATCCATAAAAAGCCCCAAGACTCCATTGAATGTATGGCTATGGATCTTTGGAAATGGCTTAATCTTAAGATTTTGGTAATTGTCATTATATAGATATCAGTGTAAGCTATGTGTTGATGAAATTTGGGTGAATATACAGAGTGAGAAGAAAAGTTCAGTGCAAATAGGCTATACAAAAGAGTAGGCTCAAAAACACCAGAGAGGAGAAAAATTTTAATAAGGAAGCATCATTATCAGCACTGAATATGAAGAAGTCAGGTGACTTAGAATGATACTTTTAAAAACATTTTTTTTGAGATAAAATTCACATGACATAAAATTTAGCCATGTAAAAATGTACAGTTCAGTGACATGTAGTGCATGTACAGTGTTGTGCAACCACCACCTTATCTAGTTCCAAAGATTTTTATCACCCTAAAGGAAACTATACCCATTAAGTAGTTAGTCCTTTCCCTTTTCCTCCCTTGGCCCAAGACTCTGGCAACCACCAAGCTGCTTTTTGTCTCTGTGTATTTACTTACCCTGAATACTTCATATATATGGAATCATACAATATGTAACCTTTTGTCTGGTATCTGTTACTTTGCATAGTATTTATCTTTGTTGTAGCATGTGTAATTGTATGGATTTACCACATTTTGTTTATTCATTGATAAGTTGGCGGACGTTTAGTTTGTTTCCACCCTTTGGCAATTGTAAACACTGCTGCTGTGAACATTCATATACAAACATTTGTTTTGAGTACCTGTTTTCAGTTCTTTGGGGTAGATACCCAGGAGTTGAATGTTGAGTCGCGTGGTAATTCTGTTTATCTTTTTTTGCGGAGCTGTCAAATTATTTTCTACAGTGGATTCACCATTTTATATTTCCACCAGCAGTGTACAAGAGTTCAAATTTGTCCACATCATTGGCAAATTGGAAGAGCAAAATAAGATTATCAGCAGCAGGAGGTGCACCGCCAACAAATCAGGAAATTGAAAAACTATAAAATGTAGGAAAAAATACTGCAAAATTGCAAAGACTCTAACCCAGGAATGCCTAGATAGATTCTGAAGATAGCACACCTTCAAAACCAGAGAAACCAGGAATTATAAATTAGTCTCTTAAAGAATTTCTTTAGTTTTAGTAATGTTGTGTCTAGCAGAAATTCCTTGAAGTTTTCTGGTATATTAATAATAATACTTTTTATCGTTTCTGGCTCTGAAATATATTTTTATCTTTTAGCAGGAACATTATCTTCTTTAAGTAGCTAGTCATTCGGTCTTAAGTAATGCTTTTTTGTTATTGTTGTCGTCATTTGTTTTTACATCATTGCCTTAGATGATAATCTTCATGAGAGTAGGGACCCCTAGGTCCTAAAATCCATGGCTGTGGCACATATGAGTAAGTCCTTACTTAATGAATGTTTAAACAGTTTTTTCCTAATAACTGATTATTTGTCCTTGTGACATTAGTTATACATGAATAATATTTCAGTCTTTATTTTCCAAACTACAGTTAGCATTTATTGTTTTTCATACAAACACAAAGACTGCATGATGATTGCAAAAGATGAGAAAACGGAGACATATGTGCTCCAGTGAGACTTATAATAATAATTTAAATGTATAGCAACTGAATAATTTGCATTATGCTTAGCCCCACTAAGTTATATTATCATAAAAACACAGGTTTTGCATTTTAATAATAATGGATGAAGGTGATACACAATGTGTAAGATGATCTCTGGTTTTTCTTTGGAAAGAGACTATTCTTAAGTGAAAGCTATTTCAGATGCTTCCTTTTTAAGTTAAATTGAAACACGAAACTGTCATTTTTGTGGTTGACAACCAGATGATGTATACATAGATCTCTTGTTTAATGATGAAATTCCTGCAGGAAAATAAATGTGCAAGTCTGAAGAGACCCTAGCCCTTAATCTTTTTATTCCTCAGGTGAAATAATATACTTTGCTAATATAATAATCAGCTTTTATGGAATATTTACTATTTGTACAATAATTTTTAGTATGATATAAAATAACTTTGTATATTTATGTAATTTTCACACCTGAATGAGTTGTATGTACAGTTACTGTATCTGTTTTACAGAAGTAGAAACAGGCTCAGAGAAATTAAGTAACAGATCTGAGGTCACACAATTGGATTCTAGCTCCACTTACCATTACTGCTTACAGATGACGTTTGATGAGAGTTGTTTTATTGTTGTTGAGGAAAGGAATTGTCTCTTTCATTATAGCAAGAAGAAAGGCACAGATAAGTCCATAAGAGGTAGAATGAAAAATGAGTTGTGATTTTATTATGATCAAGAGTTAAGGTTTTCTTTTTGTATATATTTTTACCATATATAATATACCTTTAAACATACATAGCTTTTTCAAAAGGGGATAATTAAAAATAGTTTTATAATAGTTTTAGTATATGAGCAACATCATTCCATGCAATAAGATAGTTGTCTTTGGAATTACCTTTTATGACTTACCATATTCTAACATCATTATAGTTGTGGTTTATTCAGTTATCCTGTATTTCTGAACATAAGTCTCCAAACATTCAATGCCAGCAGTTATCCTTTTATATGTACATTTTTATATGCTTGTATTTTTATTTTTTCAGAAAAATGTTTAGATGTGAATTTTCTATGTCCAACCCGAAGTGGTGGAAAGTATGTACCATAATAAAATAGGCATTGTTGAATGTGACATACTAATTACCCTAGCTTGTTCAATGTGTGACCTTGAGAAAGTCATTTCACTTTTCAAAGCTTGTTTATCTTTTACATAAGGCCTCTCGTCAGTTATTTTGAACATGGGATGAAAATGATATATGTAATATGTTTTTATTAACTTTATTTTTTTTAATTTATTAAGTAATCTCTGTGTCCAACGTGGGGCTCAAACTCATGACCCTGAGATCGAGTCGCATGCTGTACCAATTGAGACAGCCAGGCACCCCTTCTTTATGAACTTTTAATCATTATAGTAAGGAAAGTAACAAAATGAAAGATTGGAGAGCTATTGTTATTTTTTCTCAAATAGTAAAGATTTTGTGGCTGGGAAATATAGTGACATGTTTTATTTTTTATTTTTTTTTAAGATTATATTCATTTGAGAGAGAGAGAGCACAAGCTGGAGGGGGGGGAAGGGAGAGGGAGAAGCAGACTCCCGGCTGAGCAGGAAGCCCAACTCCAGGACTCTATCTCAGGACCCTAGGATCATGACCTGAGCGAGCCAAAGGCAGTCGCTTAACCGATTGACCCACCCAGGTGCCCTAGTGACAAAATAATAAACATATCTTTTCCACCCCCCCCAGTGGAATTTTAAGATACTGTTTTTGATTAAGAAAATACTGAAAAAAGAAAAGAAAATACTGCCTTTAGCTTTATTATTCCTATAATAGCCTTTGCCTAAAATGTTATTTAACACTGCCCGAAGATTCTTACTGCATTGATGTTAGTTCACCCCCCCCTTTTTTTTTTTTTTTAAGATTTTATTTATTTATATGTCAGAGAAAGAGAGCACAGGCAGGGGGAGCGGCAGGCAGAGGGAAAAGCAGGCTCCCCACTGAGCAAGGAGCCGATACAGAACTTGATCCCAGGACTCTGGGATCATGACCTGAGCTGAAGGCAGACACTTAACAGACTGAGCCACCCAGGCATCCCAATGTTAGTTCATCCTTATAAGCTTGATATATAGATAGATTTATTTTTTTAGAGCAATTTTAGGTTTATAACAAAATTGAGAGGAAGGTATATATTCCCATATATTCCTTGCTCCCACATATGAACCCCACCCCCACCCCACGTTACCAGCATCACTCACCAGAACACTACGTTTTTTACCAATGTTCAGCCATTAATGTATCAAAATCACCCAAAGTCCCTAGTGTACTTTAGAGTTCACTCTTAGTTTTATACATTCTATGGATTTGGACAAATGTGTAATGACATATCCATATTATAATAACGTACAGAGTATTTTCACTGTCCTAAAAATTCTCTGTGTTCTGCCTATTCATCTCTCCCCCACTCTCCCTTCCTCTACCCCAGGCAGCAGCTATCTTTTTTATTCTCCATCTTTTTGCTTTTCTATGGTATATAGTTGGAATCACAGAGTATGTAGGCTTTCCAGATTGGCTTCTTTCACTTAGTAATATGCATTTTAAGATTCTTCCATGTCTTTTCATGGCTTGATAACTTACTTCTTTTGGGCACTTAGTAACATTCCATGTTTGGATGTGCTACAGTTTTTTATCCATACACCTAGTGAAGGACATCTCGGTTGCTTCCAACTTTTGGCAATTATGAATTAAAATGCTATGAACATAGTCTGCAGATTGTTGTGTGGATGTAAGTTTTCAACTCCTTTGGGTAAATAACAAGGAATACAATTGCTGGATGGTATGGTAAGAAGATGTTTTGTAAGAAACTGCCAAACTGTCTTCCAAAGTGTCTACCATTTTGCATTCTCACCAACAGTGAATGAGAATTCCTGTTTTTCCACATTCTTGCTAGCATTTGAGTTTGTTAGTGTTATTTTTTTTTTTTTAAAGATTTTATTTATTTATTTGAGACAGAGAGAATGAGATACAGAGAGCATGAGAGGGAGGAGGGTCAGAGGGAGAAGCAGACTCCCTGCCGAGCAGGGAGCCTGATGCGGGACTCGATCCCGGGACTCCAGGATCATGACCTGAGCCGAAGGCAGTCGCTTAACCAACTGAGCCACCCAGGCGCCCCTGTTAGTGTTATTTTAATAGGTATGTAGTAGTATCTTACTGTTTTAATTTGCAGTTTTCTAGTAACATACTATGTAGAACATATTTTCATACTCTTATTTGCCACCAGTATATCTTCCTTTATGGTGTCTGTTAAGGTCTTTGGCCTGTTTTGTAATGGAGTTGTTTTCTTATTATTGAGTTTTAAGCATTCTTTGTATATTTTGAATAACAGTCCTTTATCAGATATGTCTTTTGTAAATATTTTCTCCCAGTCTGTGACTTGTCTTCTAATTCTCAAAATACTGTTTTTCACAGAACAGAAATTTTTAGTTTTGATGAAGTCCAGTTTATCAATATTTCCTTTATGGATTATATCTTCAGTGTTGCATCTAAAAAGGCATCACCATACCCAAGGTTATCTAGGTTTTCTACTGCTATCTTCTACTTATTTTATAGTTCTGTTTTATATTTGAGTCATTTAGTTTTTAGATTTATATTCCCATTTTGAGTTCATTTTTGTCAAGGGTGTAAGGTTTATACCTAGATTGGTTTTTTTTTTAATGCAGATACATAGCTTTTCACCGTTTGTTGAAAAGATTATCTTGTATTTGCCTTTGCTCCTTGGTTAAAGATTAGTTGACTTTATAGGTATCTGTTACTAGGTTCTCTGTTCTGTTCCCTTGATCTGTTTCCCTATGTTTTCCTTAATACCACATCATCTTGTTTACTGTAGCTCTGTAGTAAATCTTGAAGTTGGGTAAGTGTCAGTCCTCCAGCTTTGTTCTTCTCTCCGAATATTGTATTTGCTTTTGAGTCTTGGCCTCTCTGTATAAAATTTAGAATCAGTTTGTTGATATTTATAATAAAATTATTTGCTGAGAATTTGATTGGATTGCATTGAATCTGTAAGTCAAGTTGGGAAGAACTGACAATGTTGACAATATTGTGTCTTCCTATCTGTGAACATGGAATATCTCTTCACTTAGTTCTTTGATTTGAGTTTTATTCATCAGTTTGTGGTTTTACTCATGCAGATCTTATACATGTTTATTGAATTTATACTTAAGTATTTCATTTTGGGGAGTGCTAATGTAAATGGTATTATGTTTTTAATTTCAAATTCCACTTGTTCACTGGTATATAAGGAAAGTAACTGACTTTCATATGTTAACCTTGTATCCTGCAACCTTGCTATAATCACTTATTAGTTCTAGATTTTTCACCTATTGATTTTCTACACAGATGATCGTGTGATTTGTTAAAAAAAAAAAAAAAAAAGATTTTCTTCCTAATCTTTATGCTTTTGATTTCCTTTGCTTTATTGCTTTGGCAAGGATTTATAGTATACTGTCAAAAGGCATGGTTCGAGGGGACATCCTTGCCTTATACCTGATTCAAGTTTCTTACTGTTACGTATGTTTGCTGTAGGTTTTTTTTTTATAGTCTTTATCATATTAAGATAGTTCCCCTCTATTCCTAGTTTGCTGAGAGTTTTTATCATAAATGAGTGTTGGATTTTGTCAGATGCTTTTTCTGCATATTGATATGATTGTGTAATTTTTCTTTAGTCTAATGATTTAATGGATTGTTTAATTGGTTTTTGGATATTGGACTAGCCTTTCATACCTCGGATAAATCCCACTTGGTCGTAGTACATCATCTTTTTTAAACATTTTTTTTTATTCAATTTGCTAATACTTTGTTGAGGATTTGTGCATCTGTTCATAATAGATACTGGTCTGCACTTTTATTTTCTTACAATTTTTTGTCTGGATTTATAAGCTTTTACCATATGAAAAATCGCACTATACTCAGCTTGAGATTGATGGACATGTTACTGCATCCATTGTTTCAAGACTCAAAATAACTGGCCTGTTGAACTGCATACTGCTTCATATCAGGGACAGTGTATTTTAGGTCTTTTATCACATGCATATTCTAATACACTGCACATAGTAGGTGTTGTATTAAGGAATATTAAATCCTGCTTCAAATCAAAACACATCATAGTACGTCTCCATATGTTCATATCTTTTCTGCATTTGTGAATAAGTACACTTCAATAAGATATAGCTGTCTCATTTAGTGTTCATCTCATTTATGCATATAATCTGTTACACATTTTGTTTTAGGCTTGGGACATCACATCTAAGAGAATGACTCCTAGATCTCTTTCTCACACCCCAGCGTTTTCCTTTATTCCTGACTGCCTATTGAACTTTTCTATTTGGATGTGGTATCTTGGGATTTAAGATTAAAATTCAGTTCATTTTCCCCCAAGCCACTTCTCTTGATTTCCTTTTTTCTGATAGTGCCAGTTTCTTTTTCCCAGTTACCTGGGCAAAGGTATTTCATTAATCTGACTCCTCTTTCACCCTTCGTGCCCACACACTATTAATTGCTCAGCCTTAGCCTTTCTTAGTAGTATTTTTCTTCTGTCTGTTTTCCAGTGTCACTACCATATCAAGATCTCTTTTTTTTAATCACATTTACACTGTTACTGCTTCTAATCCAGTTGTCTCCCTACCCCCAAATGTGTCTTCTACTTAAAAATATTGAGTGCTTAGAAGGAAAAAAATAAAGTTAAAATCTAACTTAATTTTGGGGGCGCCTGGGTGGCTCACTCGTTAAGCGTCTGCCTTCGGCTCAGGTCATGATCCCGGGGTCCTGGGATCGAGCCCCGCATCGGGCTCCCTGCTCAGCCAGGAGCCTGCTTCTCCCTCTCCCACTCCCCCTGTTTGTGTTCCCTCTCTCACTGTGTCTTTCTCTGTCAGATAAATAAAAAAACCTTTAAAAAAAAAATCTAATTTTGGTTGCAAGAAACCAAATGCAAAAAATACACTTAATTGAAAGGAAAATTATCTCTGGAAGCCAAGAGATTCTGTCCCCAGTGGACTAGAATCCAGGTAGTAGTATCATCTGTTTTTCTGTGTCCTTTTCTCTCTGTAGACTTACCTTGTCTATTTACACATCCTATATTTTTATATCTTAGTTTGAATTACATGCTGAGCCTAACCAGATATCTTTGAGTCCCCAATTCCAAAATCTCAGAGAATCTGATGAGTGTAACATAGCATACTGTACTGACCAGTTTGTTGATTTAGCATTTCCAAATAATCAAATTTAATTTTTTAAATAACTGATTAATATAGAATGTTTTATTTTGTCTAAATGCATGTTGCATTGTGCAGTTTTCTTGAAGTATGATTTTGCCTTAATACTACTACTTACCCATGTACCTCCCCATGGTTTTTATCTTTCTGTCAAGCAGTAAGAATGTATTTTAAAGATTTTATTTATTTATATTAGAGAGAAAGAGCGTGTGTAAGTGGGGGAAGGGGCAGAGGGAGAGAGACAATCTCAAGCAAACTCTGTGCTGAGTGTGGAGCCCACTTCAGGGCTTGATCTCATGATCCTGATGAGATCATGACCTGAGCCGAAACCAAGAGTCCAGACACTAAACCAGCTGAGCCACCCACGTGCCCCAATAATGCATTTTTAATTGTGTAACATCTACCTTGAATAAGTTTATATACTACCACCAATTTTGATTTTTTTTCCCCACATGAGCTTTTGAGGTTTTTTTTTTTTGAGGTAAAAATCACATAACGTATAACTTAACCACTTTAAAGTGTACAATTCAGTAGCATTTAGTGTATTCATAATGTGTAAACCTCACCTCTAATTAACTCCAAAATATTTCTCTCTCCAAAGGAAATCCTGTACCCATGATGCAGGCAGTCACTCCTCACATACCACATTTTGTCTGTCCATTCATCCAGTGATGGCTATATGGGTTATTTACATTTTGTGTCTCTTGTGAATAGTGCTTTTATGAAGATTTATATACAAGTATTCCTTGAAAAGCTCCTGGCATGGAGCCCAGTGCAGGCCTGGATCTCACAACCCTGACATCATGACCTGAGCCCAAATCAAAAGCTGGACCCTCAACCTACTGAGGCCCCCCAGGCACCCCTGGCCATTATTTCTTCAGATATTTTCCTTTCCATCTAGGAAGGCCCTTGTGCATATGTTGGTAAACTTGATGGTGCCCCAGAAATCTCTTAGGTTTTGTCCATTTTTCTTCATTCTCTCAAAATAGATAATCTCAACCCACCAGTCTTTAAGTTCACTATTTCTTCTACCTGCAGATAAAATCTGCTCTTAAACCTCTCTAGTGAATTTTTTTAGAATTGATTGATTTGTGAGCGCACACATGGAGAGAATCTTCAAGCAGACTCCCTGCTGATCAGGACTCAGTGCCATGACCCATGAGATCACGACCTGAGCCAAAACCAAGAGTGAGACGCTCAACTGACTGAGTCACCCAGGCGCCCCTCTGTAGTGAATTTTTCATTTTCTTTATTCTAATTTTGAGATCCAGAATTTCTCTTTAGTTCTTTTTGTAATTTTTATCTATTTATTGATACTCACTATTTGTTGTGATTGTTCTCCTGGTTTCTTTCAGTTCTTTGTTAATGCATTTTTCTAAACAGTTGATTTAAAGTTTTTGTGTGATGCAAAGACTGGGTTTCCTCATGAACAGTTTCTGTTTATTTCTCTTGTTTCTTGGGTGTACTATATTGTTTATTTCTATGTCTCTTAAAATGTTGTTGAAAACGTATTTTGGGGTTTTGAATATTGTGGTATCTCTGGAAATCAGATTCTCCTCCTCAGCAGGGTTTCTCTTGTTGTTTATTGGCTATGTTTGCTGGTTTGGTGACTTTCCTAAAATACTGTTGTAAAGTGTGTATTTTTTGTCATTTGTGGCCACTGACGTCTGTACCCCATTAGATTAGTGGTTAGCTAGTGTTTTGACAGTTTGTTTAAATGCCTGAAAGTCATTGGAAAAAGTCCTTTCCAAGTCTTTGCAGATTTTATTGGGGCATTCTTTCAACACTTACCCAAGCCGTTTATAACTCTGCCTGAGCCTTCACTTCCAGCTTGAGCAGAGCCTGTGGTCAGCCTAGAGATGAAAGTTTCTAATCTTGTCAGGCATTTTCTGAGGATGTATCTAGCCCTGGGCATGCATGTGGACTTCTTGATTCCCCAGTATTATGTAGGAGCTTTTTAAAAGCTGTAATTCTGCCAATGTCTCCCATGCCAACATCTTCCATCACAGGCTTTCCCTCCCTTTGCTTGTCCTGACTGTTGTCTCCTGCTCCAAATTGCTACAGCTAATACTTGTGCCTTTAAATGCCAGTGAAAGTACCTCACCCCTGGGGACACTTCAAGTTGAGTGAAACACAAGCAAGCCCTTGTGCTGTTCATCTGGGAGACAGGTGAAAACCTATCACCACATTTCTTTGAGAATAAGATCTCTGTTGCTCCCTCTGGCACTTGCAATCTTTGCCCAGAGCACAGGCTGCATCATTATGGTCGTTGCCAATCTGAAGTGTAGGGGTATGGTAGATGGACAGTTAGAAGCTGCTTTCTTCACCAAGCCTTTTAGTGGTTGTGATGATTTTTTTTTTTTTTTTTTTTTTACCAGATTTCAGAGTTCTGCAAAAATTGATTCTGACACTTTTTGACAGCTCATTAGTTGCTTTTCTGGGGGGAACCAAGCCCTGAAATTCCCATCTCCATCTCTTACTGATGCCATTCCCCATGGACATATTTTTCTAATTTATGGGTTATCTACATACCTTACTTTGTAATCTCTTTTATGATTTAGGATTATTTCAACCCGAAGGTGTACAGAAACAGTCTGTGAAACTCTCTGTTTTATATCCTGTATTAGCAGTTCAGATAGACCATTTTCAGATACCAAGAACTTTGTACAGCACAAGGGTTAGGTACTTTTCTAACAAAAGAAAAAAAAGAGGATACTTGGTTAAAAGTTATCATTCAAAATTTCTAAACTTTTATATTTAGTTTTGGAATTTTGGAATAGATTTCTAATGCCTTTATTGTTTGAAGGCCCACGATAGATATTTCGGGTGATTTAAGTCCAAGTTAAACTTTGATAATTCACATCTAGGTAAGTGAGTTAGGGGTGTTTTTTGTTTGTTTATTATACATCATTTAGTTATTAGTGAATGGAAGGCAAGATTTTTAGCATGTATGATTAAGTACCTTAAAATTTTTATTTAGCGAGAAATATTAAATGCTTATCACTATGTTGGTGGTTGTCAACCTCAGCATTATTGACATTTTGGGCCATTTAACTCTATGAGAGGGGCAGTCTAGGATATAATTTAATTTAGGTGCATTGCATTTAGTGTTCTTTTAGTCTTTTAAAACCCCTTTAATTCAAAAGAGTTTTTGAAATTATCATCAGACCTTTAGCCACTAGTTTTAGTCTTCATTGATTTTTTTTTAAATTTTTAAAAAAGATTTTATTTATTTATTTGAGGGAGAGAGAAGGCATGAGAAGGGAGAGGGTCAGAGGGAGAAGCAGACTCCCTGCCGAGCCCGGAGCCCGATGCGGGACTCGATCCTGGGACTCCGGGATCATGACCTGAGCCGAAGGCAGCCGCTTAACCAACTGAGCCACCAAGTCACCCTTCATTGATTTTTTAAATTTCTCCTGTGGTTATTGGTTGACATTTCACTATACAAATGAACTACTCTTTCTTCCTCAATTTGAGTTTGTGTGATGCTTCCTCATTATTAGATTTGAATTACATTTTTTTGTTAGAAATACCACCAGGGTGATATGTCTTTTTAAGTACATCATATCTGTTGAGACAAAATGTCAGTTTGCCCCAATATAGGTGTTATTAATTTTGATTATTTGGTGCTATATCTACCAAACTTCATCACTGAAGTTAAAACTTTAATTTATTAATTTTTTGTTTATATTGTTATGGATTCATTCATCCTTAATATAGTCAATGGGTTATAATCCATTAATGTTTTTATATATTTTGATATTCAGATCATTGTAACTTAGTCTCCTTCATGGCTTCTGTGTCCTTTTAAGATATGTCCCCATAATTCTAAGTACTTTTTCAGTTTTCTGGCACAAGATGCACCAGGCTTGGCTTATACTTTTTCTGATTGAACTTTGGCATCAGCCTTTGCTCCAGATTGCTCTGGTTTGTTTCGGTAAAGAATGGTATTTAGAAACCAATATTGGGGCTGTTTATGGACCATCTTAGCAGAAAAGGCTAGGAAAGCTCAGAAATATATGTCTGTATGTATCTGTACTTACTTCTTTAGCAGTCTATTAAAAACCATGAATTTTTGCTGTTACTTTCAATTTCAGTCTAATGCCACAACGTACATTTAATTCTATTTCCTCTTATTAGTAATTTCCTTCTCCAACAGTGGGAATCCTTGCTCCTTTTATTCTCCGCGTATTTACTAATTTGCTCAAGTCTGGAATGTGCAAAAGTCTCCATTACACCCTAGATTTGAAACCTATTAAGTAGAGTTCAGTAAGTGGCTCCCAGTTTGTTTGTTTGTTTGTTTTTAATTTTTAAGGTCCAGTTACATAGAGTGAAGTGCACCAAACTTAAGGGTACACTTAGATTGAGTTGAGACAAATGCATACCCCTGTTTCATCCACATACCTGTCAAGAGACAGAACATTTTCATCATCCTTTATGTCTGTTCCCAAATTAGTTTTCCAACCACCCAAGATAACCTCTTCTGATTACCCCATCCCCCACTTATAAGTAAGTACTACCTGTTTTAGAACTTGATATAAATGGAATCATACAAAATAAATTATTTTGTGACTGGTTTCTTTCATTCATTACAGAATAATTCTTGTTGTGACTATGTCAGTAAAATTTTATAACATTTAAAAATACAACTTTAGCCATGAAACTTTGTCATTGGATTTTTGCTCCCTTTTATGTTCATAGATTTCTGAGTATTAACTTTTCCTCCAGCATGAGATAAACTTCATTCTTTCCTATTGTGTATTCTTTGTAAAGACTAAGATGCCTGGGTGGCTCAGTCAGGTAAGCGTCTGCCTTCGGCTCATGTCATGTTCCCCGAGTCCTGGGATCAAGCCCCCCATTTGGCTCCCTGCTCAGCGGGGAGCCTGCTTCTCCCTCTCTCTCTCCTACTCCCCCTGCTTGTGATCTCTTGCTCTCTCTGTCAAATAAATAAATAAAATCTTAAAAAAAAAAGACTAAAGTAATTCTAATAACTAGGTAGGAAAGTAGAAGGAATTAATAATACATTGTCCCGTGCAAAAGCTGTGACATTGGTCAAGGAATGTTTGAAATAATCTCCTTTTTCATTGATTACTTGTTTTGGGTTTTTGTTGTTGTGGTGGTGGTATTGGTGGTTGTTGTTACTCCTGTAACGAGAGTACAATAAGAGTACAATGCCTTATCAAATTGAGTTTCTTTTAGAATGCTTTGAGGAACTTCCTATTGAACATAGAGAATAGCTATAGACTTTTGGCCAGTGACATATAAATGTTAGATCTTTTGTTATTGTCTACAAGTCCCTGGGGCTTTTCTTTTTTCTTTCTTTCTTTTTTTTTTCTTCTCCAGTATAATTTCTTTATGTTGTTTAGACTCTGTAATTTCTATTGATTTATCTTCAAGGTCTGTCTGGTTCTGTTACTTCTTAGTTCTAAAATTTCCAGTTCTTATTGTATTTCTGATTTTTTGCTGAAACTTTCTATTTTTTGTTCCTAGTGTATTTATAATTGCTTGTTGAAATATTTTATGATAGCTGCTTTAAAATCCTTGTCAGATCAGGGCGCCTGGGTGGCTCAGTTGGTTAAGCGACTGCCTTCGGCTCAGGTCATGATCCTGGAGTCCCTCGATCGAGTCCCGCATCAGGCTCCCTGCTCGGCGGGGAGTCTGCTTCTCCCTCTGACCCTCCCCCCTCTCATGTGCTCTCTCTCACTCTCTCTCTCTCAAATAAATAAATAAAATCTTTAAAAAAATAAATAAATAAAAAAATAAAATCCTTGTCAGATCATTCCACAACTGACGCCTTTGTATTGGTGTCTGTTAATTGTCTTTTCTTATTCATGTTGAGATTTTCTTCATTTGTGGTATGATGAATGATTTTAGCCTATTATTGTATCCCAGGCATTTTGGATATTATGCTATGAGATTTTGGATCTTCTGTTTTAGTAGGCCTCTTCTGACACTGCACAAGCAGGGAAGGAGAGCTGCTTCATTACTTCAAGTTGGGGATGGAAGTCCGGATGCCCTACTTGGTCTCCATAGGGTTCTACTGACACTGCCATGGTGGGGAGGGTAGTTTCCCTCTTTTGTCAGGATCTAGTCTCCATTCACCTCTAGTGACATTCCAGGGAGGGGAAGGGGTGCCTTTCTTACTGCTGGGCAGAAGTGGAATTCTAATCTCCCTACTTGGTCACAACTGATGTATGTGAGGAGTGGGTTTCATGGTCTTTGGCTAGAGGAGGGCAGTTATAATAAAAAATGTTTTGTTTTACTTTCTTTTTTTGTTTGTTTTTGTTTGTTTTGTTTTGCTTTCTAAGGCCACATATTTCACTAGAGAAAGCAGGTTTTTCTTGTTGTGGTTGGTTTTCTGTTAGTTTTTCTTTTTTGCCTGTGCTTAGTGAGTGGTATTTCTGGGTTGCAGGCTTCTGTTGCCCAATCCAGTATATATGAGGCAAAAAGAAAACCCAGAGAACTCACTGTCCTATTGTTCTTCAAGTTCCAGGGTCCTTAGATAGCTTACTTTCTCTCTACCAGTCTTTTGACTTTCTATATATTATGCTCAGGAATTTTAGCTGTATTTGGTGGGAGAAATAGGGAGAAACTTGTCTTCTCATTTTGCATGGAACCTGGGTGTCCTAAATGGTTAAACAGAAAAAGTAGTCCATTGAGAATTTAAAAAGAAATGCTCAAAAAAATTAAATTCTTAACAGTTTACCACCATATTTTTGTAAGTCACTAAGATGTACATAAACTTAAGTATATTTTTTGTTGTAGATAAGTATGTATGTATAAAAGCTTGTATATTTCTTTTTTCTTTTAGGATTATGTACTGAAGGACTCTACCGTGTTAGTGGGAACAAAACTGATCAAGACAATATTCAAAAGCAGTTTGATCAAGGTATGGCATATAAAATAAAAGCATTTTAAAATTATTTTCCTTATTGATATTTCATGGTAGGAAGATTGATTTTCTAAGGATGTGGGATTTTGAAGGGAAAGAGTTTTGAAACAGGATTAGAAGTATGTGATAGAATAAATACCACAGTCAGGAAATAGAAAAGCTATAAATCCATTGCCAGAATTAGAAAAGCAATAATAAATTGACTTATGACATACCAGCATCTTTGTATAGCAGAGAGAGTACTTATTTAAAGATGCAATTAAAATTTTATTTCATGCTGTAGGGCCAACTAACCATTAGGAATAAAAACAAAACAGTTCCCTACTCAGAGTAAATTCTGTAAGAAATCAAAGTTTTAAATACGAAAAATGAAGACTGAACATTATGGAGAAAAAGGAGTGAATATTTTTATAATCTTAGAGTATGGAAAGGCCTAAATTTGATACGAAACCTAGAAAGCATACACAAGATAATAAATTGGACTACCTAAAAATGTAAAAATTCTGTGTGAGATAGTGGATAAAACATAAAATCAGGAGACAAACTATAAACTTGAGGAAGTTATGGAATATTATCTAAGCTAGATAAGCAGTTCACATCAGAAGAAAGTGACCAACCAAGTTTATGAAAATATGCTCTGTCTCTATGATTTGTAGATATAAATATTAAAGCAAAAAGATTTGGTTTTTATGTGTTTATTATCAGCGAAAAAGATTGTTGATAGAGTATAGACAAGCAGGTATGTTGCCTTTTGAGAGGCAATTCATGTATATCTATTAAAATTCAGGTATCTTTGCTAGAGAAATTCCACTTACAAATATTTATGTTACAAAAGTCTTAGTGTAAGCTTACAAAGATATACTTGAAAGGGTAGTCATTGCAGCATTGTCTGAAATTTTTTAAAAAGGAGAGGGCCTACCCACTGTGCTTATAAGCAGACTACTAGATAACCATGTAAAATAATGTAGATTTGTGTGTGTTGAAATGGTAAAATGTCAGTTGTTGAGTGGTGTGTGTGTTTTCCTTGCTTTAAAAGTATATTGTATATATTGTACTTAATTTTTTAAAAACATTTTGTTGGATAAACTGAAACTTTATAATACCAGATTTGTGCAATTTCCCTTAAAATAATGAAGGAACGGGTAGTGGTCAGTACTAGGCCTCTTTAATTAGACTGCCTGCTTTTATTTTCTGGTTCTGCCACTTACTGTCTTTGTGCCATAGGGGAGTTAATTTTTCTTAATCCTAACTTTTTCATATTTAGAATGGGAGTGATTAGAGGAACTGTGATGAATAATGAGATAATGAAGAGTTTTCTGTATGACCATATTAAATATTCTTCAGATAGCTAGTTACAAGGAATGTAGCCTAATAAAATAAGCTTTAGTATATAAAAGTGTTTATCATAGTATCTTTAATGTTTTTAAATGAAATCCAAATGTTCAGTAATAAAATATTATGTATATTGTTAAATCTGGGGGCATATTTTGTGGTCATTAAAACTATTTAGGGCAAAAGTTTAATAATGGGTTAAGGATATATGTAGGTTCTTAGTACTAGTCTTTCAGCTTTTCAGTTATATTACAATTAAATGTTATCTAGCACACAGAAAAGTTAAAAAGTTGCTTGTGAAATTTTAATGATCTTAGGTAATGCCTTAAAAATGAAATCCAGTATAAAATGTATGATTTGTCTGATTTATTTTTTTAATAAGTGGGAAACAGCTGAAAGGAAATATGCTAAAATAAAGTATAAACAGTGATTGTCTCTAGGTATGGGGTAATTTTTTTCTCTTGTTGGTCTGTGTTTGTACATTTTCCATCAAAAGTATCCATTGTACTTGTAAAAGGAAAATATTGATTCTTTTAATAGCAGATTAACCTTATGATACATCGTTAGTATTTTCCAGTCTTTTTTTAGTCAGAATTTCACTGATAAGTGTTGAAATTAAAAGTATTTCATATAAAAAATTAAGCATAAATTAGAAGGTGTAACTCAGATTTGTGTGCTTAATTCCTGTCTTTTGTCTGTTTTCTTATTGCCTTTTTAAATAGCTTATATAAACAAAATATTTTAAAAGATAGATGTTAGTGAAAACTAATGTTCTTCAGCATACTAATAAGCCTAACAGCATTTTTTGTTGTGATAGAAGATGCTTCTTGCTTGGTTCTCTCTTTCCTTATGTCAGGCAAACTTAAAACAGTGGGGGAGGGATGTATCACCCTGTAAAGAAACATGGCTGATGAGAAGATTCTAAAAATTTGGATCTACAAGTACCTGTTTAGCTTACTTCTCTTACAATAAATCAGAATTTTATTTTATAAATTTAAATTTAAATTTTTGTCTTGTAGATCATAATATCAGTCTAGTATCAATGGAAGTAACAGTAAATGCTGTAGCTGGAGCTCTTAAAGCTTTCTTTGCAGATCTGCCAGACCCTTTAATTCCATATTCTCTTCATCCAGAGTTATTGGAAGCAGCAAGTAAGTTATAAGCCTCCTTTTTTGGAGAGGGATGATGATGGTGGGTTTTATATATTGATTGCTATGTGTTAAAATCAGTCTCGCACTAGAACATGTAGCTAATAAAAATTTAGCTTATAAGACTCTTTCTTAAATGTATTTTCCTCCAAATAAATAAAATCAGAATCTCGGGAGTATTCCCCAGGAATACTTAGGTTTAGCTGGTCTCTCAAGTGACTCAGTGCTTCTAGAAGTTTGAAGGTCACTGTACTAGAAATTTGAGATTTACATTTTTGATTCAAACTCAAAGGCTTTTTAAGAAAATTAAATGAACTCGTCAAATGAATGTATCTGTAATGTATTTCCGTAAAATATTAACCTGTGTATGGTATTAAACGTGTATTTAAATTTTTTAAAGTCAAATTAACTTTCGCCTCGTGTCTTCAGTCATTTTTTGAAAAAGGTAGGAAAATAAATACTTACTCAGTATTTTTTTTTTTTCACTGTCTCCGAGTCACTTAGACCTCTGATTAGCTTTATTTGCAGAAAGGCTGTTGTAATAGATGATAATGTATTTAGCAGGTTCTTTAGAATATTTTGTTTTTGTTTACCTATCCTAATGTGCTTCAAACAGATTGTTCATTATCTTTTACAATAAGCAAACCGGGAAGCTTTATCGAATATTTATAAACGTATGAATTTTAACAGATTTCTCTCTAATTTTACAGAAATCCCAGATAAAACAGAACGTCTTCATGCATTGAAAGAAATTGTTAAGAAATTTCATCCTGTAAACTATGATGTATTTAGATATGTAATAACACATCTAAACAGGTATTTTTATTTTTTGTTTTTGCAAATGCACTATAAATTTCATTCAAACTTCAGACTTGATAAATTCTGAGAGAAAAGGAGGCAAACTAATTTAAACATACAGTTCAATTTTGGTTCTATTTTTTCCGGATTTTTAAGATATTTCATCAACTTGTTTAAAGAAAGGTGTTGTATGACTCTTTTAGTACATTTAATGATTACATGAATAGTATAATAGGTACATCTCCCCTGTTTTTTATTACTGTTATTCTTTAATAGTTCTCTTCTGTAGAATCTTGGAATTTTAGGTATGAAATAACTCTTAAATAATTAACCAAATCAACCTATTTGAAGTTGGAAAAATTGAGTTTAAAGAGGGAAATTATATGGTCAGTGTCACATAATAAGTGACACATCTTATAAGTAGAACCACTGTTTCATTTGCTTTTTGTATCACACTGTGTTACTTTTGTATATCTTGCCTGTTTTGTTTGGATATAGCCCACACAGTGAAATTTTTATCAGAAACTTAAATTCATCTTATTATCTACACTGTTAACCTGAAATGCAGGACATTAATCCTGTATTAAAAGCCCTAAGTATGTTAAGCTTGAAGTTTATTCTTTTTTCTAAAATGATACTACTCACAATGCCATTTCTTAAGTGAAAGTATTGTATAATAGCTTAAAGCTCAGACTGTTGAGTCAAACAGGCTTGCTTTTGAAACATTTTTATTCTGCGACTGTAGGCAGATTACTTACCTTGCTTAAGTCTTCATTTTCTCAACTATAAAAAATGAGAAAAATAACACCTCACAAAGTTGTTCTTGGGACTAAACAATTATTAATATTTGTGCTTATTTTTTCAAAAGTCTATTCATAATATTTTTTAGTGACACTTTATGAACTGAAGTTTGGGGTTTTTTTTTAACTACACCAGTGCTAAAACCTAAGTATATTTCAGTTTGTACCTCTTAAAAGAGAATATTAACCAATGTTTAAAGTTTTATTTTTGCACTCAATGTAGTATAAAATTATATTAACATTTCTGGTAACCGTTCTCTGAAGTCTCCCTCCTTGAGAAAATACCAGCATACTAGTATTAACATATAATTAGTGGAATATCATCTTTTGAAAATTACCATACCAAGTGGTTTTTGATATGATAACAGATGTGTACATGGTACTACCAGAACTTACCCAATATGGAGTGTAAGGATGGTTTGTGAACATATTATTGTCTGGCCAGATTAAAGTGCTGAAGTAAGAATTGTACTTCATTTAAAAGAATAGGGAAAAAAGACAAAAGGAAAAGCATGTTCAAAGAAACACAGTGCTAGCCCACAATCAGTATTATTTTAGACACTTTCGTGCTTGGCTTCAGTAATACAGCCACGCAACAAAAGCATATATGATGGGTTGAGGAATAGCCGAGGACTTCGTGATTCCAGTAGAGAGAAGGATAGACAGGGTTAAGAGGTAAGGTCAGAAAGGGAAGAGAGACAGTGCGAGGTCATATAGGACAGTATTCACACAGAGTGTAGGCTTAAAAGCTTTAATCCTCAAAACGTTTTACTGATAAGGAAGTTGCTTTATGGGTGTATGTCACTAAGCACATTGTTGACTTCAACTGACATTTATGGGGATGTGGGGAATTAGACTTTGTCTCAATGAAAATAGCATTGCATGCCAGTTACTCTTAATGGTAGATGGACTACTGGAGAGTAGAGCAGAGAAATAACATCATCAGACTTAAATTTTAAAAGGACTGTAGTAGGACTCTGTAGTTAAGTATAGACTGTAATGGGAACTCTGTGTGCCAGATATTCTTACAAAGGCTAGGGACATAGCACGTGAATAAAGCAATCACTCATTTCATGGAACTTAAATTCTAGTATAGGAAATAAATGAGAAATAAATATATAATGGATGATTGACAAATTGCAAAAACTAATCCATAGAGTTACTCTTTTGCTATATTCTCTTTCACCTTCCATATTCAGTGAGTTACCGTGTCAAATCCATTTTTTCTCCTCATTTATTTTCCTTTTTGTTCCTCTGCCACGGCTTTAGTTTAGCCATTATCATTTCTCATTTAGGTAACTCTAGTTTCTTTGTAATTAAGCTCTCTCCATGCCAGTTTTCCTCTTGATCCTCCTTTGATTGATGTCAGAATGATCTTTCTATAAATATATCTTTCTGATTGAATAACATCCTATATCCTAAAGAAAAAACTGTTTAAGTGGTCTGGTTCTAACTTCTTCAGTTATACCTTTTTTCCATTTCCCCCAAGTACACATCAGGTAACTGTATTAAACTAATAGCACTTAACCAAAAGTATCAATTTGTGCCTGTCTGTCATTACATCTTAATGTGACTGCCTCAGTTCTCAAAATGCAGTCCTCAAACCAGCAGCAGCAGCATCACCTCAGAACTTGTTAGGAATGCAAATTATCAGGTCCCACCCCAGAGGTAATTACCAGTCTGTGTTTTAACAAGCCCTCCAGGAGGTTCTGATAGACACTGAAGTTGAGAACCATTGTTTTGACTGAATTACCCTTCCTACCGTTTTACCAAATGCCCATCACTGTTTTTTGTTTTTTTTTTTTAAGATTTATTTATTTGAAAGAGAGAGCACATGAGAGGGGGGAGGGTCAGAGGGAGAAGCAGACTCCCCGCCGAGCAAGGAGCCCGATGCGGGACTCGATCCCGAGACTCCAGGATCACGACCCAAGCCGAAGGCAGTCGCTCAACCACCCGAGCCACCCAGGTGCCCCCAAATGCCCATCACTCTTAATTCATACATCAAACATTACCTCTTCAAAGAAGCCTTCCCTGGCCACCCTCATCTCTTATTTGGAACCTTTCTTTTACAATTTTTGACCCAGCAATTAGACCTGATGCCCATACTCTCATGTCTTTCAACTTTAAGGTTTTTTTCTTTTCTTAGAATCTATACTTGCCTACTGCATAGAAACACCTGAGTAGGCCCACTATATTTTAACAGAAGGTTAATTTTATTCTAAATATTCTAATTTTGACTCTTAACAGATAGTAATAACTTTTACCATAGAACACATATATTTAAGGCACATATTTTACCTCAGATGAGCAATTCCTATGGTTGGGGAGAGGAGATTCTTTGGTTTATATTTAAAATACTTTGATGTGCAAATTTAATTATGAGATTTTCCCACTACCTTGCATACTGGGCTATTTCTTTATGTGTGGAATAAGAGGGTCAGCTAAGATTCTTTCTCAATGTAATAATTTTGAGTTATAATTCAAGATTTGCCTCTTATGTTTCTTGTTTCTTACAGATAATGATAGAAGTGCTTGCTCACATATTTAAAGAACTAGATGTAAATCTGTTAATAACGTATGATCGATCATTTGTAAATTATTATTAAATCCTAAGAATTTTAAGGTGGAATGTGTTTCTGTGAACTTTTGTCTTTCAAATTAAATTTGTAGCAAGGTACAAATACTTAATGATTGAAAAAATTATTTTTTGCAGTAGTAGAAACTAATTTTTTTGTAAGTTGAAAAGCCTCTTGGTTGGGGCATTATGATAGAGTAATTTTTCTAAAGCTTGGTTTTTCCAAGGTTCAAAGAGATGGCATACCATAGTTGTCTCTTCATCTCTCGTAATAGTCAAGGAATTTGTATATGCAATTAGAATTCTCTGTTTCTGTTACCAGAAACTCATTAAAATTTGTCACGTGTTCTCTTTACTCTGAGAAAAAGGTGTGTGTTTTTTTTTCCCCACACAAATTAAGGAGGCTTCTCTAAGTAAATTATAAAACCGCTGGGTACAACAATTTTTTTTTTTTGAAGACTATCTTTGGTTCTCCTAAGAAATGGATTTTACTGCTGTCTCCTGTTACTGGAATGTAGTTGAACATCTTAGAATGTATAAGAAGAAAAATGTTTTAAATTTGAAGTTAAGATAAAAGGTTTAAAACTAAATCATCTGAGATCTAGGATACTTAAATTGTCATGAATTTTGATTGGTTTCTAACTGTTTTTTCCTATCATAATTTCAGGGTTAGTCAGCAAAATAAAATCAACCTAATGACAGCAGACAACTTATCCATCTGTTTTTGGCCAACCTTGATGAGACCCGATTTTGAAAATCGAGAGTTTCTGTCTACCACTAAGATCCATCAATCTGTTGTTGAAACGTTCATTCAGCAGTGTCAGTTTTTCTTTTATAATGGAGAAATTGTAGAAACTGTGAACACTGTGGCTCCTCCACCACCTTCAAACCCAGGACAGTTGGTGGAACCAATGGTACCGCTTCAGTTGCCTCCACCCTTGCAACCTCAGCTGATTCAACCACAGTTACAGACAGATCCTCTTGGTATTATATAAGTAGGAATTGATTGCAGACAGCCTGAAATTGACAAAAAGCAAATCTAGGCATGCATGTTTCAGGGTTTAGTAGTATACTTGATTTTTCCTTACAGGTAATTCACATTCAGAATGATGAAACATTTTCTCTTTGAACTATATGGTGTTCCTTACTCACTTACATTACAAATCTAAGACCATGTGATAAGCATGACTGGAGAGGTTTAATTTTTATAAACAAAAATAGCTATAAAATGCAAAGCTGCTGTTGCATGCAACCTTATTGCAATCAGTATATCATTCCTGTGGCATTTTCTGTCACATTATATTGTGAATAAAATTTTTCTATAGAAATTAAATGATTTAAAAACTCACATATATGAAACATTTAATGCTTTTCAGCCTGCCTTATGGCTGATTTTGTTATTTGGTGTGCTAATTTGGGCAATTTAATTTACATTTTAGCAATCTGTGTAGATAACAAAAAGCCCAGTTAAGTATTTTATAATTTCAGGCTACTTATGCCATGCTTGGGATGTTGTTTGAAAGAAAGAAAAATACACTTAACATATTTCTGCACCTTCATCTTCTAAGTAAACCTGTGGATGATTTGATGAGGGGTAAATGAACATATTTCTTGTACACGCATACCAAGGACATACTTGTGGCTAAAGTGAGTTGATAATGTTGTGCAAAGGATAGTTGTCACCAGCTCATTTCTTTATGGTCCATAATGAAATAAACATCTTGTATACTGTTAATTCTGTAAACAGATGCATGTTCAAAAGATCTATGATGGTCTTGTAATCTTAATCTAATATATTTTAGATATTTTAATTTTTTCCCTCTTGGGAAATACATTTAGTATAGTGTAGAAAATACTTCATGACATTTTCATATAAGGTTATATAACTTTTCATACATAAACATGAAATTTGTTGTAGAAAATTCTTTAAACCAAACATTTTAATCTAGGACTTCAATTTAATCTGTTCCTTGAATCTATTTTTATGTGGCCCTTTAAAACATATCCAAAAATCCATTGCTAATATAGCAATAAAAATACTTTGGGTACTGACAGCCTCTTTGGAGTATGTATATATAAAATTGCAAACTTGTATTCATATTCTTTTCTGTGATATGTTGTACTAAAATCAAAATGCTTTTGCACCATTTTTTAAAACAGTTTTTTCTTTTGACGTTGGTACCAGATTTGCTGTAAATGACTGCTGCTTTGGGGGTTAAACATTTGGTTAGTGAAGATACAACCAGAACACTAAATTATGGATAAAAATTTCAGAATAGGTGGCATAGGTAAATATTTTTAGGCTTCATTCAGAATTCGTTTATTATCAAACCATGCCATTTTTTTCTGGAAAGAAAAAAATGCTGTGTTTTTCATTGTTAGGTTACATTTTTCTGTAGGAAGAGGAAATTCTTTGGTCCATGTTGTAATCTTCATTCATACTGCAATTTTAAGGTTGTCTTATGTGTATTATAGTAAATAGATGATTTTGAGATTCAAGGCTCCTAAGAGTTTGATTTGCTCATTTTTCCCTAAAATAAATACTGTCTTTCCCAACTGTTATGTCCTAGGTATTATACTTCTAATTTTAACTTCAGAATCAAGATGTCAACATGAACCAGGCTGCTGTTGAAGTACATGTATATTATAAATTATCTTACTTGTGTTATACTCTTATGTGTTATTATCTTTTCTAAGAAAACAAAGTCCCTATTATTCCTATTGCAAAGCACACAGGAATTAAGAAAGTACAGTAATTTTTAAAAAGAAAAATCCGGTAAATGTAGTATTCTTAACTTGTTCTATATTACTTAATAACCTATTGTCTATATAGCTTTAATTTATAGCTGTCAGTTTAACATTGGCATGTCTGGCAAAGAAAATTAAACTTTAAGAGTTTTATAAACTGTTTCTAGGTTGCTAAAGAATTTATTTTTCTACTATATATGGTATAGACAAAGCTCAAAACTATGTACAGGAAAAAAGCCTGACTATTTCTTTTGGAAGTAGGCTGAAAAGAGAATTTTCAGAACTGTTCTTGTCTTCAGTTCATTCGGTCATGACTTTGCTATTGTAATATGTGAATCCCAGTTTATTTAAGCTATTCTCTTTTATACTATGTTAATTTAACTTTCATGTACATTTAGTACCATTTTGTTTAGCATTTACCATTTTCCACATTAACTACCTTACACCTTCCCCAAAACTTACCTCCACTTTTCTATGCATTCTATAATTGATTTGAAAACCTTTGTAGGGCTCATTTAAAATTCTAAATTTGGTTCAATTAACCTGTAGGTTACAGTTAATTGAAAATTAAAGTACAGTTTAAAGCTCAGTCTGTTACACTGAATTGATTGCGTTTGTTTTTGCCAAGGGTTTAGATATGTTTTTAATTATCAGAAAAATAATTCTAAGAACAGAATAATATAATTAAACTTTTTCTTTGGTAAGTTACTGGAAGGTTTCACTGTTTAGGGACATATTATATAATGAGACTTAAAGGATGAAAAGAATATTAGATAGTCTCATAATTATGGGTAAATATTAAGGCATTATATTTTACAATTTTAAATAAAATTCCATCCTCACACATGTTGCCATTGTTTCATTTAAGCTTCAGTGCTTATAGTTATTACAATATTGTACTCAACAGTGTCTAGATTAGCAATATAAAGAAGCATAGTGGTACTCCTTTTCAAATTTTTAGTAGATTTATTGGAAGACAAATTCTATTCAACAGACAGACACTAGGATACACAAATAATTTTAGAACAAAATTCTAGGCATAATACATTTCCATTTGAAATAGTATTTGTTTAGTAGTGCTTTTTCCCCCCTAAAATTTACGCTGTATATACTATAGGTAACAGCAATCTAACTTAGCCAAAAAGCATCTTTTATTTTCCATACTGTGTGTAAATAATGTAGACCTTTTTTCTGAGGTACTGGAATTTAATTTCTAATATCTCTTAGATATAAACAAAAGGGAACAATTGGAATAAGAATTTAGGCCTTAGCTTCCATGGTGATTTTTAGTTTTTTATACAGTAATGTGATGCTATTTGTCAACTGGATATAAATATATATATATAATTTTAAAAAGTCAGAAGTGCTTTGTTTCTTTGTTTATAATTAATGTAATTTTGTGCTTCACCCACAGGATGCTGCAGTAAATTAAATATCAGTGAAGCTTCTGTATAAAGAATGCTACGAATAAAACATTAAGAAGCTATGTAATTTTAAGTTATAGTTGCCTCTAATTTTACCATTTCATTGGTAAAAGCCTTTTTTCTTGGCGTAAAATAAAATAAAAATAAATTTGTCAATATGATGAAAGTTTTATTAGGGAGCTATATTATTGAGCTTTTTACTATACCATGAGAGGAGATCCAAAATTCGTTTTGGATGCATACGTACTGGTGGAGATTCAGTTTTTAAATGTTCAGGAAAAGATGGATTGCTCAGATTTCTGACTCAGCTGTTACCTGAACCTGAATTTTGAGCTGCGGCTAGACATTCTTTTGAGCCCCTGGAAAGATTTTGAAGCCTATTCTAGTTTATTAGCAGAGCTGCTGACATTGAAGAATATACTTTTGTTTTCTCTCCATGGATTATGAATATTAAGCCCAGCTTTATGGATGTATGTTCTCAGAACCTATGGATCTGGTAAAGTTTGTTTGACTTTAATCTTTTTGTTTATCTTGAATTCAGTCATTTTAATTAATTTTTAGGTTGAACAATTTCTGATTTGTTTCAGTGCTTTATAGGTCTTAATTTTTTTATTGTATTTGAACTCTTGGAATTCTCAGCAGCCTTTTCAATTTATCAAACATCTGGAAATAAAATTTTCCAAGATGTAATAGGAGAAGGAATTACTCTTCAAAATTGATTTCTTATGGTAACATCTGTGTATAGTTGAGCAAACTGTACAAGCATTAATAGCTGATGCCCAGTATCCAGCCATTAGATAGCCAGGTACCATGATCTTTTTAAAGTAGTTAAAATCTAATTAATGAACTTTGGACAAAACATTAACCTCAGTTGAACCTTGTCATCATCCTATCAGCGTGATTCCATTTATCCCCCCCACCCCATATTTTATTTCTTTGTGGGTAGGTGGGTCTAGGTGGGGGGAATCCACAGTTATCACTTAAATCTTAAAGTATTGAATATTAGTCTTAGAGAAATCTTTCAGGCAATAGGAACGATTTTGAAAAGCTAATCAGTGATAGTCAAAGTTAAGATTTCGGTCATTACTAAGTTTAATGTATAAAATTATAAAAATGCAGTGCTAGCAGTTTAGGTTTAGTCATTTTACAAATAGTCTAAGACCTGCAGTATACACACTGAGTAGTTGTCATGGAGTTTGTGGGAAGAACATTTGTATATTCCCACAGTGTAGATTTTCTGTTCAATTTTATTTGCCTCACATGGTAAAAATGATGAACAACTTAATAATGGCTCTCCTGTTCTGAAAGTTTGCCTCATTTTTAGTTAAGATTCTATTAGTGTTGTGACCTGTTTTTTCAGATTTATTTCTATTCTGTATTAAATCTTACTCTAATACAAGTGATGTAGGCTTAACAATTGACCTATTTATTCATTGCTTCACTAAATCATCCAAGTTACTTGTAATTAGGTATCTACTCACAAGATCATTTTCTTGTGACCTTGAACTGAATGTTTTGTCCTAATCATTTAATATGTTTTAGATGCTTGCCAGTTTTTAAAAGAGCTTACCCATTTTAAATTTGGAGCTCTGGGTTTTCTTTCCCTTTTCTCTAGATTTTTGGTGTTTCATTTTATTCAAATAAATGTCTTTGTAGTTGTTCAGTGACGCCACCTTATATTTATTACTCTAAAATGATAAGTAAAATTAGAAGCATTCCATACTATCCTTGCTGCTGTTATTAGCATAGGACCTAGGTTATTTTAAATGCAGGTGAAAAGATTTTAAAAACAAAAACCCAAGCTATCTGAGAGAACATAACCTTTGGATACTCTCTCAAATTTACTTCTTGGAAATTTCATTTTCAGCTTTTTCATCTTTGTTGGTGCTCAAAGGTACAGTTTGCTAAATGTTTTTGGTTTATAGAGAGAAACCATTACCAGTGATACCTTTTTCAAATACAAACTAAAATGCTTTATCCAATTCTTTACAAAATGACGGTTGTGAGGCACCAGTCTGGATCAGTCGGTGAAGCATGCAACTCTTGATCTTAGGGTTGTGAGTTCAAGCCCCACATTGGGTGTAGAAATTACTTAATAAAATCTTAAAAAAAAAAAATGGCAGTTGTAAATTACTTAAAATCCATTTAAATTATTATTTTCATGGTGTAGATCAAGGTGAGTGAACTTTTTCTGTCAAAGGACAGATGGTAGATATCTTACCATATGATCTCAATTCTATTGTTGTAGTGCAAAAAGAGCCATAAACAATATAGAAATAAATGAACATGACTGTGTTCCAGTAAAACTGTGTCTACAGAAAAGATGCAGCTGACCAGATGATCCCTGGCATAGATTGTTAGTAAAATTCAATCTTCCAAGTTTCCAATTATGTGAAATAATTACGATAGATTAACTCCAAATAATATAGGTCAAAGTAATATTTTAGAGAGGGTGATGATAATTGTCCTCTCTTTTAGCACCCTTTATTCCCAAAGGGTATTATCTTTTTTAGTTGTAATAAAATAAATGAGCTATGTGGAATAGTTCTTTAAAAGATCATAATAAGTTATTAAAACATTACATCCAGTGTGTAAGATTGGTGATATAATTGTATATATCAGAATTGAACTACTTTCACAGCTTCGCTGCCTTTTTTTTTTTTTTTTGAGACCGAGAGCATGAGCAGGGGACGGGCAGAGGGAGAGAGGATTCCAAACGGGCTCCATACCCAGTGCAGGGCCCGATGCAAGGCTCAGTCCCATGACTCAGATCATGAGCCAAAACCAAGAGTTAAGGGGGAAAAGACATTTTAAGCGGACGCTTAAGCGACTGAACCACCCAGGCATGCCCCGCCTTCTATTCTTAAAGATGACTTGAAGTAACCTATATATATATTTTTTAAAAATTTAGAGAGCGAGAGCAGGGAGAGTGGCAGAGGGAGAGGAAGAGAATCTCAAGCAGACTCCCCGCTGAGCACAGAACCACAGGGCTCAATCCCATAACCCTGAGATCATGACCTGAACTGAAATCAAGAGCTGGATGCCTAACCAACTGAGCACCCAGGTGCCCCTTACAGTAATATTTTTAGTGGTGGTCATTGCATCTCTACAAACTATACATTAATCGTGAGCATACTTAAGTAAATTTTGACATTACTGAAATGATTAATATTTTTACTAACCCTAAAATACCAAAATCATGTCTATAATAGATCTGGAAGTATGCGACCACTATTTAATGGATACTCTTTTCAAAATGTAAGTTTATGCTTCTGAAATCTTTTTGGCTGTTTTTAGTCTATTTAAGTGCCATCTGAGGTGTATAGGCAGCAAATCTTAATTCAGACAAATTCAAGCAAGTTTCTTCAACTAAGAATAACCTTAGAAGTTTTAAGAATGTGCTGGCTTTTGAGTATTTTTCTCTTTATAGCCATGGTTTCCAAAGAATCACTAGTGGGAACTAGTTAAGCTATCCAGAAGCCATCCAACTATACACATCTCTGAGGTGCAAGATTAAGAGATTTATTCCCGGTTATGTGCTTATATATTCCATCTGGGGAAGACAAAATGGAGTTTCTGGGAAAAAAAGTTCATATGAGAAGGGTTCATTAAGTTGAAAAAGCCTTGGCATTCAAATTTAAACTTTGTATCAATATGAAGACTTGATAGTTACTGAGCAATTCTATGACCATAAGTTGTAATAAACCAGTCAAAACTAAACATTTTAATGGCAAAGATCTGGGCATATTACTAAGGAAACTTTTACTGTTACTTCTTAGAAAATCCAACTGTTTATTTTTATTTTATCTATTTGGGGGCGGTAGTGAGAGCATGACAGGGGAGAGGGTCAGAGGGAGAAGCAGACTCCTCGCCAAGCAGGGAGCCCGACGCGGGACTCAATCCCAGAACTCTGGGATCATGACCCAAGCTGAAGGCAGTCGCCTAACCAACTGAGCCACCCAGGCACCCCAAATTCAACTGTAAAATGTCTTCTCCCCCTTAACTCTTTGTGAATAAAAAGGTTCTATCAAAGAAACAGGAAACTGATGATAAAAGGAATTGGAGGATATAGAGTGATTTGCACTGCAGAATGTGTTCAGTGTTGTAAATTTATATATTCCGAGTTTTCCAAAAGTCACCATCTTTTCTACCACTTTTTTAATTATTTGCATTACCAACACTGTAGAGGTTCAGTTTTTCACATGAGAGGATGTAGCTCACTTCAGGTCAATAACACAACCATCGAACACTCTATTAGGCAGGATAATTTTCAAAAGCCGTATTTTTAAAGGCAACAATGTGATGTGGAAAGGAGGTGTACACTAGACTCAATCCTGTATAGAGGGGAGAAGTATTCAGAGCTTAGTGGAAGATCACGAACTCTTACACTCCAGTTTACTTTGTAGAAGCTGGCTTAGTGTGGGCATCTGGATTTGGCCCAGGTAAAGGGCCATGTTAGGGAAGGAGCAATCAGCTGTGCTTTTACTGATTGCATAGGGCTGGAGTGACAAAATTGGAGGCTTGAAAGCCTTAAAAGAACAGCCAGTTTTTCTACGTTCTATGTTGAAATTTGGGCAAAAAAGCTAAACTGAAAATTTCTCAAAGGCGAAACTGAATCCCTTGCAGTCTTTCAAGGCTGAAGAAGCAAAGGTCCACCCAGTTTCTCAACCAAAAACTTTCTAGGCTTGTACTCTAGGCACAGGGATGAGTTTGGGCTAAATCTTACCAAAAGTCTGCCTAACAAAGCAAAGGGGGATCCCCTTTTCAAGAGGAAGAAATTGTCTTGGAGCCTCTACAGTTCTTTTATACACAATATCCAGCACACAGTTTAAAGATTACTAGGTGTGTGAAGCAAGAAAATTATATGACAGGTAAGAGGGAGAAGAAATGTATGATTGAATCCAAATTATCTAGGTTGTGTAAAACTATGACTTTTTAAAAAACTGATTTAATGTGAAAGAAAATGGAGAGGGTTGACATGAAATAGTGAAGTTTTTCATCAAGGAATGATTTTTGTTTGAAAGGACCTCTAGTGAAAAAAATTAACTTCCTAGGTGAGGGGCCCCTGGGTGGCTCAGTCCATTAAGCGTCTGCCTCTTGATCTTGGTTTGGGTCTTGATCTCAGGGTTATGGGTTCAGACCCCTCACTGGGCTCCACGCTGGGTGTGGAGCCTACTTAAAGCGGGGAGAGAACTCCCTTTGATGAGGTAACTGTTCATTAGAAGAAAAGATTAGTGAACCAGAAGACAAGATTTTCACTGGATAATATCAGGATATGTTCAAAATGTCTGACATGTACTTTGGAGTCATGGGTCGGGGGAGAGTGATTAGGGCAGAAACAGTGCTTGAGGTTATGGCTAGCAAGCAGTTTTGCAAAATTGATGAAAACCCACGAATTAAAGTTCAGCCAATACCAATTAAACAGAGCTAAATATTTGAAACTATGCCCAGATACCCATGGCAAAGTGCTGAAAATCCAAGACGGGCCTTATTTTTAAAGCAGCTAGAGAAAAGACACTTTAATTACCTTTAGTGGAGCACCAATAAGACTGACAGTTGATATCTCAATAGAAATCAACAAGGACAGAAGACAGTGGAATGACATCTTTAAAATGCTGGCAGTATGGGGATGAGGGGGAGCAGTATCTGCCAAAGAAAAGGTCCTTCTGGAGTAAAGATGGATCTAGACAAAAGGTAAGGTACTTCATCACCAGTAGGCCTTCAATAAATAAAAACCGAGGAAAGCAGAAGTAGTCCTGAGAGAGTTTACTGTTGTCATTGAGATTTCCAACTGTAGTTCCTGAGAGACTGATCAATGAATCAAGTTCCTTCTAAAACCCACAAGGTTTGTAGGTTTTGGTGTCTCAGATGAAAACAGCCTGAGAGCTCAGTCCTGAGACTAACCCACCTCTAATAGCAACTCTGATCGGAACTTAAAAGACAGCCCAACCTCTTTCAGGCTCCTGTGGAAAATAGAGTTGAGGATAAGGCCAACATGAAATAAAGTAAGAAAGACCTTGCCCACCAATCAGTATTTAGATTCCTTTGAAGAATTCATAAGAATTACATGTGTACAGAATGTAAGCAGGTCTTCATTCAGAAGCCATTTGAACATCAGACCATTTGTACTGGAAAGAAACATGGTAACTGGGAAATTCAAGTCACACACAATGGTTGAATATTTGCAACCATTCAGAACAAAAATCTTAATACATGCATTAAATATGTAGAGACATTTACCAAAAGGCATAGCACTAATGCTCACACTGGAGAGAAATCCATGAACGTACTGAAATTTGAAAAGGCCTTCACCTGTTAAGTCTTGGTTGCACTTCAGAAAATCCACACTGGCAGGAAGTCATTTGAATGCAATGACTGTGAAAAAGCCTTCACCAGAAGTCACAATTCTTGTGTACATCAGAATTTCGTACTGGAGAGAGACTGTATTAGGTACTGCGTTTGAAAGTCCATCAGCCTCAAGTCAAACTGGCTTATTGAGTGATAGCTCCCAAGATGGCCCCTGATGCCCTGGCTTCTGGTGTGACGTCTTTGTATGGTCCCCTACATTCTACCAAGATTGGTCTTGTATGACCAGTAGCAAACAGCAGAAGTGATGGTATGTTATGTCCAAGGCTAGATTATAAAGGACTATGGTTTCCCCTCTTGGGCACCCACTCTATAATGATGAATGAGCTTGGAAGCTGATTCTTCCGCCCCCAGCTGACACCTTGAATGAAACCTCACAAGATAACCAGAACTAGATCTATGCAACCCAGATTCTTGACCCTCAGAAATGTAGTTAAGTGTTTTAAGCAGCTGAGTTTTGGGGGTAATTTACACAGCAAAAGATAACTCATACAGTTGCACATTGAAGTTCATACTGGGGAGCTATCTTATGAATGCACAGTTCGTTTTCTTCATTTCCAAGTCACAACGCCAAGTGTATCAGAAAATTCAGAGTAAAACCATATATATGCAGTGAGTAGGAAGACACTAAGTGCTAGATTAAATTTCAGTATCAGAAAACTAACTGGAGCGGAGAAACTGTTTTTATAAAATAAGAGCACCTTCATGGAGAAATCTTGTTTTAAATACATGTCAGAGAATGTACTGACCATATAGTAGCTTCTCCAGAAAATACCACAGCAGCATCAACAGATTGACAAAGGAGAAAAAGTGCCTGTGTATGTGTGTGTTAGGCCTTCCCCAACAGATTGATCTGACCATAGTACCTGAGTCACTGTTGGTGCATTTAGTGGGGGAGAGGCCTTGGCATTAGTTTGCAGTATATATCAGAATTCATAAACGAAACAAAATCTATATTTAAAGTGAGAAAGCTTCTCACAGAATCTGATGAAATTGCACATTATAGATTTTATGCATCTCAGAAATTATATGGGTATATTTGTGAGAAAAATTCTGAGGAGAACATCTGAGAATGTGTTGAGGAAAGGGCATCTTACTGCACTTTTCTTAAGGAATAATTCATAGGAAAAACTTGCCAGTTTGATTAGGATGTGGACTGGAAAACTTTATAAAGGGTCAGTTGGTAAATATATTTTTTATTGAAATACAGTTGACAAACTGTTACATTAGGAGATGGTAAATATTTTATGCTTTGTAGCCCAGGAGGCTAAAAGCAAGGATATTCCGTAGACACGAAAAAACAAAATTTTCTATTGACAAAAATTTTAAATGTCATTATGTTACAAATTAACCATTTCCAATTAAAGGTTGTGTGGAAATTCTACAATCACATGGTTAAATAGATTTTAAAATTAATTTCCTTTGCAAGTCCATCAAGGTCAAAAACTGCTAAAATTATAGTGTAAGCTTGCAAAGTACATCTAATACAAATTTGGAATTGAAAATTTTTTTTCATTTTAATTTCTAATAGTACAGAAAATGTATAAAGCAACTTGAGATTTGCTTGTGATTCAATGTTAATTATCATGAAATGACCACTGCTTTGCCTTGTAATTTTAGGTTGAATTCAATGAGAAACATCAAGTCAGCAACAATAAGCTGATTTTGAAAACAATTTAGTGTTCAGTAATGGTGGTTGGGGTGGGTCCTCTAATTCAGAAAAATTTCAAATCCTGGCCCTGACAAATTCATGAAATTTATAATAGATAGATGTGTAAAAATTGATGAAGTCCACCATTGATACTGCTCATTTAATAACACATGATAGGTTCAAATATTTTCTGTAAAGGACCTGCTGTTAAATAATACAATGAATAACCATGAATTTGAAGCCTTTACATTGCAAGAGCTTGATAAATTTGTCCAACAAAGCTTTCTGTTCTACACCTATATTTTACCACCATCAGTTGTAAGAACAGATTCTATTTAAGGTTGTATTGAACATTTTCTCAACCTTCTTTGGTTGGTTCACAAAACATCCATAGAGGTTGTTTAGTCAGTTCAAACTCAGCATTGACTGAGTAGATAGTAACTGAGCAGTATTGGTAAGATCTGCGACTCAAGGAAAACCACTTGGAATTCTTTGCATTGTTTTTAAATGGATGTTACCTAGTGTTCTAAACTAAGCAATTGTTCTCACCAAAAAGCTAATAGTCTTCAACAAGTTTCCTCTGCACACATTTCTTTGGCTGCTATAAACATGATTTCATTAACTCACCACATGTTATTTCTACTGTCTCTTCAAGAAAATTGAAGAGGAGCATTGTGTCATCTAATTCTATAATGCCAGTGTTACCCTGATACCAACAATTTAGCAAGTTGAAACAAGCAATATACAAAAAGGATAATATGCTATGACCAAAGATGCAGGATTGCTTTACCATTTGACAATGAATTATAAAATGACATCAGTGAAATTGGCACAGTAGATAACTCCAAGGGCCATCCCTCCAAAAAAGAAAGATAAATCAAGCATTTTATGTGAACATAACACATGAAATTTGAAAGGAAAGGAGCCAAACTTAGTTATACAAGTTTATTTTTTTTTTACCACAGTTCCCACCCTTATGCTACATTTGCCTTACAGAAAGTCAAAATCCTATATAGTTAGAATGTAAGTGGGATTTCATGATAACAAGAAGGTATTTCCATTTATAATAATGCCAGGTAATATCATTTGGACCAATCCTCTAGCTTAGGATACCTAGGGAAAAAATGGACAAATTTGCTTCAAAACATCAATATGAAGACCATCAGAAAAACTAACAAGATCCTGGCTTGGCTCAGGGTTCCTGGCTGGCTCAGTCAGTAGAGTATGCAACTCTGGATCTCAGGGTTATGAGTTCAAGCCACACATTAGTTGTAGAGATTACTTTAAAAAAAAAAAGAAGGAGCTAACAAGATAGTGAAGGATTACAGCCAGCAATAGGGCGAGAAAAAAATGGCAACATAGATAAACCTGCTTTTGGCCTCCAATTATTTAGGAGGTAACTGAGAATCTGAATAATGCTTCTGATGGCCTTCTATAGTTCTAGATGGGCAGGAATTAGATTTCAAGACCTCAAAGTGTTTCTACAGTTTTGCAAATTTGATGTCTTACACAAAATAACAAGATGTGTACAGACAGCATGAATTAAAACTAACAACACAGACTATATGCTAAGCCCAAGGAAATAAATGTCAAGAATTTCAGCAGATGACTACAAAAGCACAGAAAAATACCAAGTGGAAGTTAAAGAACCCAGAAATATATTAGCTGAATTTAAGGACTCAAAGGATTGGCTTATAGAAGATTAGACACAGCTGAAAATATAATTCATGAATTCCAAGTGGTTAATACAAAATAGAATAAAAGATTGAGAACTGAAAATATTAAAGTATAGTAAGAGGAAAATCTTTTTTTTTTTTTTTAAAGATTTTATTTATTTATTTGACAGAGAGACACACAGCGAGAGAGAGAATACAAGCAGGGGGAGTGGGAGAGGGAGAAGCGGGCTCCCGGCTGAGCAGAGAGCCAGACATGGGGCTCCATCCCAGGACCCTGGGATCATGACCTGAGCCGAAGGCAGACGCTTAATGACTGAGCCACCCAGGTGCCCCAAGAAGAAAGTCTTATCATAAATTTAATTGAACTTTCCAGAAAGAGTAGAGATAGTAAGAAGCAATATATGACTAGATAATAGCTGAGATCTTTCCACAACTATCAAGACCATAAACAATTGATTAAAGGGCTGTGAATCAACGGAAAGCAGGAAAATACATACCAAAGCAGATAAAAATAAAACTGAAATTAGACTGAGAATTAGACAAAAGCAACAAGAGAAAAAGGATCGAAAGAGTACCACTTAGACTACAAGTGGCTTTCCCCCAATCAAAATATTAGAAGCCAAACAACGTGAAATATCTCCCTAAAATTCAATAGCAAAAAAAAAAAAAGCCTTTAAGAATAAAAGTAAAAGACATTTTCAGATGAAGTAGAAAATGCTCTTAAAATGAAATACTGAAGACTGTTTTTCAGGCAGAATGAAACTATCCCCAGGTGAGTGTTGATATGTAGGAAAGAACGAAAAGCAACAGCAATGGTAAATATGTGGGTAAATCTAATGTTAAGTAAAAAGTGTAACATTGAAGCCAATGGAAAGGTGGAAAAATGGAATAATGCTTAAAAAGAGAAAAGGAAACAAATAGGACAAAATATATTATGATACATTTAGATCCAAACATATTAAGTACATTGAATTTGAAAAATTAATATTCTAAATAAGTGATATGGGAAGTCAGACTGGATTCAGAAAATGACAAAATCACATTTACAAGGGCCACACCAAAAATCATAAGGATGGGGCGCCTGGGTGGCTCAGTCAGTTAAGTGGCTGCCTTCGGCTCAGGTCATGATCCTGGGGTCTTGGGATCAAGCCCCACGTCTGGCTCCCTGCTCAGCGGAGAGCCTGCTTCTCCCTCTCCATCTGCCTGCCACTCTGCCTACTTGTACTCTCTCTGTCAAATAAATAAATAAATAAATCTTAAAAAAAAAATCATAAGGATACAGAAAGATTAAAAGGAAAAAGATGGTATTATAAACAAATGAATGTCAATATATTTGAAACTTTGAGTGAAATAGAAAAATTCCCCCAAAGCACAACATATTAAAACTTACATGAAAGGAGTAGGAATTGCTAATAGTTTGATATCTACTAAAATGAATTTATAACTTCAAAGTTTACATGCATTCATAGGCCCATATAGTTTTGCTGGTGAATTTTACTAAATAAGGAAGAAATAGCACAAAATTTTTATAATGTCTTTAGTAGAATTGAAAAAGGAAACACTTGAATTGATTTTATGGGGTTAACATAATCTTGATAAGTAAATTCAACAATGACATAGGGCACTATTATGTATATAAGTGAAAAATCTTAAATATGTTTAGCAAGATGTTAAAAGGAAAATACAGAATTGGTTTAACTTTCAAAAATCAGTCACTGTAATGTGCATTTATAGAACAAGAGAAAAAGTATATGACTATGTCAATAGATAAGTATAAAGCACTTTATAAAAAAGACATATCATGCAAATACAAAGAGCTGATGTTGCCATACACTGTCAGACAGTAAAATGTAAGGTAAAAAGCATTACTAGAGATAGAGAACACTTAATAATGATAAAGGTTTAATTCAGCAGGAAGAGATAGCAATTCTAAATTTGTAAGCACCGAGTAGCATAGCATTAAAATACATAAAGCCAAAACAAATGTTAGAAATACAAGGAGCGCTAGATCTCCATTATCCAAGTAGATTAACACATGGAATAAGCAAATTAAATAACAGTAAAGGTATCAAAGATTCAACATGATAAGCAAACATGACATAAAGGGCCCATATTAGATACTGCACCCAATAACTGTAGATAATTACGTGAAACTACTACAAAATTGAATATATGCTGAACCACAAAGGAAATCTCAAATTTCAAAGATTAAAATCATATAGAGTTTGTTCTCTGGTTATATTAAAAATAAGATAAAAGTTAACAGCAAGATAAGAAAATCCCTTAATGTTTGGAAATTAAGCATATACTTGTAAAAAAAAGTTCGTGGGTGAAAAAGAAAATAAAAAATGGAAATATTTTGAACTAAAAGATAATGAAAACATCAAATCTTGTGGTATGTTGAATTGTGGAGATTTATGGCTTTGCATACATATAAACAGAATTCATAGTTTGAATTCATGTATTAGGAAGCCTAAATTATCAGCAGGGAGAAAAAAATAAAAACTAATGAAGTAGAAGAAAAATGCACAGAGTAAATCTTTAAGAAGATATGAGTTGTGAGGAGGTTTGAAAAGAAATAAGCAGTGCCTATATTTTTAGAAAGGCCCCTATGACAGCACATTCAATGGTACTGGAGGAATCTGTGATGGGAAAAGACAATGTGGAGTTTATGGAATTCCCCAACAGGAGAATTGCAACACAGACTCAGGGTTTTGGAGCAATCCACACCATCTCCTATAGAGTATTATATACGGTTCAAGAAGTCCTTTGTATGCTTCTGCACCCTGGAAAAGAGCATGACCATGACTATCAAGTAAACCATGTGGCCAGAACTATCTAAGATAAGGTAGGTTCTGTCAGATCTGTCAGGTCATAAAGTCAGATGGACCCAGCAGCAATCTATCATAAGATGGAAGTGGTACATCTGTGATTGGGCATGAGTGCCAGAGGATCCAATTAAGTTGCACAAGCAAGTAGTCCTTTCCCTCCTATCTCATCAACTACTGTTGCCCTAGTGTCTCTTTCTCAGTTAAAAATCATGTCCATATGGCAGCCATGGAAGTGCACTGTTCAAATCTTTCAAGAATTGGGGCGCCTGGGTGGCTCAGTCAGTTAAGCAGCTGCCTTGGGCTCAGGTCATGATCCCAGGGTCCTGGGATCGAGCCCCATGTCTGGTTCCCTGCTCAGCAGGGAGCCTGCTTCTCCCTCTCCCTCTGCCTGCCACTCTATTTGTGTTCTCCCTCTCTCTGTCAAATAAATAAAATCTTAAAAAATCAAGAATTGCCTCTAGGATTGCAGTCAATTGAACGTTCTCAGCTGCTGCACTCTCAGAATTCACTACGACATTTAAACCCAAGACATACTATTCTTGGGCACCTATAGCCAATGATCAAGTAGTGAGGGGGTGTGGACAGATATTAGGAGCTAGACATTTCTGTATTCACCAAGAAAGACCCTGTGGCCTTGCATTTTATAAGAATGAGGAATGTTTTGTTTTGTTTGTTTTTAAGATTTTATTTATTAGAGAGAGAGAGCTGGGAGTACAGTGGGGGAGGGAGAGGGAGAAAGAATCTGAAGCTGACTCCGTGCTAAGGGCTTCAGATCCCACGACCAACCGCAAGATCATGACCTGAGCTGAAACCAAGATTCAGAGCCCCAACCGACTGAGCCACCCAGGTACCCCTTGGCTGTCAGGAATGTTTTTATGAGAGGGACACCAGTATTACAGGGTGTTTATTGGTGGTTCTTCTCATCCACAGGCTGGGGATGATAGTAGGAGAGGTGGTCACAGAATTGAGCTCATTCATAGCAATAGGAATGATGGCATCTCAAAGCAGGTAGCACACTCAACTGCCAGAAGCCACAGAGCCATACTTACCATAATGACCTGCAAGGTTGGAGAGATAGCCATAAAGGCTTACCCAGGAAATTGTGGAGATAGGTAATAGAACATGGCTACCCTCTGGGCAAAAGAGATGAACATTCAATGATGGTGCTACTTAACATCTAAAATACTCTTAAAGAGCAAGTGTGGAGAAGCAAGAGGCCAAGGGCAACCTCTCCAATAAAAGTTAAAATCCCTTGTTCAGTTCCCTGAACTGAGCCAGTATTCAGACCCAGAACCAACTCACTAAAATGTGAACAGATCTCTAGGAGGAAAGACCCTACAATATCCCAGCAAGTTTATATTAGAAGATCTCCCTTGTAATTTCCTAAAATGGCCTAGGCTATTTAGGTAGGTGATTGATTGTACACTGGGGAAAATGGAGGATCTCACATTTTGAGGAATATTAGACACAAGGTCTGAGTTGATGTTTGATGCCTTAAGACCCCTTTGTTAGGATGGGGGGTATATCGGGGCCAAGTAACAAGAGGAACTCTGTCCAAAGTCCAGCTTATAGTGGATACACTGTTTCAACAGACCCCCATAGTGGTTATTTGACTGATCCTAAGTGTGTAATTAGGATTGACATACTTGGTGATTGGACTAGCCCTCATGTGGTCCTTGGCCTGTGGAGTAAGATTTCTCATATAGTGAAAAAGCCAAGATATGATCCTATCTTCAACCTTTAGCGAAGATAGTAAAGAAAATACATTATCTCATCCCAGAAATGGGAGTGGCAGAGATTAGTGCCACCTTTAAAAATGCAAAGTGTGGTAGTCTCTATCAAACCTCTATTTAATTCACTAGTCTGGCTCCTGAAAAAAACCAGGTGGATCCTGAAGAATGACTGTAGACTTACTAAGCTCAACCAAGTAGAAGCCCTAATAACAGCTATTATGTTAGACATGATAGCATTGTAGAGCAGATTAGTAAGTCTTGTGATACATATTATGTGGGCATTGATTTGGCAAGAATGAGACTATATCCAATTAAGAAAGAGAATCAGAAATATTTTGCATTCATGTACAGCAGACAGTATTCATTTACAGTTTTACCTTAAAACAATGTCAATTCTCTTAACATCTGCTATAATGCATTTTGAAGAGATTTGAGTGTCTGGACATCGTATGGAACATCACTTTGATCCGTTCTATTGATGTCATGCTGATCGGGCAGGATAACTGAAAGATAGCTAGTATGCTGGAGTCTTTGATAAGATAATATATTCCAGATGAAAGAGATAAACCCAATAAGGAGCAGGGAATTCTCACTTCAGTAGAGTTTTTAGGAGTCTAGTGGTCAGTCTGGATATTCCCTGCAAAATAAGAGAAAATTGCTGCATCTTGTATCCCATGGAAGCACAGCACCTGGTAGGCTTCATGCTCTGAAGGCAACATATTTTACACCAGATTTTCTCAATTTTGGCACTGCTGGACCAAATAATTCTTTAGGAGTTGTATCGTGCATTGCAGGATGATTGGCCGTATTCTTGGCCTCTACCTAAATTGATGCCAGTGGTACTCCTCCTACTCTAGTCATGAAAATAAAAAATTGCTTCATACTGCCAAGTGTGCCTGGGGAGCAAAATCATTCCTGGTTTAGAACCATTGTTATATACCTAGAAATTTTGCTTTGACCCACATACCGAGTGACAGGGAAAACTGCCAGATTTCCGAGTGGTCCGAATAGCAAAGAGTTCCATAGAAGGTACAGGCTTTGGTATATGCAACTCTGCTACTTGGGCCATACTATCCAGTAGACCCTATGGTGTTGGAGGTATCAATAGTGGGAAAGATATAATGTAGAGTTTATAGAAAAGTCTTGAAGGGATGATTAGAATTCAGGTCCCTGGAGTTTTGGAGCAAAGCTATGTCATCTGGAATATAAATTACTATGTCTTTTGAGAAATAGCTACGGGCATGTTCCTGGGCTCTGGTAGAGAAAGGAACAAGCAACCATGGACACCAAGTGACCATGCATCTGGGACTGCCCATAATGAGTGGGTTCTGTCAGACCCTTAATTCATAAAGATGGGCAGGCCCAGCAGCAATCTACTGTAAGAGAGAAATACTATATTTGGGCTCATACCCGAGCGACTAGAAAGCACAAGGAAGGTTTTAAGCAAGTAGTTCAGCTCCTTGTATTACCCACCACAGCTCACATCTATGGCTGAAGAGGGGCCTCCTATGACCAGCTGAAGGAGAAGAAAAAAAATACACAAGCATGGTTTATAAATGGGATATTTCAGTAAGTGGGTACAAATTGATAATAGATGTAGCTACAATATAACCACCCATGGGAGTGGTCTTGAAAGACAGTGGTATAAGAAAATGTTCCAAATGGGTAGAACTATGAGTGGTGCTCCTGGTCATTCAGTCATTTTTGTAGGAGAAGTAATCTGAAGTGAGAAAATCTATGGACATACAGGCAGTGGTGAATAGCCTGGCAAGCTGGTCGAGGGGCCCAAAAGAGGAAGGACTAGAACATCAGAGATATGGAGGTCCAGGGTTGAGGCATATAGCTGGGATTATGGTATTGGGTATGAAATATGAGTATTTTTTTCATACTCCATAATAATGCCTATCAGAAAGCATTAACCATGGAAGAAGACTGAACAACCAAATGGATGAAATTACTTCACCAGTTGATATCAGCCAGCCTTAGTCATCCATTACCCCAGTGGCACAGTGAGCTCATGAGTAGAGTGGTCACTGTGAAGACGTGGGCACAATAGCGTAGCTCCCATTTAAAGCTGACCTGGCTATTGATTTAGCTGACTCAGCTATTCCGAATATCCAATTCGTAAGTGAGAAATAGCAAGGCTGAGTCTCTAGTATGGCACTATTTCTTGAGGAGATAAATCAGTGACTTGGTAGTATATTGATTACATTGGCTCCTTATATACGTATGGTCCTCTGGAAGGGCCCAACAGTTCATTCTCACAAGAATAGACAGCAATTCCAGGTATGGGTTTGCCTTTTCCCATCCCCAGAACCTATGCAGCATCACAATCTGGGGATTTATAGAGTACCTGGTCAAGAGTCATGAAATTCCACATAATACAGCATCCAATGCAGAGATTTACTTCACAGTAAAAGAGGTGCAGGAGTGGGCCCATGACCACGGAATACACTAGTTCTATCTTGTTTCACACCACCCAGAAGCTACTGGTCTGACAGGCTTTCTCTGCTTATTCTGGCTCCCTCTTCTCTTTCTCTTTCACAGGGTTTACCTCCAGTAAATATCTTGCATTTCCAACTCTGTCTTGGTGTCTGCATCCCCAAGACCCCAAACTAATACAGCCTCTGTAGGAGGGTCCCTTATGATCAGCGGATGGAAGAGGGAAAAAATCTAAGCTTCTTTCATAAGTGGATAGTCTTGGAATGTGGCTACAAACCAAAAATGGCCTATAGCTTCACCTCAGCTTCACTTGGGCATGGCCTTAACAAACAGTGATGAGAGGATATCCTCTTGGTGAGCAGAGAGATTCAGTAGTATACCTGATCATCCACTTTCATAGAAAGAGAAGGAACTCAGTTTGCATACATACAGACTCATGGGCAGTGGCAAATGATCAGAAGGGAAAGAAGAGAAGATAAAGACTGGACTTTCAGGAACAAGGATGTCTGGGGGAGAGACATTTGGATGGACTTCCTGGAGTGGGCACAAGATGTGAAGATCTTTGTATTGGATGTTAACTCTCACCAGAGAGCACACAGCATGGGAGAGGCACTAAACAACCAATTAGCCAGAATGACTTGACTGGCTAATATCAGCCAGGCTTATCATCAGCTATCCAATGCTGGCACAATGAGTATACAAACAGAGTTACTAAGATGGTAGGGTGGAGGCTATGCACAGGCTTAACAACATAATCTCACTTCCCAAGTCTGATCTAACTACACCACTTCCAAAAGTCCAACCTGTCCAGATTTCCAGCAACAGAGATCAACAGTGAGTCCCCAGTACCATCTCTAAAGGAGACAAATCAGCCAGTTGGTGGCATGTTGAGTATTTTGCACCCACTTCCACTTTGGAAGGGGAAGTGACTTATTTTGATTGGAAAAGATACATTTTCTTTTTTTAAAGAAGGAGTTTTTCTTTTTCTTTTTTTTTAAGATTTTATTTATTTGTCAGAAAGAGAGAGAGCAAACACAAGCAGGGGGAGTGGCAGGCAGAGGGAGAAGCAGGCTCCTTGTTGAGCAAGGAGCCCAATGTGGGACTCAATCCCACAACCCTGGGATCGTGACCTGAGCAGAAGGCAGACACTTAACTGACTGAGCCACCCAGGCACCCTGAAGGTGGGCAAATTTTAATTGCATCATCTTTGTTCTTATCCTTGTCTTGTAAACTTCCCAGCCCCTTGCTAAAAGAACATTTCAAATCTTGATGCCCGGCACTTTAATTTCTATTTTCCCAATCCAGAATAGCAACGTTAGTTAAATACAAGTAAAATTTTAAAGTATCACTATCCAAAAATATTTTATAATATGGCCAAATTGATGATTCTACATATTAGGCAATAGTTTCTTGAGTCAGAAATGTATTTTATATTGGAAATAAAAAAAAAAAACCAACTCAGGATTTTTGTGGGAGAGCAAAGAGTGAAGAGTACTAACTAATGAGAGTAGATATAAGAACGGACTCATGGCTAATGCCACTGATAGCAGTGTAAATGTGCTTCATTTTGAATCTGGGCCATGTTTCAAGAGAAAGCCCTTCCAACAGCATTCTCTGTATTAAGCTCTAGTCCCATAAGGATTAAATGATGGCATTCTGTAATCATATAATGGGGTAAGATTATATTATAAACTGAATTACAACTTGGTAGAAAATAGTAAAGAAAATGTTTAATTAAAATTAGGTTTCTATAAATAGCTATTTATAAAAGCATTTTATGCATATTTATGATATTAAAGTCTACCCAGTTCAACACAGCATTTGGCTGCCTTTTATTTGAAGGGCCCCATGATAGACCTACAAGGGTAAGGGTAAGCTCCTAAATGAGTATCACTTAGTCCCTGCCCTTTTTTTTTTTTTTAAGATTTTATTTATTTATTTGAGAGCGAGAATGAGAGAGAGAGCATGAGAGGGGGGAGGGTCAGAGGGAGAAGCAGACTCCCCGCCGAGCAGGGAGCCCGATGCGGGACTCGATCCCAGGACTCCAGGATCACGACCTGAGCCGAAGGCAGTCGCTTAACCAACTGAGCCACCCAGGTGCCCAGTCCCTGTCCTTAAAGACCTTATTATAAAATAGGCAACAGGTGAAATTGATCCTCAAGCCTGATTCTCCATCCCTTTAAAGGGAATTGGGATTCATTGTTTAACAGATGAAGACTTGATGAAATAAATGTTGTAAGAAGATTAATTTGGTAATGGAACTTTGCTGGAACTTTAGGTAATAGTCTGGGCATGGGAGTTGTCCAGGTTGAGACGATTACAAAGAATATGCCCTCCTTCATTCCTATATCAATAGCCCACCAGCCCCACTACACCCATCTGGGACTTGCTATCAGCTTTTCATAGGTACTTTTTAGATACTTGAAGCTTCTTCTTATTCCACATCCCTTTCCTCCTCCAGCATGTATCTTTGATGTGCAATGTCAACCAAATATGCCACCAACAAATGATTTTTCAGACATGTATATAAATGTGATAAGAAAGATAATGGTTTATTATTTATAATTTCTGAAGAGAGTGATTCATGATGACAGGAGCAGTTTATTTGCTTTTTCACTGAGGATGATGTCAAGCGATACAGGTTTGAGTTAACAAAATTGGAGGAACTAAAATGCTTTGTCTCAGAAAAGGAGAGTGGTGAAGAGAGGCCCTGGAGAGGTAAAGGCGGCCTTAATGGAGACCAGCGGGGAGAAGGAGACCAAGTGGCCGGTGGTCTCGGTGGAGCTTTCAGAGAAGAACCTGGAAGTCTGCTGGGGACTTTTGTCATACCAGTAATATGCGCACTGTGAGGTAAACCTCTTTACTTCGCTCCCTCATCTCTCTCACTGAGACCAATAAAAATCTCTATTGCTCACTGGTTCTTGTGGAGAGGCTGAGTTTGTTTGCTTTTGTTTGTTCTATTTTGTTTGAGGGTGTAGAACGGAGACGACAAAAACTCAGTCCTTTGAAAATAGAGGCTGCCATAGAGACCCTCCCCAGCACTGCGGCTAGGATCCTTCCTTCCCTTTCCTGTTCCCACCAAGTACTCCTTCTACTGCAAGGTTGTCATGGCCCAGACACAGGGTGTGGGGGGTGGGGTAGTCCTGAAGGAGGAAAGAGCTGGGGAGGCATCAAGGGCCAGGCCCTGGAGAGATTCCCCTGCAAGCAGGATTCTCCAGCTCCCCTCAGTTCTGCTGGGACAGGCCTCCCCCCGTCCCCCTCTTCCTTCTTTTTTGCTCTTCCCCTCCACCAAGCCCCTTCTCTCACTCACTACAGGGTCACAGCTTGAGCAGAAGTAGGGTGTTGGAGAGCAAAGGTCCATCTCCACAACCTGGCAGGTGGAGAAGAGGAGAGGTAAAGAAGGAAACATTGAGTATTTTATTAGATGCTTTTACATTTAATCCTTTAGAGATGAAAGTTATTATTTATATTTTACAGATGAGGGAATGGAGGCCAAGAGGGATTTGGTGACATGCTCAATGTCATAGAGCCAGAGACTGGGCAGGTTATTCTTACTGTGAATTTTGTGCTATTCCCTCCACCCACAACTGTTCTGCTGTAGGGCTGAAGGTGGGACACTAAGGAAAATGTTGGATCTTCATACTGCAGAGCAAGAAGAAGCCTTAAAGATCCTCCACATTTCACCCCTGAGACAGCTGAATCCAGAGATATGACTACTTCACTCAAAGTCATCACCAGGTCTGTGGCAACCAAGTTAGGTCTCTTTTACTCCACTTGAGTAAGTATCTTTCTTCATAAAATGAAAAGGATTGCATTGTTACACACAATTCTTGGGGTGTTTAGTATACTATGACTATACTACATGACCGGTTAAAGATTTTCTTTTTTCTTTTCATCAGGTTTAGAAGGTGCTTTTTTTTTTTTTTTAATTATGTTATGTTAATGATTTTCTAGGCTGGTTTGATAATAAGTCTTTCTCTTACACGATGCATTCTGAGTCCTCAAAAACTGACCTACAAAACAAACTTGAACACTAGGAACTGCCTGTTGTGTGTGTGTGTGTGTGTGTGTGTGTGAGGTATGCTGTGTGGTCTCAGATTTTAGAACCAGGAGAGACTCTTACCCTCTGCTTCTGCCCCATACCTTTCCACCAGTTCACATGGGACAGCAGCCTTCATTCTCATTTTGACCAAGATCCAGAGTAAGAAATACTCTTGACATCATGACCCACTGTGTGTGTGTACGTCCACACTCACACATTTAACACAGATGTGAAAGTTTCCTAAATATCCCTTACTGTATATAATGCTCTCTAACATTTTCTACATATTTTTTCAGTATTGATCATAACAAACTAATCATCACTGCAGTCCTCCAGAGCAGGTGATTTCACAACACAGTAATAGGTCAGGTCCAAAAATTTAAAAGGAACCAAAACATCGATGCTGAGAAATACCATCCAAGAAATTCTAGACTCTAAATATAGCTTGATATCAATATATAGTCAAAGATTAATTTGTCAAATATGAATATTGGACGTCAGTTGTTTGCATGGAAAATACATTTCCCACTAGGGGAATATATCTCTAAAGGTATAAAGCAAGCCAGTTCACAGGAGTTTATTTTCATATATTTATACACATGAGCAAGACACCAGTAGGGCAGCATATTGGGGTGGGCAGCCAACCACTTCACTATTGACCTTATGTCTTCTGTTGTCTTCTTCCACAGCCATTTCAAAGAAAGACATTCTCTTTTATAATACTAACCCAGACTTTTAAAATGCTAATCAGCCCCCCTGGAAAGTATGATAAGTCAAAAATGCAAAATTTCTCAAAACTGAACATTTTGGTCCAAACAAAAAGATTAGGGTGTTTAAAACTTCCTAAGCCACATCCTAGGAGAAGCATTTTCAATGTATATGAGTTATATCCACTTAGAAATTATGTTTTGGGGAGCTTGGGTGGCTCAATTGGTTAAGTGTCTGACTTCGGCTCAGGTCATGATCTCGGGGTCCTGGGATTGAGCCCTGATTTGGGCTCCCTGCTCAGTGGGGAGTCTGCTTCTCCCTCTCCCTCTGCCCCTCCCCTCCCTCATGTGTGCATGCATGCCCTCTCTCTCTCTCAAATAAATAAATAAAATCTAAAAAAAAAAAAAAGAAAAAGAAAGAAATATGTTTTGCCCATCAACACTGAGAAGGGATCTGGGATAAGAACTATATTATGGAGTACCTACAGACTCTACAATAAACGCTCTCTATAAAAACACTTTTTGTACTGGGCTGAGTACATCTATAAAAAAATCCCGTATTTATTTTGCAGTTGAGGAAAATGAGACGCACATATATTAAATGTAATTTTCTTAAGATCATCCTAACTCTGTGGTGGATTTGAACCCTGGTTGTTCTAACTTCAGAGTCCATGGTTTTGCACAGTCTCATCTGTTCTCAGTCATTTGATTTGTTAATTGGACAAAGGTGGTGGAAACTCTCAGTCACCTGAAGAAGTCCGTAGTGTTACGAGTTCTTACTGGACTGGGGAGCCTGCAATGCTATTACTCCAGTTTTGATCAAGTTGGGAAAAACTCCAACTCCAAAATTCATGCTGTATCACCGGATGCTTGAATTTCTGATACACAAAATAATAAACAAAAATGAGCAGTAGGAGCATTCTTTTAATAAGAACTAATATAATTCCACACTTCATATTACCTTCCACGGTTGCTAGGGTGCTGATATTTAGCCCTTTCTCACCCCACTCCCACCTTATTTAAATAATATTTAATTTGTCTTTCACCATACCATCCCAGGCTTAGCGTGAAATTCGAGAATTTAGACAATCCTCCCTTTTTTGGTCAGGAGGTATCCAAATAATCTTGGAAGGATCATCGAAAAAAAATCACCCCTGATTGGTATAAGCCTGAATCTTCTTAGTGAATTTCCAATTTAGGCCATTCTGTAATCATATCAGTCTGATGTGACTGATATTTTCCCGAGTTTTTCTTTTCATCTAAACTTTTAAGTCTATCAACACAGTCATTCATATTTTTTAATTGTCATTTTATTTCCTGCTTTATCTGTAATGTCCCTCACGCTCCATTCCAAACATGGCTTGTTTATGCCTCTTCTCTTTATGTCTTGATTAGTCTTGTCTAAAGTTTATCAATTTTATCAGTATTTTCAAAGAAATCAACTTTTTGCTTTATTGGTTCTTTTATGATGTCTTTGTCTTCTATTTCATTTTCTACTTTTAATCTCTATTATTTCCTTCTACTTTCTTTAGGCTTATTGTGTTATTTTTCTCATTTCTCCCGTTGGTTGCCTAAATTGTTCATTTTTCGTTTTTCTCTTTTCTTTAATATGCATTTAAAGTCACAAGTTTCTCTGTGTGTAGCACATTGCCTGTACTCTACACATTTTGAAATAAACAGAAGCATTTTAAATGTTTTATATACAGAATATTTATAGTTATGTTTTTTTATTATTTATAATTTAATTAAATTTTTTAGAGATCATAGTCTCTCTAATAACACTGACTTGAAATTAGTTGAGATCTATTTTATGGACAGTATGAGTTTTCTTTCTATAGGCATATGGAAAGAATAGGGAGTCTCTAATTCTTGGGTACAATTCATATTCTATACATGTCCATTATACTAAACCGATGAAATTGTGGTGCTTCAATCTTTAATACTTTTACCAATTTTAGGGGGATCTATTGCTCTCAATCACTAAAATAAGTGTGTTAAAATCTTCCATATGACATGGAATTTGGCAGTGTTTCCTTAAAGTTCTATTTTTACTTTACATAATTTAAAGTTCCTTTATTAGGTGCATAAAAGTTCATAATTGTTAAACTTTCTTGGTGGATAGTGTTATCATCTTATAATGTCTCTCATCTCTATATTTTTGCCTTAACATCTATTTTATTTATTAATACAGATCTGCTGCTTTCTTTTGGTTAGCATTTACTGGGTATCTCTCTCTCAAAATGTGTAGAGTACAATGTGAATTGTACCCAAGATTAAAAAAGATAATCTTTACTGTTTTAGGTTTTTTAAAAAGATTTTCTTTTAAATAATCTCTATACCCAACGTAGGGCTTGAACTTAACAACCCCGAGATCAAGAGTCACATGTTCTACTGACTGAGCCAGCTAGGCACGTCTTTAGTCTTTCACTTCTAAACTTTGTGTTAAAACTTTATCTCAGACTATAGATATTTATCATGTAAATGGAATAGAGATGGATTTCTTTTTATCCTAGAGCAGCAGTTTTTGTGTTTCAGTTGGAATGTTCTACCATATTTTTTGTAACCATTTATATGTTCGAATTTCTTTTTATCATGTTATTTTGTGTTTTCCACTTGCTCCACTTTCTCTCTTTGTCTCTCTTTGTTTCTTGCCTTTTTTTGGCTTTGACTGAGTTTTTTGTTTTATTTCTCCTCCTCTACTAACTGGAAAATTTTGTCTATTTCTATTTTTTCAGTGTTATTCTCAAAAATTTCACATGCTTTTTAAACAAATTCTAAAGTTAACCAGTGCAGTTATCCTTTTCTGGATCGCCACAGGGGTTTATAGAAGGTTTGCTTTATAATTCTGATCAGCCCTACCCTACCTATGTTATTGTTTTCCAGTATTTTGTTTTTAATATATAGCCCTATAAATTAACTCCCAGTATTATTTCATACAGTAAACATTTGGTTTTATTTACTCACATAATTACTATTTCCTTTGCTTACCATTCCTTCTTTCATGTCAGAGCTTTCTGGGTTCATTTTCATTCTTCTGGAATATATTCTGTATGACTTCTTTTTTTTTTTTTAAGATTTTATTTATTTATGTGTCAGAGAGAGAGAGAGAACAAGCATGGGGAGCTGCAGGCAGAGGGAGAAGCAGGCTCCCTGCTGAGCAGGGAGCCCGATGCAGGGCTCCATCCCAGGACCCTGGGATCGTGACCTGAGCCAAAGGCAGACGCTTAACTGACTGAGCCACCCAGGCGTCCCTGTATGACTTCTTTTAGTGAGAATTCTCAGTCTTAGTTTCTCAGAAAATATCTTTATTTTGTATTTATTATTTTAAAAAATATTTCACTAAATATACATTACTAAGTTCACAGTTGATTTTATTTTTTAAAGATTTTATTTATTTATTTGATAGAGCGAGAGAGAGAGCACAAGCAGGGGGAGCAGTAGAGGGAGAGGGAGAAGCTGGTTCCCCGACAAGCAGGGAGCCCGATATGGGGCTCGATGTGGGGCTCGATGTGGGGCTCGATCCCAGGACCCTGGGATCATGACCTGAGCCGAAGGCAGACGCTTAACCATCTGAGCCATCCAGGTGCCCCTTTCACAGTTGATTTTAAAGATATCATTCCATTATCTTTTTATGTCATTGATGCTGAGAAATCAGCTGTCAGTTTAATAGAGGTTCCTTTGTAGATAATCTTCTCTATCTGCCCTTAACATTATTTTTGCCCTTGGTATTCTGTAGCTTTAGTATGATGTATAAAGCATGTATTCTTGTCATTTATGCTGCTTTGGATTTTTTAAGTTTACTGAACATTTGTTCTAAAAGTTTTCAATCATCATGTCTTTGAATATTCTCTTCCCCCTTCTATCTAGTCTTACCTACTTTTATGGACTATTGTTATGGACTGAATTGTGTCCCACCAACATTCATATATTAAAGCCCTAGTCCCCCGTATGTTTATATTTGGAAATAGGGCCTTTATAGAGGTAATTAAGGTTAAATGAGGTCAAAAGTGTGAGGCCCTAATCCAATAGGACTGGTGTCCTTATAAGAAAAGGAAAAGAGACCAGAACTCACTCTCTCTCTCTGTGCCCATAAACAGAGCGAAGGCAGCTATATATATTTCTGGTGGGGACCAGAAACCAACAGCACCTTCACCTTGGATTTCTAGCCTCCAGAACTTTACATAAGTTTTAATATCTGTATTCATCAGCATTCCAGAGAAATAGAATCAATAAGACCTGTCTATCCATCTCTCTATATATAACCAATAAGATACACTTATATCTATATCTATATTGATCAAGAGAGACAATGAGAGAGGAAGAAGAGATTTATTATGAAGAATTGGCTCATGTGAATATGGAGACTGAGAAGTGCCACAGTCTGCCATCTGCAAGCTGGAGATCCAGGAGAGCTGATGATGTAATTCTAGTCTGAGTCCAAAGGTCAAAGAACCAGGAGAGTCAATGGTGTAAATCCCAGTTTAAGGGCAGGAGATAATCAATGTCCCATCTCAAAGAGGCAAGCAGGAAGGGGACAAATCCTACCTTTTCAGCTTTTTGTTCTATTCAAGCTCTTACCTGCTTGCCTGATGCCCACACACGTGGGGAGGGCAATCTACTTTACTGAGTCCATTGATTCAAATGCTAATCTCATCCCAAAACACCCTCACAGACACACACAGAAATAATGTTTAACTTGAACACTCTGTAGCCCAGTCAAGTTAACCATCACAATTACTTTGTGCTATATTCTGTGTGATTTTTAATTCTATCTTCCATTTTTGTAATTCTTTCTTTAATTATGGTCAATCTGACATTTAACCCAATTATTGAATTTCTTATCTTCATTACACTTTTCATTTTTACATGTTGCCTTTGATTTTTTTTTTTTTCCAGATCAGCCTGATTTTTTTTTTTTTTTAGTCTCTGGATCTTGTTTTTTAGTCTCTTGTTCTTTGGGCGTACTCTTGATAGCTTTTTAAACAAGTCACTACAATCTGGCATCACTTCAAACTATAATTTTAGTTTATCTAATGTGAATTCTGGCTTGTACCCAGATGATGGTGAATGTGTGATTAGGAGAAACCTCAAGAGAATGCTTTCCTCACTGTGCTCAGAAATAAAGCTGACACTGGCATGTTTCCTAATCATTTCTCTTTATGTGGAGGGGTTCTGCCCCAAGTTCATCCTTCCAATAGAATGACACTTTTCAGAGTCTCAACTATATGCCAATATCTTTTTTTGATTTGCCACTTTACATAAGCCCTCAGTTTTGTCTCCTGTCTCTTGCATGCAATCAGTTAATGCCAAAAGCTCTACACCACTGGGGACTGTCAGATGCTTCAGGCAGCTATCATCCCCAATGCTCATTATCTGGAGGTAACTTTCTTGCCAGCTCAGCTCTGCATTGATGGAGACTTTTAAATAAGATTTAGCCATCTCTCTCTCTCTCTCTGTGCATGTGCGTGTGTGAATATGTGTGAAACACTGAGTTCCTCAGGGTATCTGGTTTTCATGTTACCAGGAATCATATTATACAATTAATAGTCAATATTCTCTCATGTTTTGCTTCCAGGATATTCAGTTTAATTGTACTATCAAACTTCTCACCACAAATTCAGATCTGTGCATTAATAGTTAATCTCCAGGCATGGCTAAATATTATCAATGAAGCCTTATTTAAGTCGGTAATGTGTATGACAGATCGAGTCAGAAATTAATTCTTTTGTTCAAATATGCAGTTCTATTATGTCAGTTTTGTTCAGGTGCTGTGCTAGGAACTAGAGATGAAAAAAGAAAAGAAAAAGACTAAGACACGATCCCCAAGGTTTTCATGATCTAGAGAGGAAGACAGATCAGTAAAGAGACAATTACAGCTCAGCGTTATAAGAACTTTGAAGACAATTTCCCCAGGGAATGTGGGGGCTCAAAAAAGGGTACCTACCCCAGTAAAAGGGGGGAGGACTCCTAGAAAGCAAGATTTGTGCCAAAAAAAAAATGGTTGCATGGTTAGCAAAACTGAATTTGATCAACTGACTGGGATGAGTTGTTTTTGAGGCCAAACATAAATTCCTTCTTGCAGAAGCTTCTTAACTTATCCCAGCCCCGATCACATTGCCTATAAATGTATGGGCCTAGGCAAGAGGGAGTGAATGGATCCATCAAACTTTTACCCTTACTAGAATAAAAGATCTTAGAGCAGATGTCTCACAGCTGCCTTATGGATAGAAACATCTTTTGAAATGAAGGATAAAGGGTGTTTATTCTAGTGAACAGAAACTATGGCTTCTCAGTAGAGCATTTGAAGGTAAATTCAATATGTTGACAATTAAGAAATTATTTTGCTGTTGCCTCTGGATTCTGTACATGGACAAACTATATCCATATATTGCACAGCTTTCCTGCCTGGGATACCTCTCCTGCCCTCCACTGCCTCTCAAAAAGTATACATTTTTAATTAAGACCGTGTGGTATTGGCACAAAGGATCAACAGAACCAAAAGAGAGACCCACAACTGTAAGGTCAAAGGCATGCAGAAAGGTAGCATTGCAGGTCAATAGGAAAGAATGATCTGTTTAATCAATAACATTGGGTTGATTGTGTGTCTCTGTATGGAAAACAAATCTTGACTTCTGCCTCATGCCATACACTAAAAAATCATTTTCTGTAGAATGCATATCCAAATATGAAAAGTAAGATAATAAAGTTTCTAGAGAATATCTTAGTGACTTTGAGGCATGGGAAATTTTCTAAAACAGGACCCAAACAGGTATCTTTTCCTGGTAAGGAAAGGACTGACTACATTAAAATAAGGTATTTATGTTCATCCAAAAAATAAAATCACCATTAAGAAAAGGATAAACAGTCAAAAGAAAAATGGGAAAGATTAGTGAATTCTGTTTGTTTTCTTGACACACACACACACAATCTCATTTTAAACCTTTTCCATTGAAATATGACACATGTATATAAAAGTACATAGAACATTAATGTATAGTTTCGTTATCATAAAGTCACACCAGGTAGCCACTCCTCTGATCCAGAACACTGCCAGCTCCCAGGAAACCCCTGGGTGCTCTCTCCCCTCCAGATACAGTAGTCACTTTGTTTTTTTTTTTTCAAGGTAGTATTTTCAAGGTAATATTCTTAATGAAATTTACTGTGAAAACAGTATTTTGAGTCAAAGATCTTTGGAATGCCTGTGGACTCTGAGAGAAGGGGACTGGGGAACTCCTTCCTGCATTTTGTCCTCTCTCCTGAAGGGGAAACCCAGGTTTAGGTTGTCCCTCAAATGGCAACATCAGGCTGCCCAGCTGTGACCACTTCAGCGCATCCTGTGCGGCAGGTACTAAGTTGGGCACCGTGTATACTTAGCTCACTTAATCCTCAAAACAGCCCCATGGTCTTGGTCAAAGGGTGAAAGAGAAGAATAAAGGAAAGTTGCCCTTAATTCACAATATTCGAGGACTGTTGATTTACTTACACTTTTTCCCCAAGGTAAAGTGTACAAGGCACAGCCCCATGTGACTAATTGGAATTTCCCTCTTTAAAGTATTTGTATAATTGGCATTTACTTTATCTGTGGAGAACTTGAAAAAATAAATTTCCTTGGATCAAAGCATTTTTAAAAAAGATTTTATTTATTTGACAGAGGGAGAGAGAACACAAGTAGGCAGAGAGGCAGGCAGAGGGAGAGGGAGAAGCAGGCTCCCCGCTGAGCAGGGGGGACTCGATCCCAGGGACTTGATCCCAGGGTCCTGGGATCATGATCTGAGATCTGAGCCGAAGGAAGATGCTTAACTGAGCCACCCAGGCGCCCCTGGATCAAAGCCTTTTTAGAAAATATTTTATTTATTTATTTGATTGAGCGAGAAGGAGAAAGAGAGAGTTCAAGATGGGGGAGGGTCAGAGGGAGAAGCAGACTCCCCGCTGAGCAGGGAGCCCGATGCGGAGCTCGATTCCGCGACTCCAGGATCATGACCTGAGCCCAAGGCAGTCGCTTAACCAACTGAGCCACCCAGATGCCACAAGAAGCTAGAGCACTTTATTTATTTATTTAAGATTTTATTTATTTATTTGGGAGAGAGAGAGAGAGAGAGCACATGAGAGGGGTAGGGTCAGAGGGAGAAGCGGACTCCCTGCTGAGCAGAGAGCCCAATGTAGGACTTGATCCCAGAACTCCAGGATCATGACCTGAGCCCAAGGCAGTCACTAACCAACTGAGCCACCCAGGTTCCCGGATCAAAACATTTGAACACGTTTAGGGCGCACTAAGATTCTCATGAGTCATATTAAAAATGTAATATATATGTTTTATATATTATATATGTGGCCAGTTGTACTGTACGTTGCAGCTATTGGATGTTCAGTTGACAAAAAATAGAATAGTTTGGTGGATTTACTCCTTGGGCTCATCCTGTTTCACTGGAAAACTCATCTAACCGTACATGTCACAGACTAATTCAGGACAAAAGCGAAGCCTCAGCTGAATCGTGAAAACAGCCCATCCAACCTAGGAAGACTGTCTACCTGAAGTAAAAGGCCATCAGTCTAAGGGAATGCTCCAGAAAGATACATCTAAAAATAAAAGCAGCCAGCCTACTAGAGAGAAGAAACATCACTAGGCATTCTGACTATGGTTTTATTTCATTAAATTGCTGAGTGTCTGCTGAGTTACAGGAAGTAAAATGGAATATATAGTTTCCAAGTGCCTACTCTGTTTAAGGCATTATGTGGTGGGCTCTAGGAGACTCAAAGATGAATGACAGGCCATCCTCCCTAATAAGGAGGTTACAGTCCAAGGAGAGGTAAACAGTAAGACATATACAGATAACTGATTATATGAACCATGTGTGATAGGGCCTAGGGAAAGAAGCAGAGGAGAAATGAACCAGTAATTATTTGAGTACCTTTCATTAGCCAGGCATATTTCATATATCTTTTTTTTCTCTCACAACCCTGAGATCATGACCTGAGCTGAGATCAAGAGTTGGATGCTTAACCAACTGAGCCACCCAGGGGCCCCTCATATATCGTTTCTTAATCTTACTTAATCTTCTTAATCTTAATCTCATCAATAACATGATGAGGTTGGTATTATTTCCAGTTCAAGGAACTGGGTAAGTTCAACCAAAGAACTAACCCAGGATCACACTAGTAAATGGCACAGCTGAGGATGAAATCCAGATATGCCTACCCGGAAGCACGTGTTCCTAACAACCTCACAGGTTAAGAGCCATGTGATCTATAGAAAAGAGGTCCTTACTGACCATGTGCCTCAAATGATGAAAAAGGAACCAGGAGGATGAGTCATTTTAGGATGATGTCACATACCATTATACACACCATCCAAAGGTCATTTGGAATTATCTTCTAGAGCATAAAACACTTCAGCTGGAAGGCATGGTGCAAGATTTAATCAGCAGGCATTCTCCTGTCTCTGCCATCAACCCCAAACCCTGCCTTTAAAAGATAAAATTAATTGAGTTTTACTGTTCCCATGAGTACCAACGCTGTGCATATATCTTCATAAAGCAGAAAAAAATAAAACTCAATTTTATTATAAATTGTAGGGGTCCATTTTCACTCATTAATATTACTATTTATATAAATGATTATTTTGATTCTTAATTATTCTTTGTTCAGGTGACTATGCAGCCCCAGCTGTCTTTCTCTTTAGTTGCTTGCCTTCACTGGAATGCTTCTTCCATGGTTTCTCAAGAGCTATCGTCACTGTTACTATCGTTATTTTGCAAGGTGAATGAACATAAATATAGATTTTCATCATGTGTAAACTCAGCTGACAATCAGAAAAGGTTTTTCTTCCATTTGAATTGTGTGGTAACGAGGGGATGCTAGAAGATTAGCCCAAATGAGCAATTCAGCACTCTCTGGTCGGATTCCAGGTCTGCCAGCAAGGTACTGGGCAGAGCACGCTCCCTCCTGGCACAGTCCCTGACTCTACGCAGGTGACGACTAACGATGCTTGTCACCTGTTGTTTTTCCTAAAGTGCTGAGAGGGTTTGTTTGCTAATGAAAGATAACACCATTTCTCAAAATGGTATAAACCACTGTAGAAACTAGAAGATAGGAAATAGTCTCACCCACATTTTGACTTGCACAGGTCTACCTGGATTTGCAAAAGGTGGCTTTATGACAAGGATTGATCTGCCATAGTTGAGACTACTACAGTTTTAGCTTTTCATCAATGTCAGACAAAGCTAAAACACTAATGGCTAGCATTCTGGTCCTCCACTTATGAGAACCAAAATAACCTTTAAAGGATCAAAAGTACAATACTGTTGTGTGGTAACATGCTTAAATCAGTGAGATCCTGTGGCTCAACTGCATGACTCTCAAACAATTCCAAGGTCCTAGATGAGAATAGACCTTTAGAGTCTTAAACTTTTAGTCTCTTTACCATGCTTGATGTGATGAATGAGCAGTTGGTATGTAGTCTGATTTTCATGGGTCATTTCAAGCTAGTATGTTAAAAAAAAAAATCCCAGTTAGGGGCGCCTGGGTGGCTCAGTCGTTAAGTGTCTGCCTTTGGCTCAGGTCGTGATCCTAGGGTCCTAGAATCGAGCCCCGCATTGGGCTCCCTGCTCAGCGGGAAGCCTGCTTCTCCCTCTCCCACTCTCCCTGCTTGTATTCCTGCTATCACTGTGTCTCTGTCAAATAAATAGATAAAATCTTTAAAAAAAAAAAATCCCAGTTACTTATTAGTATAAGTCCTTAAATATTAAGGCCTTGAGAAAGGGAGTTCCCAGTGAAATTATGATGGTGGATCTTAACAGTGTGGAGTACTTTACTTAAATGCACAGTCCATATGCTCTATTATTTGTGTGTAATGATCTGGTGAATTGTCAATCTGTCCTTTTTAAAAGAGTGTGTGAGAAAATTAAAATGTACATAAATGTGCATGGATGAAATAGGGCTTCATGTTCTCATGTTTGGAAAATGTGTTTTCATCACATAGTGGGAACAAAAACATTCAGAAATTGATCTTTGAAATCATACTGGAGCTGAACATGACATGTAATTTGACATGTAAATACGTAATTCACACATGATTTCTCAGAAATGAATGAAATGTGGCCGAATATTTCATTTTCTTCATTGCATTTATCACCACCTGACATCACTTCATTTACTTATTTGTGTACTTTGTCATTGTCTGTCTCTTCCACTCTCAAGTGAAACTCCATGAAGCAAGGGGTGTAGTGACTTGGCCACGATTGTACCTCTGGAGCCCATAACATTGCCTAGAACAAAATAGGTGCTCAATAAATATTTATTGCATGAAGGAATTAATATAAATTGAAAAATATTCAGTGCACTGAAGTGTCGTGAAATATACTGAAGTATATTTAGATATTTCTGAAATCAACTTGATGAAGTCTCCACAGTGGCAACACCCATCAGCTTTACTAAATGCCCTGTTATTAGATGGAATTGATACGTTTAGTAAAGGAGTATAGCTAGAGTATAAAGTTCCAGGAACCATACTACACTGGTTAGAAGCAGCAAGCCCTTCAGCATGAGATTTCAGCAACAGTTCTTTTGTTACTCATACTTTCTTCTTCTTCATTGAAGCATGCTGTCTTGTTGCAGTATACTTTATAAGGGAGATATGCACACATCTCAAGTGTATACTTGATATGTTTTGATAAATGCATATACCTATGTAACCCACACACTGATCAAGATAATAGAATTTTACATCATTCCAGAAAGTTCTTCTATACCATCTTTTAGTCAATCCCCCATTTCCCCCTCTCCCCTAAGCAACATCTGTTCTGATTTCCATCACTATTAAATTAGCTTTGCTTGTCCTTGAATTTCATATGAATGGAATCATTCAATATGTACCCTTTCATGTTTGGCTTCTTTTGTGCAGTATGCCTGTGAAATGCATCAAGGTTGTTGTGCTTTTTAGTAATGTGTTCTTTTTTATCGCTGAGTAGTATTCATTTGAAATTTGTAAAATTCATCCATTTTCCTGTTGATGGACATTTGGAATATTTCTAGTTTGGAACTATTATGAATAAAGCAGTTGTAGACTTTCTCAGATGAATCTTTGCAGACACATGCCTTACTTTCTCCTGGACAAATATGTAGAAGTGGAATTGATGAGTCACAGTGTAAGTGTATGTCTATCTTTGTAAGAAGATGCCAAACAATTATCTGAAAGTTAAACAAGTTTACACTCCCACCAACAATGTATGAATTCCAGTTGCTCCACATAATGGCCAATATTTGGTATTGTCGATCTTTTAAATTTTAGCCATTCTAATAGGTGTGAAATAGTAATAATTGTGTGTTAACTACCAGTTCTCTGATGATTAATGACATTGTGCATCTTTCTATTTGCCTATTAACCATTTATATATCTTTTGTGTGTGAGTGAAGTGTCTGTTCAAGTCTTTTGCCCATATTTTATTTGGGTTTTTGTTCTCTTTATTGTCAAGGTGTAAGAGTTCCTGATTTATTAGAGATATACATCCTTTTCCTGATATTTGATTGTGACATTTTCCTGAGTATTTTCTCCCAGTCTCTGGATTGCCCATTTTTTTAAAAAGTTGCATTTTGATGACCAGAAGCTTTTAATTTTGAAGAAGTCCAGTTATCAATTTTTTAATGGCTTCTGCTTTCTGTGTCCTGTCTTCGAAATCTTTAATAATCCCATAGTTGCAAAAATGTTTTCCTGTTTTCTTTTAGAATCTCCATCTCTAATTAGATTTTTTCACATGCTTAAAAAACAACATTCAAGTTTTACCTACCTTTTTAGGAGCTCTCAGAAATGCTAGAACTCTGTGTAACTTCTGGGATTCTTTAACGAAAATTATTTGGCCAATTTTGGTTGATAAAACATGCATTCAAATAATGAATTATTATTTATTTTGTTCAATTATTTTCAAGAACTACATTTTATTATTTTATTTTATCAAAGAAATGAACACTAAAGACAATTCTGAATCATTTGTTTTAATGGAGGACAACATGGGGACAGAAGCTCTGTCTTGGGTCATTTTATTATTATTATTTTTATAGTTGCGGGTCTTTTTTCCTGTTTTTATTTTCTGATTACAACAATTGTACTACTTTTTATTTCATTAGTAAGCTTCACGAGTCTAAAAAAGGTAGCCCACAAGCATTTTGGAAGATGGAAGTGAGCTGGTCTGAGGATTGAATTTTTTTCCTTCATAATCTAGGAACACTAAACCTAGAGCTGACTGAAATAGTTTATCTTCTCATGTTCTGTTGCGTTGATTGCCCAAGAATTTCAAAAGAGTTCATAAAGATTTTCCTGGTTAAAGCTATATTAGGATGATATCTCTAATGTTAAATCAAATCACAGAATAATAGAAGCAGCATGGATTTGGATTCTCAGGATCCTGAGTTTGAATGCTCTCTCCCCCAATCTATTTTTATTACCATATGAATTTAAGCAAGGCACATAATTCCTTTGAGCATTATTTTCCTCAGCTACAAAATGGGATAATCTCTACCTGTCAGAATAATTTTTTAAAATATTTTTTTTATTTATTTGAGAGAGAGAGCATGAGCAGGGGGAGAGGCAGAGGGAGAGAGAGAGAGAGAGGGATAAGTAGCCTCCCCACTGAGCAGGGAGCCTGTTGTGGGGCTAAATCCTAGGATCCTGGGATCATGACCTGAGCCAAAGGCAAATACTTAACCAGCTGAACCACCCAGGGGTCCCTCTCAGAATAACTGGAAATATGAAATGCAATCTTTTATGTTTAATGACTGTCAAGTAGTTGGTGTTCAGTAAATATTACTCCCCTCCCACCTTTTCTGTTTCTAATTCTTTTTTTAAACTTCATTTTAATTTCAGTGTAGTTAACATACTGTGTTATATTCATTTCAGGTGTACAATACAGCGACTCAACAATTCCATATATTACTCAGAGTTCGAGTAAAGTGTACTTTTAATCCCCTTCACCTATTTCACCCATCCCCTCACCCACCACTCCTCTAGTAACCATCAGTTTGTTCTCTATAGTTAAGAGTCTGTTTTTTGGTTTGTCTCTCTCTTTTCCACCTTTGCTCGTTTGTTTTGTTTCTTAAATTCCACATGTGAGTGAAATCATACGGTGTTTGTCTCTCTCTGACTTATTTCACTTAGCATTATACTCTAGATTTGTCCATGTTGTTGCAAATGGCAAAATTCCATTCTTTTTTATGGCTGAATAATATTCCATTGTGTGTGTGTGTATTTTTATATATCTCACATCTTTATACATTCGTCTATTGATGGACACTTGGGCTGCTTCCATAATTTGGCTATTGTAAATTATGCTGCAATGAACATAGGAGTGCATGTATCATTTGAATTGGTGTGTGTGTGTGTATGTGTGTGTGTGTGTGTGTGTGTCTTTAAATAGGCTCCACACCCAGCACAGAGCCCAATGCCAGGCCTCAACTCATGACCCTGAGATAAAGACCCAAGCTGAGAACAAGAGTCACACGCCCAACCAGCTGAGCCACCCAGGCCTCTCTGAATTAGTGTCTTTATATTTTTTGGGTAAATACCCAGTAGTGCAATTGCTGGATCATAGGGAGGTCTATTTTTAATTTTTTGAGGAGCCTCCATACTGTCTTCCAGAGCAGCTTCACCGGTGTGCATTGCCACCAACAGTGCATGAGGGTTCCTATTTCTCCACATCCTTGCCAACATTTGCTATTTCTTGTGTTTTTGATTTTAGCCATTCTGAGATGTATGAGGCGATATCTCATGGTGGGTTTGATTTGCATTTCCCTGATGATGAGTGATATTGAGCATCTTTTCATGTGTCTATTGGTCATCTGCATGTTTTCTTTGGAGAAATGTTTATTCATGTCCTCTGCTCATTTTTAAAAAAGATTTTATTTATTTGAGAGAGACAGTGACAGAGAGAGAGCACAAGCGGGGAGGAGAGGGAGAAGCAGAATCCCGGCTGAGCGTGGAGCCAGATATGGGACTCAATCCTAGAACCCTGAGATCATGACCTGAGCCAAAGTCAGACACTTAACCAACTGAGCCACCCAGGCACCCCCTGCTCATTTTTAAATCAGATTATTTGGTTTTTTTTTTTTTTTAGTGTCGATTTGTGTAAGTTCTTTATATACTAACCCTTTATTAGATATGTCATTTGCAAGTATTTTTTCTCATTCAGTAGGTTGTCTTTTAGTTTGTTGGAATCTCTTGGAGTCTTCAGACAGATTCTTAAGGGTCAAAGGATTTTCTACAGGATTTTTAAAAGAAACTGTTTTTTGGGGGGATAATTAAAATATTGAAATAAGCAGAATCTGACACATTGGAATAAGTTGCCATGAGATTCCAAAGTGAATTTGCATTTACATTTGCCATTTCATCTTACTGAGCTAAAGGACCATCAGTGTGACAGTTTATATAACCGGCTGATATTTGGTTGTTGTGTCTTGCTAGTTAAATGGTAGCAATGGCCAGTGCCTGCCACTATACTTATGTTGTCTATGAAGGCAAAGTTTCTGTTTCCTAGTGATAATATAAATAGCATTTTCAGTGACCAAGATTTTAGTTTCTTATGTTTTTAACAAATCAATACTTTGATTTCACATCATGAAAATGACATGCCACTGAGTAATGTGCCATTTTGTAGAGGCTAATGGGAAATGAACAGAGGCAGACTAAACAATATAAATGATGTATTTGTACCAAGTGAAAGCCAAATGCTTTCAGGACATTCTATACAAATAAAGATTTAATGGCAATTTGAATATTCTAAATTGAAAACAGAGTGGAAGCAATAATAATATAATCTGATTTATGATCAATTATGAAATGGTGTAAATGAGATACTAATTGCCTCTGTGAAACTCTGCATTCTCAAGCCTCATTCATGGCAAACATAGTGCTGAGCCTGTTTGAAAAACCACAAGGCCTGTGATATCTGTGTCAGACTTGTTTTGCTGTAGGAACCTGTCTGCCTTGTTTTGGGGGGGAGAGGGCATTTCTGATTATACAGATTCTCTGTTAATTCTTTTCTATCTTGCCAACAATTGTTGAAATATTAGCCAATATAGTCCCAAGCATATATACAATAAAACACTATGAGAGGCCTAATTCTGTCTTTATCTTCAACAGTCTATGAGTCAGGACTGAAGTAAAACAAAAATGTTAAAAAATATTTCTAAGAATTTAAAACTAACTTTGGATATTTTCTTGTTTCAAATTTCAGCAAAATTTGATTATACATTTCGTGCTGATTTCAATTATATTATTATGCTAACTCCATTTGTTGAAATAAATAATACAGCTTTAGATTCATCAAGTAATATATTGGCATTCAAGGATTTCTCACTAGCAGAGTGTTAAGTATGAGGCCTGATTTTCTTGAACTACCTTATTTCATAGACTGTCAGTGCCCGTCTACTGTATCCTGATTTCATAGATGTTAAAATAAGAAAAAAATGTATGTTCCAGTTTCTGTATAATTTGTATAATCTGTGTAATTTGGCTGCAAACAAAGGTTGTTTTTTTCAGAGCTTACTTACATGAATTAGTATTCTCTGCAGTTGTCACCACACAGAAACAGACTATAGAACTGAACCTGAGGCTACATCTTTCCCCTATCAAAACCAACAATGGTGATTTAGTTTCAGCCAAACACATCATCTACTGCAATAAATTAATGTTAATTTGGCTTGCATTGATTTGTAGTTTTGTATTTAATTTGAAAATCTGCTTTGGTTTTAGAGTTTATAACAGCTGTAAGAGTAAGGAGTTTATGCCCAGTTTTATGTTTATACATATTTAAACAACAACAACATAAATAGAATTTCAGCAATACTAGGGGTCTAAAGAGAATTTATTGCTTTAAAAGGGGTCAAACATAAGTCGCCTGAGAAATTCTGTTCTAGCTCTTTAATAGCGCATTGTTCAGTAGTGCCATGACATCTGATAATTTAAAGCCGTTATAAAGATTTTTTTTCTCCCAAAAGATCTGATCTCTTGTGAAGATACAACTTTTTGTTCTGTATACGTCAACACTTCTTTTTTTAGAATATAAAGTGTTTAAACGTGGTCATCCTGCAGTGTAGCCTGACTGAAGGAGTTTACAACTGGTAGAGACCTCAAGTTCATGACCCTGGAACGCTGACCATCCTTCCAATTATAGATTCCTGTAACCATGTAACCGTTAATAAACTGTTTGGTTGTAAGGTTTCTAAAGAGAGCAAGAACATGAAAAGGTTTTTATATATTTCTTCAAATCTTACAACTGAACATCAATTTACTATTTAATAGCTTTGAAATCAGAACTGGCTTATTGGAAAGACAAGCCATTAGAAGAAATATATCAAAGCATATTTTATTTGTAATTGGGCAATTTAACTCAACAGGCATCTTGTTTTCGCCTAGTTTTTTTGAGGGGGAGAGGAACACAGTGTTTTTATTACTTTTCAAAAGCTGTGAAAGAAAAGGATTATAATAATAAACAAAGGGAAAGATAGGTTTACCAATAATCTCTATAGGCTGTTTCTTCTCTATTTTTGTCCCAGCAATACCAGAAACTTTCACAGGGTTTCCCACTACTTTCTTTTAATACAACATAAAATTGGGTACCAATTTAAAAACTTCTCAATATTACTGATCTTTCTCAGGTTTTTACTTCAAAATATTGTGTCATATTTTCGGAGAAAGGGTAGGACGATCACGGACTGAAGAAAAAGCAAAACTCCACTTATTATATGTAAATATACCATATTCCTTATTAAGGATGCCATTTTAACACAATGCCGGCAAACCTATGTCCTTCATTTTACAGAGTACTGTAACCACTTCAATACCAGAGGCTTTCACCGGTGGCCGTCATTTCACAATACACAAGGCTGTGACTTGAGCGGTATGGTCCCTGCACTAGTTAAAATCAAATATTTAATACTAGCATTCCAGTATTCCCTGCAAGTAGGTCTGTCCTGAGTGTTTGTGTCGTAACAGAGCTAGGGTTAGGGTGCGGGAAGTGTAAGGAAGTACAAGAATGATTCTCCAGTCCAACTCTCACAGTGTAATTCCTCGAATCCACCTTTCAGGTCAAACAGGTGCGCTTAACCGCGTTCTTCAGTCTTCTAGCGGGTTGGAGGCCGGGTTCCCAGACGACCTTGGAGGAAGACACCTGTGAAGGGCGTGGCCACCCATCCGGGCTCCTCTGCGGGCCCGTCCCGGTTCCCTGTGGCGCCTGCGCAGAATGGACTCAGGCACGAGACACGTGCAGGTGCTCACTGAGCCCGGGGCAAACTAAAGAGTGGCGCTCCGTGTTCCGAGAGGAGTGGTCAGGCTGTTGGCAGGCATCTCCCGGAGGGCTGGACGCAGAGCTTATTTCAACAAAGTCTTCTGGAACTGGCATAAGGCCCCTGTGTCACGGCTGAAATATCGGTGACGTTACATACATACTTTGACTGGAGGACCCATGCTCGACACCGCGCCCCGGTGGCTCAGCAAGTCAACCGATTCACAAGCCCTCAGGGAGACCTCAGTCGCGCCAGCCTGTGCCCTCTTCGCACCACGGCGGCCTCACGGCCCCTTCGTCCGCCGCGCGTCCGGCCCCCGAGGCGCCCCGCGCACTGAGGCTTTTGCTGTGCTCGCCACTCCCGGCATGCTCCGCGGGCCCAGCGCGACGGCCGCAGGGCCCACAGTCCCAGGCCTGGGTCCCGCGAACGGCCCGTTACCCAAGGTGCTCCGGGCGCGGCGCTCATTTGCATATACCAACCGACAGGGAAACTCGGCAGGTCGTCGCGGCCCAGCCAGCGTAGCGCCAAACGTGCGAGCCTCGTGGGTGGCTCCGTGTCACCCCAGTTCCCCAAACGTTCCGTGGTCACCGGGGAGGCGCACGCTTCGGTCGCCCTAACTAAGAGAGGTGAGAATCCGCCGTGCCTTATATATGTGGTGGGCGGAGGCTGTAGCGTGCTCGCTTCGGCAGCACATATACTAAAATTGGAACGATACAGAGAAGATTAGCATGGCCCCTGCGCAAGGATGACACGCAAATTCGTGAAGCGTTCCATATTTTATGCAGCTCCCCCAGTGAACTGCCACTGTTCGCCGAGTAGCTCTGAGGAAACGGTACCGGTCGAAATACTTGAATAATGAAATTGTGACATTTTACTAGAAAAATATTCCTGTAGAGCAGTCTATGGCCTGTAAAAGAAGCTGAATTGCACGTGGAAAAATATATGTGCAAACGTGTCGTTTGTACATATCTCGGAAATGGAAAATGTCAACTTGTGCTTCCTTACAGAATTTAGAAATTCTGAAATAGACTTAACGTATGATCTTGTCTCCCTCAACAACATAAACTCCAGAGGCGCCAAGAGTATTGCCTCTGTTGGGTAGTAGAACACTAGCACATGAGTTGGTCCATGAATCCTTACAAAATCACTTCTAAGTTATTAAATTGCTAAATTATGGCTAAATTAATGAATCCTTGTTAAAGGAAGGAAGCAACATTAGTGCACATTTCTTGCGCCTACGACGTGACTGACATTCATCGGTCGTTTTAGACCTGAGTGTAAACGCTCTGTGTCACTGCGAGCTGCATTAAAGCAGGGACTTCTACCAAGGAGTAGCGGTTACACCGGATGAGATCAATGTCGGTGGCCTGTGGATCCTAGAGCTCCAGGACTAAGTGCAGTGGCTAGAAGCGTCAAGCCCATTCGGATCTGCTTTCACGAGTCTTTCTGAGACCGCTTTTGTATGCCTGTTTTCACCTGGCATCTAAGGAGCACTCAGAAATGCTGGTTTGCCTAAATCAGACGGATTCTGTGATGGAAAATTTGCCTAAGAGGAAAGTTGATTGCCCAAACCCAAAACAGATTTTAACGAATGAGAACGAGCGTTCGGATGCAGATACCAGGATTGCCTAGGTCACTTAGTAATAGCAACGTGACGGGCAGCCATGAAGATGCCCGGGGGCCGTGGAGGTCAAGTGTCATCTCCAAGGAGGGAAGATTCCGCGGAAGGCCAGGAGAACCTCGCAGGTGTGCTGGGCTAGTAGCTGCTAGAGGGAATGCTTAATGAAAGTCGCAACAGAGCTCCGGAACGACTTTTCCAAAAACCATTTTTGGTGCTTAATCCGTAGAGTGGCAGTTCACTGGGGGAGCTGCATAAAATATGGAACGCTTCACGAATTTGCGTGTCATCCTTGCGCAGGGGCCATGCTAATCTTCTCTGTATCGTTCCAATTTTAGTATATGTGCTGCCGAAGCGAGCACGCTACAGCCTCCGCCCACCACATATATAAGGCACGGCGGCTTCTCATCTCTCTTAGTTAGGGCGACCGAAGCGTGCGCCTCCTCGGTGACCACGGAACGTTTGGGGAACTGGGGTGACACGGAGCCACCCACGAGGCTCGCACGTTTGGCGCTACGCTGGCTGGGCCGCGACGACCTGCCGAGTTTCCCTGTCGGTTGGTATATGCAAATGAGCGCCGCGCCCGGAGCACCTTGGGTAACGGGCCGTTCGCGGGACCCAGGCCTGGGACTGTGGGCCCTGCGGCCGTCGCGCTGGGCCCGCGGAGCATGCCGGGAGTGGCGAGCGCGGCGGAAGCGCCAGTGCGCAGGGCACCTCGAGGGCCGGGCGAGAGGGGTGTGAGCGGGCCGTGAGGCCGCCGTGGTGCGAAGAGGGCTGGCCGGGCGGTCCCACGCTTTTAGAGCACGTTTCCCATTTAAACTATTACGAGGAGTACTTAAAAAAAAAATAATAATCACCCGCCATTATCACACCTCCAATAGTTAAGGTAATTCCTTAATATCACCTAATATTCACTCTCCGTTCAAATTTCGGATTGTTTCAAAGGTACATTTCATTGTTCGTTTGTCAAATGTACCTACAGGAGACCCCGTCCCACATTGTATTTGGTCGCGATATCGCTAGGTCTCTGTTATCCTCTTCTAACTCCCATTTCTGTTCATGCCACGGACTCATTGGCGAAACGGGATATTTACCCCGTGGACCGGAACAATTCTTGCATTTGGCTCATTTCTTACCGATGATGTTGTTTAACTTGTGTCTCTTTCGTCGGTGTTTCTTGAAAATTTAGTTAGCTGCAAAGGCCTAATTAGATCCTGGTTCCATTTTTTTCGGCGTGCGGGCTTCATTGGTAGGTTGTGTTACTTCTTACTGCATCTCAGCGTAAGGCGCGTAACATCTGGCAGAAGCAGTGGGTTCGGGGGAGGTCATCAGTCTGACCCTCCGTTATAGTTGCCCGGAAATCTTTCATTGGATCAATTTGGTGTACAGTGATGAACGCTGTCCAGGTAGCGGGTCTGGCGGTTCGCTTGTGGGGTTGGTTTTCATCCATGGCTCATGAGCTGTAAGGACCTAAACCCAAGGCGCCTGGTGTCCCAAGTTCTGTGCCCCAAGGAAGAAAATTGAGAGAATAAGACCGGGAAAAGAAATGATTGAAGAGGGTGGATGTTGTTTGAATCTTCGGATCATTCCATCCTTTCCATAATTTAAAGTGCGCTAACAAATTATTTTTAGGCCAGACTGATGTAGTGTTTTTGTTTCCTGACTGCTGAGAGGCTCTTCCGGAGCCATTTAATGTTGTCCTGTGTGCTGGGTCTCTAGGTCCCACCTCCCTCACCACATACCCCTCAGTCACACTTTCTTGTGTACAATCAGTTGGATAAGAAAAATAGCTCCACCCAGCCTCATTCCTGTTTGAAGGTAGACTGATGTGGGGTTTGTGTGTGTGTGTTTCTGGCTATTTCCTGAATGTTGTTTTCTGTCAGGCTATCCCTTTACTGAAAGCCTCATCCAGTAGGACTCATCCAGTGTTAGAGACATTCAGATTTTTAACATCTTAGATTTCCTTAGTCTAGTCTTATTTCTGTTACACAGTTGTCCTTTTCTCCAAACTCTTGTGTTCCCCTACAGTCTTGTTCCTCCTGCTTGTTCTTCCCCTGTACCTCCTCCCATCTACAGTTGCATACCTCGCTAACTGAACACAGTTATCCAGTTCACCTATGCATTTATAATTACTCTCATGTCTTCACAGTACAAATGTGCAACATTAACACTATTCTTTTAAGCTAAAAACACTTCTGCTAAGCTAAAAAAATCTTTAAGATCCCATATTTACATTTTGACAAAAGCAATTCTTGCTCTTATCACTGGTTAGGCATATGTAGATCTCCAATCACTTTCTTAGGGGGAGATAGTGTTGTTCATCACATCTTTGGAAGTCATACAGAAAAGTTAAAAGGGAGGTGGTTTTTTATTTAGATAATCTTTTATTTAGATAATCTTTTGTATCTTCAGTTAAGATTTGACTCTAAAAAAAAAAGTCTCAGTAGGGATTATTAACAAATTGATTTTAGGAGAGATTGATTTAAAAGTTTTTACTTTACAAAAACAAATTAAAATATCACTTTGGGTGGCCCAGTCAGTTAAGCCTCTGACTCTTGGTTTCAGCTCAACTCCTGATCTCAGGATCGTGAGAGCGAGCCCTGTGTTGGGCTCTGTACTCAGTGGGAGTTGGCTTGAGATTCTCTCTTCCTCTCCCTTTGCCCCTCCTGCTTATGCTCTTACTCTCTCTCTCTTTCTATCTAAAATAAATCAATAAATCTTTAAAAAAATAAAAAATAAAATATAACTTTGCGTCTCCCTTTTGGGGAGATGCATTAGACTATAATAAAATACTTATTTGTTGAGAAAAAGGAAAAGATTTTTCTCAGCTCATTGAATTTTTTAATAAGAAAAAACGAGTTTTATTTTTATATTCTGGAACATTTGAACTTTATTACCAAAAATCTTGTCATAATAAATTCCAACCATTTACATTAGCAGTGAAATAAAATAATATCTGTCCTTCTTTAGTGGTATATAAAGCTATGGTGTATCTTACATTCAGTGGAATTTTAGATCCAAAGAGATGTAGTATCTCATTTTCCAGAGAAGGAAACTGAGGCTGAAATAAGTGTGTCATGATGTCCCTGGGCAATACTGTCAGTGGCTCTGTCATCTTCTGAGGTCAAACCCATTGCTCTTTCCACTGTACCACTTGTAGTATTAGTAATACGTTACAAAGAAAAGAGTAAAGACTTTAAGCCTGCTATTTTTACAACCACATTTTTGGATTCTCGTTTGACTTCAACAGTAGTACACACTGATAAGTGGAAAGTCTACCCGTTCTTTTTCTCCACAGAAAGTGATATGACACAATTGAAACAGGCAAAAACCACAAGTCATTTTCTCTTCAGAAATTTTGTTCTAATAAAAAAGAAGAAATTCAACCAAAATCTTCACATTCTCTTGAGTAGGGAACAGATGAATCCCTTAGAACCACAGCATCAATGATGGGCTTTACTTGGTGAACTCCAGCTGGGGAACAGTGGTTATCAACCTAGGCTGTAGGTTGTAATCTCCACAAAAACTTATTAAATACCAGTGCCAGGGATGCCAAAGTGGCTTGGTTAGTTGTCTGCTTTTGGCTCAGGTCATGATCCCAGGGGATCAAGTCCCACCTTGGGCTTCTTGCTCAGCGGGGAGCCTGCTTCTCCCTCTGCCTGCAGCTTCCCCTGCTTGCGCTCTTTCTCTGATAGATAAATAAATAATTTTAAATATATATATATAGTGCCAGAGCCCTCCCCTGAAAGTTCTGATTTGATTGTCCTCTGTTTCTTTCCTCTTTCTCTACTGTGAGCTCTCAGCCTTCACAGATCTGCCTCAGGCTTATCATCTGCCTTCTTTCTTGCTCTTGTCTACTTTCTTTTCCATCAGACACACTGTGCCTCAGGTGAAGCTTGTGTGAGTTCCCCACCGGACCCCTTCCTTTGCTACTCCCTTCCTTTTATGCTCTTCCTCCTTCCCTCATTTTGCACTCATTGAGTGCCCAGTACTTCTTAGTATTTCTCCTAAATGTCTCACCTAGAAAGAACTCCAAGGATCTTTCAAAACTCACCAGTCCTGGGTTTTATTTCTTCAGGGCTCTGCTAGTGAACCCCATAAAGTAAAATACGCTAGCGCCCTGTTTCACAAACTTGCCTAGTGATAGATTCCTAAACCTGACTTCTTACAGTGTCCAGAGGATTAGCCTGTGCCAAGGCATTAAAAGGATGATCCAGCGTATCTCCCAGATGACTTATCTGTGTTTCACAGGCTTCTTTAAATGAAATGAGCAAGTCACTGTGGTAAGGCTGATGTGAGATATTTTTATGCTTGGATTCGTTTCACAGCAACCAGTTCCTTTAATTTGTAGCAGATAACCTCATGTTCTTTTTCACTGAAGGGAAAGAAAAAAAAGGCCAAGAGAGACTATCAGAGATGAGTTTCCTTAATTTCTTGTCCTTACTACAAATTTACCTAACTACACATGCTCTCTCTCCTGTCTTCTGGTTTCAGGGGAGAGGTATCCCTTGTATGGGAAAAACTTGTGCCCAGGTGGACAGCTCCATTGTCTAGACTCCAGAGAATACCCTCCAGGGTTTTCTGATTCCAGTTCAGTGGAAACTCTGTAAATTGTAGATAACTGATAGCAGTGCAAAATAATTCTTGTTAATAGACTTGCAAAATTTGTCCAGACATTCATTTCAACATTCCTTTACTTCATACAGATTTGTGATTTTTTATTTCTCCTTTGAGGTGGTTACAACATCTACCTTCATTGATTAATATATTCAATAAAACCTTTAATCCATGTTCATTTTATATCTGTATGAAAGGCATGATTTTTTACCTTCCTTTAAAAAAATGGTCTTTCCCACCCTTTTCCTTTTTCCCAGCTGTAATTTCTGGATGCAGTTCTGTGCTCCAGGTATTTTAAGAACCAGTTACCTCAGACTTCATGTTGAACAGTGTCACCCTTTGGGTCCTCTCAATACTGCAGGCTTGTAAAATACGCACCAGGCAGGAACCCTGCCAAGTATGGGCACTTTCTTTGTTTTAAAGTTAAACTCTTCATAAGGACTGAAAAAGGGGCTTCTGGCAAGCTCTTCACCATACCGTGGTGGGGTGAGTCTAGAGTGTCATCTGAACAGTGCTTCCTGGGTTCCTCTTTGAATTCTGCCATTTTCAGTATTCTTGTGTCTGAATAGGCCAAGTGATTCAATTGACTGGTCTTACACACAAATTAGTTACAAAGATGAGCTGTTTGTAACACATTTCCAATCATTAAAACTCAAATGTAGAACATTCCTTTAAATGGCAGGATAGAAAACCCACCGTCCACATTATGCACTTTGGGAAGATGTCTATAGTATATGGTGTTGTGAAATTCGGCCTTGCGGGATATCGCTATTTCTTATTTTGATCTATTTTAAATAAATATATGTTATATGTATATATGTATATATATATATTTTTAATTGTCTTTTAACAGTTTGTACGTCTTCTACTGAGATGCCCAATGGATTCACCTAACAAAGGTATACTTTTTACCATGTAAGTACAGCTTTGTGGGGTACTTAAAAACTGAGATACATCTTTTCTGGGCTCTTAAAATGACAGTAGAACTTTGCCGAGTCTCTCTTTTTTCCAATTTTAATATTGTTCTCTATTAATTTTTTGGTTTGTCTTTGTTTTGCTTACAGCAATAAATCATGGCCCACTGTTGGTAATAGTGATTAGGAATTCAGTGTTACAGTCTGACCTTTTGGTGAGCTCTCTGTATGGATTAAGGATTTGTAGAGATCTAGTCTCTGTTGGTGAGAGACAACAGAGAAACTAGTTTGTTAGTTTTGTTTTCCTATTCATCTGTTTGGGCTCAAAACAATTAAGAATGTTGTGTTCCACTAGAAAGGAAAAGAGCTCTCTGATAATCTGAACCAGTAAATTTTTTTGTGCTTCTGTGTTTACTTTTGACTGATAACTGGAATTTTGGAATTAAAGCTATAAACTCTGAATCTTTGTGAATATCATATCTATAATTCAGAAAGGTCTTTCCCTCGTTGTATGAATGTGTAATGTGTTCCTAAATCTAGGTGGTATTAATAAATTAGATTATAAAATCTCCTAAATTAAAGGAGCCCTATTCTGATTGGCTTGCCAGATAAGTGCTTATGTAAATATATTTCTATAATTCTCAGAAAATAAGAAAATGGAACTTAAGAAGTGCTAAATTTAAAAAGTATTTTAAAAGAAACCAGCTCAGAAACATTTTAAGAATTTAAGTTCGTATAATTTAGGTAAATCTTTGGCAAACTAGTTTAACAATTTGATTTAATAAAAACTATTTTTTTTGGTGACTTATCGATGTTATATGTAATACAAGTGTACATTTTTATTATACTTGGATATGTTTTTCTAAACATATACAGGTTTACTGATCAAATAACATAGCATTACTTCTACCTAATGCTTGCTTATGAAAAATGTAAATTTCCTTTTGACCAAATTGATCCTTATTCTGATGAACTTTATTTCATTAGTAATTATGTTCTGTAGTGTGTCAACATGAAGATAAATGTCTAAGCTCTAAGTAACTTAAAATCTTGGATTGGTACTAAATTGGGTTAATTAATGGAAAATCACTGGATACCTACATCATTTCTAAATAAGATTTAATACTAAAGTGGTGGGAGGTGGGAGGGATAGAGTGGCTGGGTGATAGACATTGGGGAGGGTATGTGCTATGGTGAGTGCTGTGAATTGTGTAAGACTGTTGAATTACAGGCCTATACCTCTGAAACAAATAATACATTATATGTTAAAAAAAAAAAAAAAGAAGAAGAAGATAGCAGGAAGGGAAAAATGAAGGGGGAGAAATCAGAGGGGAAGACGAACCATGAGAGACTATGGACTCTGAGAAACAAACTGAGGGTTCTAGAGGGGAGGGGGGTGGGGGGATGGGTTAGCCTGGTGAATGGGTATTAAAGAGGGCATGTACTGAATGGAGCACTGGGTGTTATATGCAAACAATGAATGATGGAACACTACATCAAAAACGAATGATGTAATGTATGGTGATTAACATAACATAATAAAAAAAAGTTAAAAAATAAAGTATTAATTATTAAGCATAATTTTAAATTTATATACCTGAGTGGCTCAGAGATTAAGTGTCTGCCTTTGGCTCAGGTCATGACCTGGGAGTCCCGGAGTCCTGGAATTAAGCCCTGCATCGGGCATCCTGCTCAGCGGGGAGTCTGCTTCTCCCTCTGACCCTCCCCCGTCTCGTGCTCTCTCTCTCTCTCTCAAATAAATAAATAAAATCTAAATTTGCATATACCTTTGTTTCGTATTTCTATATACTATAGAAAGATGATGTATTTGGGTCATGTTCATGAACATGTTCATTTTTGCCACATTGAGAAGTTGTGTAGGGGATATTAGCAATTGTAGAAAGTTGTATTATATGAATTCATGAACTCTGGTAGTCTGATAAAATACTGGGCTGTGACAATTCACATTTTATACCACACTCTCAGTTTTCTCTGCAGAATGGAATTACTTTGGTTAAAAGTTATAATTATTACAAATGGTGTAGACTACACTGAGAGGGAACTGTTTCAGAGAAATATAACTGTATGTGCTTGTATTTTTCCAAGAAAAATACTAGTTTTGTCCTAAAGGAGCTGCATAAAGTGTTTTATAATATTACCTTATTTTTCTTTTAATCTCCTTAGTATCTGTAATGAGGTCTCCTCTTTCCTTCCTGATGTTGATAATTGTGTTTTCAGTCTTATTTTCTTGATCTGTCTGGTTAGAATTTTATCAATTTTATTGTTATTTTATAAAAAACCACAGTTTTTGGTTTCATTTTTTTTTCTATTGCTTGTTCATTTCTATGTCATTGATTTTTGCTCTTTGTTATTTCTTCCTTCTACTGACTTTAGATTTAATTTGCTCTTTTTCCCCTAGTTTTTTTTGGTGGAAATTTAGATTATTAACTTTAAACTTTTCTTATTTTCCAATAGAAGCTTTTAAAGCCATAAATTTGTCTCTAGGCGATGTTAGCTGCTTTAGCTGTACCTCACAAATTTTAATGTGATATTTAATATAAACACGTTTTCAAATATAGTTCAGAATATTTACTTTCCCTTTTACTTTTTTGTCACATGAATTATTTAGATGTTTATTTTTTAGTTTCCAAATATTTGGATTTTCTAGGTATCTTTGTGCTCTTTTTCTAATTCTCTTGTGGTATGATTTCAGTTATTTTAAATTTATTAAGACTTGTTTTATAGCCCTAGTGAATGTTTCGTGTGCATAGAAAAACAATGGGCAGTTGTTGGCTGGAGCGTTCTACAAGGTCAAGTTAGTTGGTAATGTTCAAATCATGTATATCCTTACTGACTTTCTGTTCTTCTTCCATCATTTATTGAGAGAGGACTGATGAAATCTCCAGCTGTAATTGTGGAGTTCTCTCTTTGGCCTTTTGCAGTTCCAGCAGGTTTTGCTTCATGTATTGTAAAACTCTGTTGTTAGATATGTATGCTTTTAGGACTGTTATGTCTTCTTGAGGAATTGGTGCCGTTATCATTATGAAGTGTTCCTTTGCTATCAAAACTACTAAAATTAATCAAATGGACTTTTGATGATTTATAAAAACATTTAAAATAGAAGCACAACTTGTGTTTCTCCAAAGCCACATCCCCTTTCTCCTGCTTTGATTTTTCCCATGGCAACTGTCTCCACCACACAATTTATTTGTTTTCTGTCTTCTCCCACTAGGATAAAACTTCTAAAGAGTAAGAAGACTTCATCTGTTTTGTTCACTGCTGTTTCCCAACTACCTGTCATAACATGTGATCTCAATAAATACTTTCTGAATGAATTCATGTACAAAAAAGCTGCAACGACTGTAAGAACACAGTATTTCCTGACTCTACTCCATTTGCTCCACGGTAAATGGCTTCTGCTTCACACAGGGGCTATTTCAGAAATAACTTCTACATCTTTAGCCCAATTAGTGTCACAAAGCAGCGTTGCCTTGGGTTCTCAGGGTCTCAGGAAGATGTCAGTGAGATAATTCTTTGTTTTAACTTTCTCTTTGTATCTCATCCACTTCTGGCTAGCATTTAGTCCTGAATCGTCCCAGAATAGTGAATCTGAAGGGCAGACACCCAGACCCTGACCCCTCACCCTGGACTCCTATTAGGAGCCTTCACCCCTTCAGGAGGCTCTTTAAGGCCCTCAGATACACTGGACTCTTTGGGCCAGCCTCGCTGCTTCTAGGAATGGTTTTTATATCCCTGATTGTAAGGTGAGTAGGAGCTTGGTTCTGATACCAAGACCCCAGCTACATGAAGCATTTATATTTCCCATGTCCTTATCCACACTGTGGTTTCGTTCCCCCAACCAGTTCTGTTTATTCACACAAGCCAAAGGCTTTCATTGTCCCAGGAAATTTAAGCTTCAATTCTACCAGAAAAACTGAGGCTAACTCATTGTAATATTTGACAATGTAAACTGCAAGCAAAACATTTATCAATCAAATTTTCCTCACAGATTTATTTCTAAGGAGGGAAAAAAATCTCTTTTTAATTACTTGTATGTTTGGGGTATCATGGAAAGATCCCTGGGTCTGATGGTCAGAGTTAAAATCCCAGCTCCACCCCCTGGACAACCCACACCCTCTGTGAAGCAGATAATAGTAATGTCTGTCCTGCTTGCTTCTGTGGATCGACAGAAGGATCTGTGAGAAATGCTCAGGAAAGTGCCTTGTGTATTGCAAAGTTCTACAAGTGGGTAAACTGCTGTTGTCACCATGAGAAGTTTTTCCAACTTTAAGGTTTTCAGTGACTGTACATTTTTAGTCATTAATTCAAGAAGAGCATTTGGGTATTTGTTGCCTCAGAAGCCTTCACTCATCCTGAAGAGTACCTGCCTACAACTCTTAAACTGGAAGAAATAAAACCCAATATCCATTGCCTGTTACCTTGGAAACTAGGAGCATTTCAAAATACTGGTATGGAGGCAAGAGTCTCTCCTCTGCTCTCCTACCTGCCACTCCCCTGCAATATATTCAGTAAACTCCCATCTCCTTTAAAAACAAAACAAAACAAAACAATAATAAAATACTGGAAAGGAAACAATGTAACTGGGAGGAAAAGCACACTTGGGACCAATCGCCCTTTTCCCCCCACAAAGCTTAAAATACTAGGCACCTGTTTAAATATTTCCTAATCAATTTTTTAAACCTAAAAGTTGGATATATTTGAGTTGTGTTTGTTAAATAGATGATGAAGATGAGAAAGGTAAGATCTGTTTTCACCTTGGGGGAAGTTAATGATAATCATGAGTGATGTTGAGCAATTTTCATGTGCCTGCTGGCTATCTGTATGTCTTCTTTGGAAAAATGTCTATTCAGATCCTCTGCCCATTTTTAAACTGGATTGTTTGTTTTTTTGCTGTTATATTTATGAGTTCTTTATATATTTTGGATATTAACCCCTTATTGGATATATGATTTGCAAGTATTTTCTCTCATTCAGTAGGTCGTCTTTTCATTTTTGTTGATGGTTTCCTTTGCTGTGCAGAAGCTTTTAAGTTTGATGTAGTCACACTTGTTTATTTTTGCCTTTGTTGCCTTTGCTTTTGGAGTCAGATCCAAAAATTCATCTCTAAGACTGATGTCAAATAGTTTATTGCCTGTGTTTTCTAAGTTTTATGGTTTCAGGTCTTATATTCCAGTCTTTAATCCATTTGAGTTAAATTTTGTATATGGGGTAAGACAGTGGTCTAGTTTCATTCTTTTGCATGTAGCTGTCCTGTTTTCCCAACATCATTTATTGAAGAGACTGTCCTTTCCTCACTCTACATTCTTGCCTCCTTTGTTGTAAATTAATTGATCATTTATTTCTGGGTTTTCTGTTCTGTTCTATTGTTCTATGTGTCTATTTTATGCCAGTATCATACTGTTTTGATTACTATAGCTGTGTAATATAGTTTGAAATGAGGGAGCATGATGCCTCTGGATTTGTTCTTTTCTCTCAAGATTGCTTTGGTAGAATTCACCAGTGAAGCTGTCTGGTCCTATACTTTTGTTTGTTGGGAGGTTTTTGATTACTGACTCAATCTCCTTACTAGTAATTGGTCTGTTCAGATTTTCTGTTTCTTCCTGATTCAGTGTTGGAAGATTATACAATTCTAAGAATGTATGTATTTCTTCTAGGTTGTCCAATTTGTTGACATAATTGTTCATAATAGTCTCTTATGATCCTTTGTATTTCTGTGGTATCAGTTGTAACTTTTATTTCTGATTTTGTTTATTTGAGTCTTCTCTCTTTTTTCTTGCTGAGTCTAGTTAAAGGTCTGTCAATTTTGTTTATCTTTTCAAAGAACTAGCTCTTAGTTTCATTGATCTTTTCTATTGTCTTTTTAGTCTTCATTTCATTATTTTTGTTCTGATCTTTATTATTTCCTTCCTTCTACTACTTGTGGGCTTCATTTGTTCTTCTTTTTCTAGTTCCTTTAGGCGTAGGGTTTGGTTATTCATTTGAGATTTTTCTTTTTTTCTTGACATAGGCCTGTATCACTATGCACTTTCCTCTTAAGAACTGCTTTTGTTACATCCTATAGATTTTGGTATGGTATTTTCATTTTTTTCTAGGTATTTTTTTATTTCTCTTTTGATTTTTTCATTGACCCAGTAATTCTTCAGTGACATGTTGTTTAATCACCACATATTTGTGATTTTTTTCAGGTTTCTTTTTGTAATTGATTTCAAGTTTCGTACCACTGTGGTTGGAAAAGATGCTTGATATGATTTCAGTCTTGTTTTATTGAGACTTTTATGGTGGCTTAACATGTGATCTATCCTGGGGAATGTTGCATGTGCACTTGAGAAGAATGTGTATTTTGATGCTTTTGAATGGACTGTTCTGTATATATTAAGTCCATCTGATCTAATGTGTCCTTTAAGGCCAATGTTTCCTTATTGGTTTTATGTCTGGGTAATCTACCCATGGATGTTAGTGGAATGCTAAAGTCCCTCTACTATTATTGTATTGCTGTCAGTTCTTCCTTTAGGTCTGTTAATATTTGCTTTATATATTTTGGTGCTCCTGTGTTGGATGCACATATATTTACAAACATTTTATCTTCTTGTTAGAATGACTCTTTTACCATTATGTATTGCCCTTCTTTATCTTTTATTACAGTCTTTGTTTTAAAGTCTGTTTTATCTAATATGAGTATAGCTACCCAGCTTTCCTTTCATTTCCATTTACACAGAATATCTTTTTCTGTCCCTTTACTTTCCGTCTGTGTGTATCCTTACATCTGAAGTGAGTCTCTTGTAGGCAGCATATAGATGGGTCTTATTTTTTATGCATTCAGCCATTCTTTGTCTTTTGATTGGAACATTTAGTCCATTTACATTTAAAGTAATTATTGATAGGTATGTATTAATTGCCATTTTTAAAATTATTTTCTAGCTGTTTTTGTAGTTACTCTATTTTCCTTTTTTTCTTACTCTCTTCCCTTGTGGTTTGATGACTTTCTGTAGTGTTTTTAGATTCCTTTCTCATTTTCTTTTTTGTAACCACTGTAGGTTTTTGCTTCATTGTTACCATGAGGTTCACATATAACATCCTATGTATGTAACATTTTATTTTAAGTTAATGACCACTTAAATTTGAACTCATTCCCAAACTGCATTTTTACTTACCATTCCACATTTTATATTTTTGGTGTCACATTTTATATCTTTTTACTCTATGCATCCCTTAACTAATTATTGTAGTGTTAGATAATTTTATTACTTTTGTCTTTTAACCTTCATTCTAGCTTTACAAGTGATTAATATACTATCTTTACTGCATATGTACCTTTGCCAGTGAGATTTTTACTTTCATATACTTTCTTGTTATTAATTAGTGCCACTTCTTTTGAGCTTAAAAATGTCCTTTTAACATTTCTTGTAAGGCCAGTTTAGGGGTGATAAACCCCTTTAGCTTTTGCTTGTCTGGAAAACTCTTTATCTCTCTTTCAATTCTGGATGATAGCCTTGCCTGGTAAAGTATTCTTGGTTGGAAGTTTTTCCTTTCAGCTCTTTGAATATATTCATGTCACTTCTCCTAACCTGCAAAGTTTCTGCTGAAAAATCTGCCAATAATCTTATAGGGGTTCCCTTGTATATAACAAGTTGTTTTTCTCTTGCTGCTTTTAAGATTATTTCTATAATGTTTGACGTTTTAATTATACATGTCTTGGTGTGGCTCTCTTTGGGTTCATCATATTTGGAATTCTCTGTGCTTCTGGGACCTGGATGTCTGTTTCCTTCTCTAGGTTAGGGAAGTTTTCAGCCATTATTTCTTCAAATACATCTTCTGCCCCTTTCTCTCTGTCATTTCTTTCTGGAACCCCTATAATGTGAATGTTATTCTGTTTGATGTCATATAGGTCCCTTGAGCTATCTTCACTTTTTAAAATTTCTTTTTTTCTTGTTGCTGCTATGTTAGGGTGAGTTCCATTGCCCTGTCTTCCAGATTTTTGATCTTTTCTTCTGTTTCATCTAGTCTGCTTTTGACCCCTCTAGTATATTTTCCAGTACAGTTATTGTGTTCTTCAGCTCTGGGACTTCTATTTGGTAGTTTCTTATATTTTCTATCTCTTTGTTGAAGTTCTCATTGTGTTCCTTTATTCTTCTCCTGAGTTAGGTAAGCATTTTTAAGACTGTTACTTTGAATTCTTTATCAGGTAGATTACTTATCTCTGTTTCATTAAGGTCTTTTCTGAGGTTTTATTTTATTTTATTTTTTTTATTTGGAACATATTCTTTTATTTCCTCATTTTGCTTGACTCTCTGTGTTTGTTTCTATGTATTTAGGCAAAACTGCTACCTCTTCCAGTCTTGAAGGAGTGGCCTTGTGTAGGTGATGAAACTTATCGTTCAACCTTGACCTAGCACGTGGTTGTCTCTCGAACCTTTGTGACTGTCTGTGTAGCCTGATATATTCTGAATAGGTTCCTGATGTTGAGGGTGGGTCAAGACTTGTCAGTGATCTGAAGGAAGGATCTTATTTAGCACCTAGTTTGGGGCTGATTGGAAGCCAGACACTCAAGCAGCAGCTTTTAAAGTATAAAAATATATACAGTCCTGTGGAGTCACAATCTTAAACCCTGCTGGCCTTCAGACCAGGAGATCTAGAGGTGTTCCTGGTGACAGTTGTGAAAATCAGGGCTCCAGATGAGTGTATAAGCTCTTTCCTGGGAGGTATCATTGATCCATGGTGAGGCCAAGGAAGTACACAAGGATGGTGTCTGCCAGAGCACATCTGTAGCTTCTAGATGTGTGGCAAATCTGAAGCCTGTCCCTCAGACTGAAGCTCTAAGACAAGTAAATAGGCCTTTTTCACAGGGCAGGTTTTTAATCTGTTGTCTCTGAAATGCCCTGGAGGTAGCAGTCTGCCAAGAACTGTCTTTCTGATTGTTACAGTCCTGTGGAGCCCAGAAATGCGAGCATCCATCAGGGCTGAGCAATCAAGAGGCATCCTCTGTGTGTATTGCAGGTGTCTGCCAGTTTTAGTGAGGCAACTAGAGAGTGTAAGGGGTGAAGCACACTCACTGACTTCAGCAAGGCAGTGGGAAAATGCCTTGACTGCATGTGCAAGCAGCTTCAGTTACAGAGTGGGAGAGTGCCTTGTCTATGTGTACCTGCCAGCTCTAGCAAGGGAGTGGGAGAATGCCCAGCACACTTGCATTGGTTGGCCCTAGCCAGGAAGCAGGGGTGTGTTGCAATGCCCTTGCTTGCCAGCTTTAGTAAGGGAGCATGACAGTGCTGTGACTGCTTATGCTTGCCAGCCCCAACCAGGGAACAGGGAACAGGAGTGCTGAAACCTCTTACCCCTGTGGACTTAGCAAGGCAGTGGGATGGTGCTGCATCTGTATGCACCTACCTGTGCTAGGAGGATAGAGAGTACAAAAATGGCATCTACCAGAGAGTCCCAGTTGTCTCCTGTCCCTCCAGCAGATGCCTTAAGATTTGCAAATGAATCTCCTCACATGTCGTCAGGCACTATTCAAACTACTGCTGTTATAGTGAGTCCTGGGGTAAGACTGCATGCAAGTCATTCATTCATTCATTCATTTTTAAGGAGGCTCCATACCCAGTGTGGAGCCCATTGTGGGGCCTTAACTCACAACCCTGAGATCAAGACCCTGAGATCAAGACCTGAGCTGATACCAAGAGTTAGACCCTTGACTGACTGAACCACCTAGGCACCCCTGCATGCAAGTCCTTTAAAAGAAGAATCTCCGTTACCTATAGTCCTTTTGGTCCCTTAAGTGAAAGCCCTGCCAGATTCTTTGGGGATTGGCTTTCTGGTGTAGGTCCCAAGGGTACTTGATGTGGACACAAACCCCTTACTCCTCCAGGAGAAGCTCTGTATTTTTGAGACCTCTCCCCATCGTGGCTTGCTGCAGAGAAGGTAGGGGTTTTGGCAAGACTGCATCTCTGCTCCTACCCCACTTGATTGGTCCTTTTATCATTTATTGTGGAGGAGCTGTTCAGCTAGTTTTCAGTTCTTTTTCAGAAGGACTTGTTTCATATGTAGTTGTAGATTTGGTGTGTCTGTGGAAGGAGATGAGTTCAGAATCTTCCTACACTACCGTCTTGGACTGCTCCCACCCCCGACTCATTTAATCCAGATTCCTGGATTGTGATTCAGTAGCTCTGGAGAGGAGCCCTAGAATCGGCATTTTAATAGGCACCTAAGGGATTATGATGCAGGGTTCTGTGGGCTACTGGGAATCCCTCTGTCTTCCAGCTGCTGACCTGATTTTTCTCTTTTATCTTAGGTTCAATGAGCCTAAAACTAACCTTCCATGAATAGATAGAGATTTCTCTTCTCTGTCATCATTCCCAGACCAGTTTTATAAATGTAATCATTGTTGGGGCACCTGGGTGGCTCAGTTGGTTAGGTGTCTGCCTTCAGTTGGGGTCATGGTCTTGGGGTCCTGGGATCAAGCCCAGCATCTGGCTCCCTGCTCAGTGGGGAGTCTGCTTGTCCCTCTCCCTCTGTCCCTCACCCCCACTCATGCACATGCTCTCTCTCTCGCTCTGCTCTCTCTCAAATAAATAAATAAAATCTTTTAAAATGTAATCATTGTCATCTTTGTTCTTCCATCTTTCTTCTCTTTCCTTCTTCCTCTTCCTCCTCCTTCCTTCTTTTTCTTCTCTCTTATCTAGTCATTCATTAAGTCCTATTGTCTCCTTTTCAGTTTTCATTTATGTTACATTTCATTGTTATGGCCCCTCCTCCAAAACCCCCACCCTCACCAACTCACACCTGGACTATCCAAAAGGCTTCTGGCTTATCTCTTTCTTCTTTAATCCTTCTTTCACATAGTGGACTATTGTTTTGTACAAACATCATTTTTATCATGCCACTCACCTACTCAAGAATAAGTAGTGATTTTCTGTGTTCCTTATCAGAACTGAACTTCTCTCCCTAATATTTTTTTTTTAAGAGGAGGGGAGGGGCAGAAGGAGATGGACAGAGAGAATCTTAAGCAGACTCCATGCCCAGCATGGAGCCCAACGCGGGGCTCGATCTCACAAACCTGAGATCGTGACCTGAGCCAAAATCAAGGGTCAGACGCTTAACTGACGAGCCACTCTGGTGCCCCTCCCTAATATTTTATATTATTTATCAACTACATTTCTCACTATTCCAAAATTATGTATTTTTAGTCTCTGAAATAGTGCCTCTAGTCCACAGTTTTTTTACTCTTGCCTTTGAGTATGTATTCTCAAAATATATTTATTATAAACTTCCATGGACAGAGAACCACTTTGTTGAAGGGGACTGTTGATATATTGACTACATTATTATAAATCCCTTCCCATAGAGAAGGGCTAGGGAGGAAACCAAGTGGACTAATGGACTGATTGGATGAGGACTCTACACATTTTATTTTATCACAGATATAAACTTCCCTTTGGTGCTTTCCTTAGATTAAATTTGGTTTCTCTTGCTCAGTGAACTTTTAGAGGAGGTAGAGTACCTTTTAATATACTACCTATTGGTGAAATTCCCCTAAAGCTAAATGGCCAAAATTTTAAGTCAATATATAGATTGTTTTGAACACCTTAAAAATATTTCCTGTTTTGAGCAGTTTGTATATTTAGTTAAACTGAATCTACTAAGGTAAAGTTTTGACATGTTTTAATATTAGAAACCATGATCCAGAAATTCTGGAGAGATAGCTGGTCACTCTCTTAATAGATCTTTTGCTCTTTGTATTCCAGTCCTTTGGTGTCTCTGGTAGCCATAGAGAAGCTCATGTTAGAGATGGTTTAAGTACTTGATAAGTCAACATATGTTTCTTTTTAGAGCATGTATCATTGAGGTTGACCCCTGTCCATCCCCTTGAGAAAGACAGTTCTCAACTTCTTTTCACCATAGCATCACACCCCTAAGGGAGACCCCTCTTTCTGACAGTAACAGAGATGTACTAAATCAATTCTCAAAATATCTCTCCCTTTTCTCCTCGCTGGGTAGATGGTATTATTTGAAAAAGTTCCTCAGGTGGTTCTGAAACCCCCACCCATTCTCCATTGGGAATCACAGCTTTTATATATCCTTATTGCACCTTCCTTAATATACTAAAATTTATTGGCTTGATCTATCAGTTTCTGAAAGATTTGTGGTAAAATTTACCTCTGTATTTATAGTTCTGAAAAAGTATTCTTTCTCTTCTGTCACTTTTGTTTTATATAATTATGTGCTTATGAGTTCAAGATTGTTACATCTTTTCAGGATGGTATTTTTTTTTTTTTAAGATTTTATTTATTTATTTGCGAGAGAGAATGAGATAGAGAGAGCATGAGAGGGAGGAGGGTCAGAGGGAGAAGCAGACTCCCTGCCGAGCAGGGAGCCCGATGCGGGACTCGATCCAGGGACTCCAGGATCACGACCCGAGCCGAAGGCAGTAGCTCAACCAACTGAGCCACCCAGGCGCCCAGGATGGTATTTTTTAAATCCTTATGTAGTATACTTCTTCATCTGTCTTAATGCTGCTGCATTAATTTTTATATTGTGTGATATTAATATTGCTAAGTATGCTTTCTTTTGGTTAATATTTGCTCGACATATCTTTATCTCTTCATTTTCATATGTTTGATGTGATTTTTTTAAAATTATGTTTTCTTGGGGTGCCTGGGTGGCTCAGATGGTTAAGCGTCTGCCTTCAGCTCAGGTGATTCCAGGGTTCTGGGATCGAGCCCCACATCGGGCTCCTGGCTCAGTGGGGAGCCTGCTTCTCCCTCTCCCTCTGCCTCTCTCCCTGCTCATGCTCTCTCTCTCTCTCTTTCCCTCTCTCTCTATCTCTGTGTCTCAGATGAATAAATAAAATCTTTAAAAAAAATAAAATAAAATTATGTTTTCTTATAAATAGCATTATTTGGATCTTAAAAAACTGATCTACACTCTTATCCCATTTTCTAATAAGTGGTTTTAATCTGGGGATTGGTAACATTTTACTATAAAAGACCAGATAGTAAATACTTTTGGCTGTGTGGGCCATATATATGTATCTCTGTTATAACTACTCAAAAATAGCCACTGACAGGACATAAATGAATGAAGGCACATGGCTGTAATTGGCCTGCTAGGCATAGTTTGCTGGCCTCTGGGCTTAGTCCATTTACAGTTTTGTGATTGATAATATATCTGGACTTCTTTCTGTCATCTTATTTTGTGTTTTTTATTTGCCGTCTATTTATTACCTAGGGCAGTGCTACCTGAGGTTACAGATGAACCAAAAATAATTCTTATTTTTATGGTTAAGGATTAAGTATAACCTTATTATATTTTTGTCAGTTTCTATATTTGTTGTCCTGGATTCTTTCTTGCTTAAGTGCATTCTTTAGTTTTTTGTTTGTTTGTTTTTTTAGTGAGAGTCTCTGGGTGGTAAGCTCCCTTAGTCTATTATACCTGAATAGCTGGGTATGGAATTCAAGGTGGGTAATTATTTTCTCTTAGTATGTGGAAGATATTACTCCATATTCTTCTGGGATTGATTATTGCTGATGATACATCTATTGTCAGTTTAATTGTCATTGCTTCAGAGGAATCTGTCTTTTCTCTCTAGTAACTTTTATAATGCTCTGTAGTTTGACCACACACTATGGTTGTGGATTTATGTTTATTGATTCACATTGCCTCTCAGAGTCCTTTTTTAAACTGTGGACTTTTTTCTTGAGTTCCCCAAAATTATTAGCCACTAACCATTTGAATATTGCTTGTCTCCCATTAACTCTTTGCTCTTGTAGAACTGACTAGATGTATTTTAAAACTTCTCAATGTATTCTCCAGGTCTCCTAACTGCCCTTTCATAATTTTTTTCTCTTTCTCTGTGGTTTGTTCCCAGTGCAATTTTTCAATTTCCTAATCCTCTTTTGAGTGTGTACAGACTTGAGGTGATCTCATCTATTAAGTTTTTCAGTTTCTTTATTTTTCATTTATTATATGTTTCCTCCACCTCCTCTAATTTCATTTGTGCCTATTTTTGTTTGAGTTTTTAAATGAATGTTATTCCTTCCTTTATCTCTGAGGATTCTGAAAATACATAAACACTTTTTAGATTGTTCTGTTATTTTCGTTTGCAACATTGGCTGACTTTCATTAGTTGTCTTTTTTTATTGAGAGATTCTCACTTTGTCTTTCCCTATTTCTTCACTCATCCCTCCCTGAATGGTTGTCTCTACCCCAAATCCCTTGGGACCCCTGTTCAGAACCAGGTATGGTATGGGTGGTTGGAGAGTTCTGCCCTGTGTGCTACCGAATCGGTCACAGGTCCAGTCCCTGCATTCACGGACAGCCTTGATCAGGCCCTCACTCACATCAGCTTGATTTCAGGATTGTGCTGGTTTCCTCCTATCTCCTTAGGTTTGTAGCATCGAGGGAGGCTTAACCTCAGGCAGCAGCTGCAGAACCTCTCCTGTCATGGGTAGGGTGGGTGGGGAACACTGGTCCAGCCCTGATTTCCCACAGTAAGCCTGGCTCAGGGCACCTGCCTTGTGCAGAGCGTCTCTATCATCCTGAATCCCCAAGAACTAAAATCAGTTGGGTCCAAGGAGATCATTACCTTGCTTTAGAGCACCCCTTTTAAATATCTTCTTTTTACATTTTATCTATTTATATTTGGAGCTGTGGTAGGAGTGGTATGGTTCCATTCTGCTTCTTTTAGGAACCATTCCACCTTGATCTGAGAGCTTTCTCCTATTCCTTTTGATTCTTTCATTGGTGACTGTACTGCTCAGCCCATTTTTCACACCTTACATCATTGTTGAATCCTCACACTCCCCTTGCACTCAGAGGAAGTAAGCATGAATTGTTCTTGGTAATTTTTCTCAGAGACAGATGGTGATGACTGAGCCTGCTAATAGGAGTGAGTTGGGTCTCAGGGGCTGTGTCTAAGTGAGGGCAGGACATGACTGGCTTGAGTGTGAATTCCGGCAGGGCTACCATGTTCCTTCCACCCTTGCTCCTCCCAACATCTCTGTCCTCAGCTAGCCTGGCACAGACTGATGTCCCAGTGCACAGAGGGGTGTGAGAAGGCTGTCTTTGGTTTGGGCTGACCCAGACTTGATACCTGCCACCTTTTCTGACACTCTATCTTGAACCTAATTAGTTTTAGCCCCTGAGCTATTGGGATGGGGAAGCTTTGTGTGGCTATGTGTGGTGCATTATACCTGAGCACAGGAAGCAGTGGGGGCAGAAATCATGCCCACGTTCCAGCCAAGCTGTGCATCCACAGGGCTGCATTCGCCCAGAGTGAGGGCCTTCCAATTTATACATAGTCTGTGCTGGCCATACATGGATGCATCTGTAGGTTTCTCATGACCTTGGAGAAGATGGTCAGGCTGTAAACCCCTTGATTGCCACCCTTTGAGAAAGAGTGTTGTTGAACCCCATACTGGGGATCCTTTTCCACCGGGCATGATGGAGGGAGGGTTAGGGCCTGGTGCCAAGTTGTTGTACCACCCAACTGGCTGCTGGAAGAAGCTCCACAGGCTGGGCTTCCTTATTTCAGTGTAGAGCTGGCAGATGAGGCACCAGGCTTCCCCTTTTATATGGGTTAGGCCTCAGATATTTTCTCCAACTAGTGACACCCTCAAACTGCCAAGTGGCCAGAGCAGGTCCCAGCCTTTCTTCCCTCCGTGGGCCAGCTTTTTGTGCACAGTGCCCTGACACCTTGGGCATGGATCTAATTCCTCCCTCCCCACCCTGCCATCTTGCCAAGTTATGCAGCTATTTCTGGCCATAAAGCTATAAGAAGTTGGCCCCAGGGAAGGAGTTGCTGGAAATCCAGCCCTCGGTACGGGAAAGTCATGGTAAATGTCACCTTGCAGTGCTGCCGATATACTCAGTATTAAGTAATCTTATAGCTTGACTCCTTCTCAAGGGACACATCTATGCTAGTGCGTAAGATAACGTAGAAGCAGTGGTTTCTAGAACCAAATGCATACTTTCTTTAGTTTCTTAATTTTTTTTTTTTTGTTTGCTTGTTTGTTTGATTTTGTTTGACTGATCCTCAGCATCCTTTCTACTTTTTATAATTGCCAAAACTTGCCAGAGAATTCCTTCAGAGAGGCTTAGGAGATGACAGAAGGAAGCAGAGGCTCATCTGTAATAGAAAGAAAAGCAGCAATTATGGAAAGGATGGAGGAAGTGAGAGAAAGAAAATCAAGGAAAAGAGACTGGGAACAAGTTCAGTCCAAGGGTTTCATGTGTTTGGTAGATTTGGGTTAGAAGTCACATTCTCAGGAATGTCTTGTGCTAGCCACTGTCTCTGAACCCAGTTAGTAGGAACAAGGGGATGAGATTCAGGAACCATTAGGAATCTGTCTTACAGCCGGGGTATGGGAGTCAGGGAGTCAGCCTATCAAAGCTAAGACTTAGAATTGTGGAGGCTTTTGATGAACTGCTCTCCTAGGAAGCATTTTACTAGGCAAGGCAGTTTACCAATGCCGGGGGCGGGGGGCGGTGGGCAGGAGGGCAGCATTTATGTTTGGAACAGGGCAGTTCTTCCTTGTGTGGGAAGCTGTTTTCACGTAGGCACTGAGAGCATTTGGAAGTCTGTATATGCCTTCATGATTGCTATGAAAAAATATCAACCATGGGCCCTTGGACATGGTAGAACAGCAATAGACAAAATTCCTAGAGAATTAAAGGGGTATGGATTCCAACATCATGAAATTTATCAAATTATCTATAAAAGAGAATCTCTGGTGGCTGTTTCCACTCAGACCAGAGAAATCAAATGCAGGGATATGACTGTCATTGGCACCATGGGAGAGATGTAGGAATTACACTTAAGAACGAGGGAGCAGAAAGTATGTTCTTATGATTGTGGCATTCAGAGAGCAGGAGTGGAAGTCTGTAGGTGGATTATAGACTGTGTAATGAGGATGGAACTTGAGACCCACCAGAAAAGCAGGTTTCCATGAGTGTGGCCATTTGGGATGCTGGGAAACCAGAGTCTGGGAGAACTTTCCTACATTGTGCCCCTGCTTTATTACACATCTGTTTCACTTTTCTATTTACTTGTACATCCACTCCTCCTCTCTTACCCCTACCATTTTACCACTTACAGTAATCCTTCCCTCTATCATCTTGCAATGCTACCTGCTCTAAGGTATTTTTCTCACCCATTGGAAAAAAAACAGAGTTCCTATCGTGTTGTGGGCTTTGTGCATTTCACATGTATCATCTCATTTCCTGGTTCCAGCAGTTCCATGAGGTAATTATGAGGGAGCTTTCAGGAGATATCCAAATGGGGTTTAAGGTCCCTGGATCTGACTATGTAAGGGTGTTTTCATTTCATAGGCACAGAGGGTACTGATGAATTGTGACCACTATTTTTTTTCTCAAAGATTTTATTTATTTATTTGAGAGAGAGAGTATGAGCATGGGGAGGGGCAGAAGGAGAGGGAGAGGGACAAGCAGATTCCCTGTTGACTGGGAAGCCCGACACAGGGCTCGATCCCAGGACCCTGAGATCATGACGTGAGCCGAAGTTGTGACCACTATTTTTAAATGAGATTGACAAGGGTCACTACAAGAAGATCCTGCAAACTCTTCTTTCACTAAGGGAAAATAAGTAACAGATGCTTTGTTTAGGTTCTTTTAAGTAAGCAAACATGTCTGGAGTCAGGTTTGAATCAATGAGTATCAGTAGCAAGTCAGGGAATGTTGGTACCTTTCTAGGCAGGTGTAATGAAATAACATTCTTTGCCAAGGAGGATCAAGGGTTGAAACTTGTATTGTTGAATCCCCGGAACACACCCTGGTTCAGGAGAGACTTGGAAGGCTGAGTAATTTATTTCTCAGTGGTGACCCTCAGCTGGCCAAGTTGTAGCAAACTTAGTTATTGAAGTTCTATTTTCCAGCTAAAGACAGATGGACCCTTTGATCTGAGATATTTTGCTGTGGTCAGAGAGCTCACAGTCAAAGCACAGCCAGGTACCGTGAGCAGAGGCAGTTTTTGTTTGCCAGAAATCCCCCCGATGAAGTTATATAATCCAGAGCATCTGATCCAGTGAAAGATGGGAACAGTGAAGTAGCATAGAGATCCAAGGGGCTTCTGTTTGGGGTGTTAGAAGATAAGTAGTGGGACATGGGAATAGGAGAGAGAATGAACGTTTGATACCATTCATGTGGGGCTGATGGGAGAAAGAAATTCTCCCTGACCAAACGATCAGATCATAGAGTTTGAGGGATAGGTAGAACTTAAGCACATGAGCCCCTCATTGTATGGAGAAACTGAGGCCCCAAGAGATTTTCCAAGGCCATACAGCTGGGAATGGTTAGAATGGGATTCCAATCTATGTCTTCAGACTCTAACTTCACACTATGTGGAGTTGAGTTTATTTTTGTAAGGTTCCTAATTTAGTCCTGCATCTGATATGGCCAAGTGAGTCTCTTGTTTCCTTTTATGAAGACACAGGCTATAGATATGCTATTATTTCCTTCTTAGTAATGGTGCCTGAAGCTCATAAGTTTACACACCAGGTAATAAACCCCCACTCATGGTCTAAGAGAAAGGTTGAAAACAATTTACGTAAAAAATATCAAAATCCCAAACTCATTAATGGATCCAATTCTTACTAACATTCCTTTTTCCTCCTACTTGTCTTTATTTTTGTGATGGTTTTGGGCTTCCTGAAGTGAATGATGATTTATCTTGAACAAAATAGAATTTGTTCTTGAATCCTGCTGGTGTAAACACTATGCTGAATAAAAAGAAGTAGATACAAGTCCCAGGAATAAATCAGACTCCTTGCTTAAAAAGCAAGCACATAGTTCAGTTATTTCTTTCTGGAAGATAAGAAAAATCCACAAGGCTAAGAGTCCATCTCCTTGCCCATGTGTAGGACCTCATTCAAGTTATTTGTTGATTTATTTATTTGTAGTAAGATAGGGTTTTTTTCCTCCCTTGCTTCCTTCTCTTCATTATCACTCATTCTTAGAGGGGTCTCTGGTAAGTCAGGAAAAAAGAGACTTTGTCAGCACAAAAGTATATTAAAGTCAGGCTATGAAAGGTGGTGAATATTAGCAAGGAAAGGTGCATTAGAAGTGTTGTCCCTCTGAGACTCTGAAGGAATTAAAATAACCAGGACTCACAGGACAGAGAGAAGCTGATTCACCAAAACCCCCCATCCCCCCGCCCCTGGGGTTTAGACAGGACTTGAGGGAAACAGAGGGATGGAAGAATAATGGAGACATAGGCAGAGAGATAGAAAGGGAGACTAGAGAGAAAAGGGCCTCACAGAGTCCCCCAAAGATAGGTTCTGCAAGGACTGAGGAGTTACTTGATGGAAAAAGTGAGGGGCCCCCTGTGTGTTTGTGATCATCTAATCAGTGGAAAACGTTCATTATGGTGATAGACTGTATACCTAAGGTAAAATATAATTGCTGTCCAAACTGATACCTTTTTGCAAGTGAAAGGGGGCAGTACGGATTATGCTGATCCAAGGGTAGACTGGGACTATCTGGCAAGTCTGGACATACATAGTCACCTAATGCAGCTATAACCCCTCTAGACCTCATGGATATAACGAAGAGGTTAGACTCAATCAAAGCACAGTTATTAAGCACTGATCTGTCCAGCACTGTGCTTGGCATGGAGGATACAAAACTGAGCTCTTCTGTTTCTATCCCAGATGAGTTGTTGTATCTGTGGCCAAGACTTTCATGACATTAAAGAGCAAGGCAAAATCTTCACAGTCCAGTTCCCCAATTACGATGCTTCTTAGCAGGGATTGTGTCTGTGGCTTCCTCCTGGTCTTGTCTGCATGGTGGTGGCCGCACACCCTGAAGCAGGATGAGTCAGAGCAGTGTCACTTTGTTCTGCTTCTGCCCCACATATGCTGGTTTTAATCAAATGAACGCCTAATCCTGTAGTGAATTTTATTAAGCCCTTTGCCCTTCCCCATTCCATCTGTTACATGTCTCATTCTCTATGCTCCAAATGGAATAAGCTGTATTTTTTCTCAGACTTTTTCCCCTCCGTGTTTGATGTCTTTCAGAACTAGGCCTGGAGTCAAGAATTACAATCAAGCTGAAGTGGGTCTGACTAAGGATTTGCAGTCTCCTGAGTCACTTTGTCTAATGCAACACTTCTCTTATCAGCAAAGTCTCCAGTTTTGATGGCGTTTGATGCAGTGTGCTGGGGAGCTCTGCAGTTGGTTTCACAGACCTTCCTGGTAGGCTTGCAATTACTGTCTCCCCAGGCTGTAAAAGGCCCTAGGGACACATGGTTCTGGGGCATCCACTTGGATCAGCAGCTCTATGCTGCAGAGCCCAGATACCTGCCAGCGGATGCATCATAATCTTGCCTCAGTGGGCCTTCCTAATTCTTTTGATTTATTTGGGTATTTTACTGTCTTATTGGCCATATCTTCGTACACATCAAAACCCAGCTCACCTTGAAAATAGGCTTCAGGGCCTGTGTCTTGGGAATAGCAAAAGACTATAAACAAATCTTCCCCCAAGGAGCATATTTCTTTTTATTGTAGTTTCTCTCCTTGGCAGGTATGATAAGGTTTTTGTCTAGAGGAATGAAAAACATTTAAGAGGTGTTGATGGTATGGCCAATTACACATTTTGTTCTCTTTGAGCAAGCATAACCCTAGATACCTGGGTTCTGCCCCTCTTTTGTATTATTTATTTCATGTCTGTGTAATTTTCCCCATTTTTAAGTTCCTGTGAGGGGAAGCTTCCTGTGCCTCTCCTCTTTCAAGCCGTTCTTCACCCTATCCTACTACACCCTAATTCTAAACCCATTGTTTCCCACAGAGGAGGTAATTGATAAATGCTTCCAAACTCAATAAAGATCTTTGGCCTGTAAACCAGTAATTCCCTTATTTGATGCTGTCTGAAAGACTCACTGACAGGGGTGCCTGGGTGGCTCAGTCGTTGGGCATCTGCCTTCGGCTCGGGTCGTGATCTCAGGGTCCTGGGATCGAGCCCCGCATCGGGCTCCCTGCTCCTCGGGAAGCCTGCTTCTCTCTCTCCCACTCCCCCTGCTTGTGTTCCCTCTCTCGCTGTGTCTCTCTCTGTCAAATAAATAGATAAAATCTTAAAAAAAAAAAAAAAAAAAGACTCACGGACAGATCCTTAGAGGGAATGCAGGGGTTAATGTCCTTTGAGTAACAAGGCCATGCCAAAGGTGTGGAAGATAGGAAGGTCACTCCATGTACAGTCCTGTGGGGATGTTTTGCTACTACAGCGGCTGAATCTTCAGGCCTCTAGGGATGCTGGTGAAGCATAGGGTTGATACCACATCCAGTCTTTTAACTCTGTTGCTTACTACTGTTGCTATTTGACATATACTCACAAACCTGCTTTGTGGTAGGTGGGAGGAAAGGTGTCATAAACCTAGGAACACTCAGCTAAACTAAAGCCCAGGGCATGCCTTAAAAGAAGCACCCAGAATCCTCAGTTGCTTCCCAAACCAGATTCAAATAGGATGTGCCCTACCTTGAAATAGGAATCAAACCAGCCTAAAAAACCAAAGGGAGGAAGACATGGGGCAAATGGCCATTTGATTCTCTACCTCCTATTCCTTATTTTTTTAGTGTTTCAACCCAGCTGTAGCATGCTTTGTACCCTATTTGACACTTTCATGTTGCTTCTCTCTGTTGGTAGTCAGTGGGCTTCTGGTCAGCCGGGGATGATAATGCTTTATTACTACCTCTGGGTAAAACTCTGATTGCCAGGAATTCTATTTGTGTGTGAGAACAATCCAAATTTCTGCCTCATTGGGGGTGGGGTAGGTGGGTCAGGATTGGCTATTATGGACAGATGGTGAAAGTTCAAGGCATTAGGAAACTTCACATGAGTTTCCAATAGAGAGGAAGTATACAAAGTATATTATAATAACTTTCTCTGTTTGGAAAGTAGATGCCCTCTTGTTCAGGGCTAAGTGGTGAGAAGCATGAGAAATTGTTTTCCATTTATGTTGTGATAGCCATGACTTTAGAAGGCATTGAGGTGTCTACAGGGCCAACTATATGGGGACATGCAGCACATGCTCTGTACAAAGTCTGCCTCCAGTTAGGAGGAAGGGGTGATGTTTGGTCATTTGTCTGCCCAGAGGGGATACCTTTCTGTAATTCTAGTAATATGAAGCCTTCTAGTCATCTTCCTACCAAGAAGAGGGAAAACTATCACTGAGATCATGTCTCCATCATCAAATCACATTCCTAACTCAGCAAAGACATAGAATATAGTCTTTTGATTCTAGATTGGTGTTCTTTACCTAGCTCCATCATTTTGCTGTGTGTGTGACTAGGGGCAATCAGAGATGGTGGGTATTTATTTTTTAAGATTTTATTTATTTATTTGACAGAGAAATAGAGAGCACAAGTAGGCAGAGAGTCAGGCAGAGGGAGAGGGAGAAGCAGGCTGTCCACTGAGCCGGGAGCCTGGTGCAGGACTCGATCCCAGGACCCTGAGATCGTGACCTGAGCCAAAGGCAGCCACTTAACCGACTGAGCCACCCAGGTACCCAAAAATGCTGGGTATTAAATTTCTTCAGGATGGCTCTTCCCCCTACTCCTTTTCTGAACCCCAGTCTTTTAAACTTAAAAATCTAATACCCCACATAGCTACTAAATGCAGGGTTTCTGGCTCCTGGGAATACTGGGTGATCAATACCAGTTGGAGTAACTTAAGCAACAGCTGAAAAAGCCAACAGAAACTTAGAGTTTTGTAATCTAGGATTAACAGCCAGTTGGGACTTCTTTGAAGTGTAGAGATAGGAAGAAGATATGTTGGCCCTGGCTTGGTAGAGAAGGGAGTGAAACATTCTGGTGAAAGTGAATACAAGCACAAGCCAAGTGTGTTGGGGACAGATAGTTTCTTTGTGTGGCTTGAACTTAAGTTTGAGGAAAGGAACTGAAGTTCAGAGACTTGACCTTTTAAACTCAGGTCTAAGAGAAGCAACGATATTGCAAGTTCCAAAGGCGTGGAATATGTCTTACACATTGTAAGTGTCTTTGCAGCTGTCAAGGTACTGTTTTTCCTTTGGTGGGCACTCAATAAATGTTCACTGAATTGGATTGAATTTCCCAAAGATAAGGATGAAATTGGTGGAAAGCCCTGATTTGGGTATTTTTCAGTCTGTTTTGTCTACATAATTCTGTGATTCCAGGAAGGCTAGGAGGCAGGAGAGAAAACATCAGGTTTGAAGATCAAAGAGATTCATTGTGGCTGGAACATGAAACATGAAGGAATTCTGGTGAGAGATGAGGCTGGAAAAGTATATGGAAGCCAAGTCATGCAGAGTCTCCTCAGTTGGTTAAGGCATTTGGACTTCATCCTAAAAGCAGAGTGGAGCCACAGAAGGATTTTAGTGAGAGGTATGACATGCTTAGATATAAATATTAGAAAGCTCACTGGGTATAGCATAAAAAATGAATTAGAAGCACTCAAGTAGGGACAGGAGAACCAGTTGGTAGATATCTCAAATTTGGGAAATGATGATTTTAACCTGTACTAGGCTAGTAGCAGTGAGAGTGGAGAAAAGTGGTTGGATTCAAGAGAGGGAATTGACAGTTCTTGAAATTGATTGGATGTGAGGGACCTTGGGTGGGGAGGAGCAAAGAGTGAAGGAGGATTCCAAGGTCTCTGATTGGGCAATGATAGAAAGTGGTGCCATCAACAAGACAGAGAACAGAGCAAAATAAAAGGGTATTGGGAAGATGATGAGTTCAATTTTTTACATGTTGAGTCTGAGGAGCTTGTGGGACATCCTAGAGATGTGTAGTTGGCAGTTGGACGAATGGTCTGATGTTTGTTTTGTTTTGTTTTGTTTTTTGAGAGAGGGAGCGAGCGAGCAAGCACACATGAGTGGTAGGGGCAGCGGGAGAGGGAGAAGCAGACTCCCTGCTGAGCAGGGAGCCTGATGCAGGGCTCAATTCCAGGACCCCTAGATCACCACCTGCGCTGAAGGCAGACACTTAAACCGACTGAGCCGCCCAGGCTCCCTGGGTCTGAAGTTCTGAAGAGAGATATCAGTTGAAGTACAGACTTGAGAATGATGTAGACATGGGAGTAGATGAATTTGTTCAAGGAAATACCAACATGTAAGGGCTTGCCAGAGTTAGAAGGGTGCATAAAGAAACCTAACCATGAGTGGTTAGAGGGATAGGAGGCAAACACAGAGGCGTGCTTGGGGAAAGAGAGAATGTAAAAAAAGAAGGAATGGTGCAACTTCTTCACCTTTAAGTCATCCAATCTCTAGGTTCCTAATACTTCACATTACTTTGGTCAATAAATCCTAGATTGGGGGGGAAAAAAAGCATATCCAACCACTACTGTGTAAATGATAGAGCCCAAGGTCGTTGGTCTGTTTTATTTAAACATGTCTAGGTTCTGCTCCCTCTGAGGGTTTTACTTATACCAGAGAGAACGAGAAGAAATCCTCTTCACACACTTTACAGCTGCACTAAAAGTAGCCAGCAGGGAAAGTGACCTATAAATACTATGCGCACATTAAGGTAAGTACATTTTTTAAAAGTCATGTCTTTTGGCTGTGGTCTAACGTGATGATAGGTGGAAATGGAACTGAAGAGTGACAGGGAAATATTAATGGAAGGTGACACGCAGTCCTTTGGCCTTAGAAAGAGTAATGGGCTATATCTGTTCCCAGAAGGAAAGTTTGATGAATAATGATCTTGATATACATTTTAAACATTCTGACAGTGATGTAATGGGTGCTACTTTTACTCTTTGGATAGTGGATTCTCTTTTGCTCTGGTTGGGTCTACTCCTTCAAGGCTGGGTAGAGGGCCACCTAAGGGAAAACTGGCAGAAGCATCACGACTCCTCTGTTCCGATCATAGGCTGTGGGTGCCGTAAAAGGCATGCTGTAAGAAGCTGTAGGTGGGTGCTATAACATCAGGGCCTGCTTTTCCTGCAGAGGAAAGAGAGCAAATCCAAGGTCTCAAGAAGGCGTACTTTCCCGAAACATCGCCCTCCCCAGGTTGCTGAGTAAGAGCTGATGATTCACATTTAGATGCCCCTCCACCCGTACCCCCATCCTAACAACACAAAAGTTGAGTCAAGCTTGAACTTTGCTAAGAAAACAGTTTTGCTCTTTTTAGTCTTAGCACTGGCATCTACAGACAGACTCTGTGGGAAGGCAGAACCCTAGTTACCTCCTCTCCAAGCTGTTGCAGGAATTTCAGACCTCTGCTTGCCAAAGCACTTTTACGGAGCTTGGGGTTTTTCTGTTTTGTTTTGTTGTTTTGTTTGTAGTGGGGTGAGGAAATGCCTTTAGCCACTCCCTCCCCTTCCTTCTCTGGGTCTCCATTTTTCCCCCTCCTAACGTTGGGTCTGAATTGGGGTTCCTTGAGGTCCCCCAGGCCTAGTTTGTGTCTCCACCAGGGGGCCCCAACAGCAGAGAGCTTGTCCTCAGCCAGGCCCTTCCCTGGCGAGCTCAACTGGCTCTAGAGGCCTGCTCTATATTTGGACAAGGCAAGTCATGATATGTCAGTCTATAGAAAGGGAGCTTGTTTGGAGTGGGAACACACAGGAAGAGGCTTCGACACTGAAAAAGCACATACCCCCCTGGGGGCTGGGAGGAAGATAAAGAGACCCAGTTGCTCTATGTGGTCTAGAAATCAGGATGGTTAGATGCTGCCTGGCCCTGCTGGTGCTTTGCCTGATTCCTTGGCCTTATAAGTTTGTGTTCACCTGTGTGAAGTGGCTCCCGGTTTAGAGAAGGGGTATCAGAAGCAGACAAACCTAGCTCTGTTCGTTGGCCGATGTGTGACTGAGTGAGTTGTTGGACTTTCTACACCTCATTTTCTTTATCTGTTAAATGAGGCTGTCTTATGGGCCTGCCATGAGGGTTAAATGAGAAAATGAATACATAAAACAGCAGTAGAGTCTGGCTTTGTATGTGTGTGTGTGGGGGGGGGGTCCTTCCCTTCTCCCCAGTCCTCCTCCTTATTTTTACCTTTGCTCACATTATTCCCCCTTCCTGGATCATTCTCTCCACCTCTATAAATTCCACTCACTCGCCGTGCTCAGGTCCTCCTGCCTGTTACAGTTCTCCAGTCCTTTTGCTGTCCCAAGCAGGCCATACCTGGCTTCACATTCTGGCAACGACCTTCTTTCTTAACATTGTTTTGCTGATTCTGCCCACCTAGACTACTGCTGCCCTCTGAGGGAAGGAAACTGTCAAATACTGGTTCTCTTTCTGCGATACCTGGCAAGATGTCAAGTGCTTAAATAGGCCTAAGTAACATTTGAATGAATGAATGCAGAAAGTTACAGGGAAAATGAGGGGGCAGTGTGTACTGTGGTTAAGGCCTGAATACTTAATAGCCTGCCTGGATTTGAATCCTGGTGCTATCAATTATGAACTTTGAAACTCTAAGAATTGTTGAATCTCACTGTTCCTCAGTTTTCTCATCTGCATAATAATGGCAGTGGTAAAAATAGTGCTTCTCTCTTAGGTTCGTTGTGCAGATTAAGTAAGTTAGATTTGAAGAGTGTTTAGATCAGTGCCTGGCACATGGTGCTATGTAAGGACCCCTCCATTATTATTTTAAAGAACATGAGTTTAGGATTAGACAAACCTGAGTTCAGAGCCTGCTCTACTGCTTACTAATTGTGTGACCTTGGACAGAAGTTATTCAGTTTCTTTGTGCTCTCATTTCCTTATCTGTAAGATAGGGATAATACATCTGCCTTATAAATTGTTGTGAAGACGAAATTGAGATAAGAGCCTAGAACACAGTATGTGCTTGATAACTGGTTGGTTACTAGAAGCCTGCTTCAGTCTTCCAGAAGCAAGAATTTGAGATGACTGCGTGAAAAATCATTGTGGTGGCCCAGGCCCCATTTAGGAAACTGAAAACTGGGGTTTGCCCTGACTAGAAGGGTTGAGAAAAGAGTGGAAACAGGGGTTGTGGGTGTATTGCAGGAAGGGCTAGGGAAGTTACTTTGTGCCGGTTGCTAAGCTGTATCACCAAAATCCTGACCAAATTAGGTCATTAAAAATACATTTGGAAGGAGCTAGAGACTTTTGCCGGTGTGAAATTCCAACACAGGTCCATGCAAGTCACCTGTGTGTCTTGGATTATGTAAGGTGTTTCTTATGTTTTGTCCTTACGTAGCCAGCTGTGTTACTGTCATGGTGACGCTGTAGGTGTGAGTGGAGATGTGCCATCCTCTGCCAGCCAAGCGGGTCTGTGATTCTTGGTTCCCAAGAAGGTGAAATTTGCAAGCTCAGAACTTGTGTATCCGAAGGGGGCCACTTGGCCTCTTCTTCTGAAGCCAAGTTGGGACTGAGAGAGTCCCAATTTCTAGGGTTTAGTGTATTGATTCTCTACGAGGATCTCGTTTGGTGCTGAGTGATGTTTTAGGCCCCACCAGGATCTATGTGCCCTTATAACCTCTGCCGGCACGGAGTGGCTGTCTGCTCTCTACCGTTCAGGGCAGAGGGGATCTGAGTGGTTTCCGTCAGGAGCCTCACTAGGTCCATTGGCTGTGCAGGGAGGAGTGGGGCTGGCCGTGGGGAAGCGAAAGAGAGGCAGGCAGGGTGGCCTTGACACTGATTACTTCTTTCACAGGTGTCTTTGCTGTGTTTGAACCACAGGACTAGGGATTTAAACCTCTCCTCCACCATCTGGATCTGCATTTAGATTTCATGACGTAATCTTCTCACATCCCTTCTCTCTCTCTGCTGCCTCTTCATTTGAATTTAATGCTAACTTCTGCAACGCAATAAATTCTTTGGAAAAGAGATGTAATATATTTCTACCTCATATTATAAATTTGTTGCATATTTGGAGTATCATCCCACCACCTCAATCAACATCTTGGGGCTTTGTCAGCAGTGCCCACAATTGGTTTCAAATATCAAGTTCAAAGTACCTATTTTATTTTTTCATTACCACAAAGTTCTTTATGATTATAGCTTTATTTCCCTATATTCAAATGGGAGGACTCTTGATTAACTTCATTTTGCAGAATAAAATTCAGATATGGGAAAGTTCAAAGAAGGCAGTTAATTACATTCCAGTGGTGGGCCTGGCTACAGCAGTTCAGGGGTATCAACCTGGCTCTGCACCTGAGGAATTTAAAGAAGTATGATGCCCAGGTCTCACCCGAGCCGATGAAAAATGGCAGTCCATTAAGGAGGTGTCAAGGGAAGGACTTTTCAGTCTTTTCAGGTGAATCTAATGGGCAAACATGGTTGAAATCCCTGCTGAATTTACTAAGGAGGCAAGATGTCATTTTCACAGTTAGAATTAGGAAATCACGGGATTGATGGTAAAACACAGTTCAAAAAATGTAACTGGTAATGTTAAATTAAAACTTGCTTTATGCTATTACTTTTCAAACCAACTAGCATTTTGTTTATGAACGTTTTTGGATAGCAACAGGTACAAGGGTTTGTCTTTGTGTTTTTCATTTTAAAGAATAAAACTTCAAGGGATTAGGACCAGAAATGCTCACCCATTGTTTATGAGGACCTTACTGAATGTATTGGTGTGTCTCGTGCTGACCTCCCCCCCTTGTGTGCTGTCATTAGCATATAACGGTGCTAACCTTAGTGATTTCCAATGGGGTTGAGCAGAGTGCCCCTAGGGGACAATTCAGAGGGGCTTTCTCAGAGTAAGGCTTTTTCAAACTCTACCCCATATCACATCCCCCAACCTCCCCGTTCTGATCTGTTCCCTAAGGGTCCTGGTTAAGTAATACTGCAGTAGTCAGCCTTCGTAATTGATGGGAGTGTGTCTTTTGGCTACGTGAGAGCAGAAATTAGGTTGAGAGCCCCTTTTCTTAAAAGTTTCCCTGAAATGTCAGGCTAGTTGTTGCAAAAAGCTGGGATTAGAAATTTTTTGCATTTTGTCTGAAAGTCTGATGCATCTGTAGTTGGGATTCTGTCCCTTTTAGGAATAGAGTTCAGAGCAAAAAGGAAACCATTCTGTTTGCCCTAAAATGGTACCTCAGACTGGCTGAGTCCCTCTTGAACCACTTTGGGATTCTTCAAGTTTCTAGCTTGGCTGGGTTGTTTTTGGAGCCAAAGAGAGTTCTAGTCATTAGCATTGGTGAGTTGTTGCTCATTAGCATTTGTGTGAACCAACAAAGGGTGTGAAACCCTAGTTTGGGGTGGGGGGGAGGGTGAGAGGATTGTTTCTCCTTGGATTAATACCAGAGTTATTTCCCTTGGTGCAGATCCATTCTTCTCTGTGTGGGAATGTTTAATGTTCATACTGTTAGGTGTGAGTCTCATTCAGAGAACTTCTTTCAAATATACATTTTTCTCAATTTATATTAAAAAACCTGCAAACCCTACAAAATACTCTTTGTCATGATGGTTTGCTCAGAAGTTTGAAAAGGCATTCTGCTGTCTGAGAAGAGTTTTTCCTGCAGTGCAGGTCCGCCGTCATTCAAGCAAAGAGTTAACTGAGGCCAGAGAAGCTTCTCTGGCAGCCCGCAAGCTTTGTGCAAGAGCCAAGCTGGGGGCTGGGAGAGGCTGATATTCATTTGTTTGTGTATGAAGCTTTCATTCCCAAAGTCTTAGACATCACATACCAGGAAGGATGATTGTGAAAAGCAGGGACAAACTCAAGTGTTTCCCGGCTGTTCTGGTTGCCTCTGATACATTTAATTCTGCCTGACAGTGTTTGCCACTTGGTTGTCTAAACAGAATTTTCCTCTCCAGTGGTTAAGTGAGGGTTAATTATGAATGTCCAGCAGTTGTCATAAATACTGTTATGTGAGCCTGTGTGTTAAATGAGTCATAGAGTAAAACCTTTAGTTTGGACATCTTCAGCCCTCCCTTTCTATCGCACCATGTGTAAGCTTTACCCTGGAATTATGTAGCTCAAAGGGGTATGATGGTCTTTGATTCCGAGGAACTTTGCAGAAGGGCCGTTCAAGAGGCCCAACTAGAAATGTCTCCCAGGACCCTGAAAGCTCTGTCACTTCCTTCTTCTCCTTGTTTCAAGTTCCTGGGATCTGTATATAGCAACAGCACCCCCTAGTGTGTGACAGGGTGAGGAGGGGCTCCTGGTTAATGCACTGAGGTGTTCTGTCTTCACAGAGTGAGCTGTGGGAAACAGGCGGCTTGCATTTATTCAACAGTACGGCTGAGCCTAGATATGCAACAGCGGCGTGTCTTCTAGGTTTTGATAGCTGAGCAAGGAAGAGAGGGACAGCAGGAGGAGAGGGGTTTAGATTATATTACGAAGATGTGAAAGCTAAGGGGAGCCACAGGAGTGTATCAGGTCACTAGGGAAGGGAGCTGTTCCTATGAACAATATGCCGTTCTTGGAAAGAATTCAAAGCTTGGCCTCCTGCGTGGAGAGGAGGATGGATAGGGCCTGGCCACAAAGGCTTTCCACTGCTGACTGAGCCTGGGCCTGCAGAGGGGCCAAAGCTTTCTTTTAGAGTAAAACTGAAATTCCAAACACTCCAAGCAGCAGCTTAAAGGCTTCTAGCGTATAAATGATCGCTAGGTATTACCTGACAACAGAGTTTTGATCGAAGGAACTAGGCTTAGGTACAACAGGGAGCAAAAGCAGGGTAGAGATGGACTACAGAGAGAAGGGAGGAAGGATGCTTCCTACCTTCATTTTGTTCATCTAACAAATATTTATTGCTGTTCAGTGCCAGTTTCTGTTTCAGGTTTTAGGGATACAGATGTGAATAAAACAGAGTCCCTGCCCTCGTGAAGCTTACCTCCTTTACAGTTGCTAAGGGGCAGGTCACCACAGCTCAGTTCTCTATGTTTACATTTTAAAGTGTGATTTATTTCCAGGCAGAATGTGACTTGAGGATGTGGAAAGTACCTACTGCTCAAAATTGTGTCTGCCCCAACCGGTCGTTTCTGAAATTTCTAAACTCGAACCCCTCGTTCATTAAAGATGTGCTTTCTGAGAGAACTAATAATGAAGCCAGCTGCTGTGGCCCCACGCTTATTGTCTGGTGAGAATGAACAACATAACAAGACTTCGAGGGACGAGGCTATTGAGGGGTAGAGTTGTAAGTCTGGCACTGGCAAGGCGTGGTCTTGGGGAGTCCATTTTTCAGGGCTGAGGTTTCCTCATCTGTAGGCGCAGCCGTATTAATTCCTCTGTCAGATACTTTCTAGCTCGAACATCCTATTTTGCATGGCAGATAGCATCCAGGAGGAGCATGAAGCACCCCTGAGAACACTGCATAATTATTTGGGGGTGGGAGCAGGACCAGATTAGACACAGAAAAAAGAGAGGGAGCGTGGAGAAGGAGTGTGGTTTGACAATCAAATTTGGGCTATTTAAAGAATGTTTCTGGGGCATTTATTCCTGGGTCCAGTTTCTGACTAGAAAATGCCTAAAAGGGAGGGTGGTGGTGTGGATGTGGTTGTTGCAGATTTGGGGGGAAGCACGATTCCTTATACTTTCATAGGTCAATTAAGTTTTGAAAATTATCTGCGGAACTCCTGGTCATAGATCATACACCTGAGCTGCAGCTGCTGCTGTAAAGAGCTTCGTGGGATGGAATTTCTTGTTTTGTAGTGTTTTTCCTTTAACTCTCCTGTTCAGGATAGAAATGGAGTTCCACAGGGTGATGTTCTTTGAATCCTAGAGAGCAAGTGACCTACTTACTTACTATTGTGCCTGAAATATTCAGTTAGAGTGCATTTTAGGAAATACTTTTTCAGCTTGAAATATGATTTTGCTTTTGTGAAAACACACTGTAGTAGAGAGATACCCTTTTGGTTTTCTTGGCTGTTCTGACCTACTGTATAATACCTTTGGGTCACTTATGTGACTTCTGTCCTTGGAACAAGGCAATATAAAAGCCATTGGCTTTTTTAGAAAAGGTAATTCATAACTATTATCTACCTGTGTAAACACATGTGATGATGAATGAAAACTTTGATTGGGTTTAGGAATTTTAAAAAATGCATGAGTTGTATGCAGGGCTCTCTAACAGCTAGAACATGTTATCCTGATGTTTGCAGTTTACTGGTCAGGCTTTCTTGACTTTGTGGTCCTTGTCTTTGCAAAGAGTCCCAGCCTCTCCGTGAAGAGCAGAGCCCTGTGTAAACAGGATTCAGGGATGGAATGTGGGTGGGGCTTTTTATCTGCAAAATTTCTTCTCATTCATGGCCAGCTTTTAAAGAAACAAGACAGAACCAAATGAGAGGCAGAAACCTTGGGTGGCTTTGGAGTTTTCTATGTGTGTGTTCTGCCATCTGCTGGAAAAGGATCACCAAGCTTGGAAAGCTGACTGGCAAAACTGAGGAGTGCGTGCATTCCTGGCTCCTCCAATCTCTCTCCCAGGGCTGGGCAGAGAACAGCAAAGCTCATAAATTGCCATGATGCACTTGGATTTCTGTTGGATAACCTTAATTCACAACTAGAGTTGTCCCACGGGGATTTCCCCACCAGTTGCTGAGCTCAGGGCCAGTTGCCTCAGACCCAGGCTGCTTTGGGAGCCCGAATCAGAGCATCCTCTGGCCTCATTCCTCTGGATACCCAGTGTGTTGACTAGGATTGCCTTGAAGTACTTTTCCCTGGTTAAGTGGAAACAAAACAAAATTTTAAATTCAGAATAGGGACCAGGGTGGCTCATTTCATTGTGATGTCAGTACAAGAGGGCCAGCTGACCTACTGAGGAAAGGAATGCCCTTTTTTCCTGAGATTAATTTCTTTACTTTCTGGTGTTTTACAAAATGATGGTAATGGTTGAGAGTCATCACTTTAAACATATATTTTCTTGGCAAAAGAAAAAGCAACTATAGGTCAGTTCCCTAATTCTTTAAAAACATTTTCTTGTCTATGAAATCCCAATGTCTGGGCAAATGTGGTTTTGTTACTCCCTGTGGTCTCACCTTTCCCTTCATGTGACAGTTTGAGTGGAAAAGTGGGGTCAACAATCCTCAATTATAACTTCCATATTTTCCCTGGCAAATTCTCCGTGGATTTTTCTGTGCTGTGACCCACATAGAAACGCAAAAAATAATAGTGTGGTAGAATGAGGATAATGTCTCTTCATTAACTGGGTCGCTACTTTATAGATGAATTTTCGTCTGTAGTGAATGTTTGGCCTGGTTTCGCACCCCTTTGGATCATTTTCTTCCTCTGGAGTTCTGAGTGGAATGTGACCTTCCTGGCTGGATATGTATGTGGCACTCCCAGGGGGAAGACTTAGATTTTTGGCAGTCAGACCCTCCAGGCAACTGGGACAGGATGTGGAGGTCTCGCCTCCCTGTTTCTTACAATTTCTCAGAGGCATATAATACTTTTGAAGGATTTTTAAATGGGAATATGACATTTTAAATCTATGATTACTTAAAAGATTCTAGTAACTGAAGTAACGAAAATTTCTTCTTCATTAAAGGTTATAATTACAGAAAAGTAAATTATTTTCCCAAAGTGTTTGAAAGTTTTAATTCAAATAAAATAATAAAGCTTAAAGAAAACAATAAAAGTGGAGCTACTCTGATTGAGGTGGGCTTGGTACTTGACTCCATGGAACCTGAACTGAAAATTGCTAGTGTACAAAAACTGAATTGAAATTTATTTCTGAGAAGATATTTTGTTAAGAGGGCAGATAGTTGAGATCTGAGTAAGTAGAGGCCGAGAAAATAAGTTTGTACTGAAGCCAGAACATGTGGTGTCTTCATTGGAAAGAGACGTTCCCAGAGAATAAACTTTCTGGAAATTTATCTGTTGATAGCAGCTGCTTCTGAACGAGCAAGGACATTCAGGATTGCAGGGTGGACATTTGGACACACACAGAGGCTTATGAACTAAAGGCCATGCGGAGAAGGTGGAAAAATCCTCCCCCGTTAAATTATCATGGGCCAGATTGTTAGAAATATGTCCAAGAAGTGATTTCATAAAACTTTGGAAACTTGGCTGAAAACCCTGGTAGATCTTTATCATCTGGTAAATATTTAGAACTTTGTGTATATTATCTTCAAGGAAAAGCAATACACTGTAGAAATTATTTTTTTTCAACAAAAACAACAAAACACTGCAAGATTGTTAGCTTTTTAATGAGAATTTTGGTAAGAGAGTAAGTTTTTCCGGGGGGGATGAGGTCTTATTTCTGATAAAATTAGATTGAAGGTGACTAGATTGAAGTTTGCTATGATTTTGCTTATTAACTCAGCAAGGTCTGGACATATGGTAGCTTCATTTTTCATCACCTGGTAGGGGTTTTTTTTTTTTTTGTTTTGTTTTGTTTTTAAATTTTCTTGACTAAAAGAGCTTATGAGATTTCATCATTACCTGAATCTTAAAATCTCAGTATGTAACTAAATGGCAGTTGAAAATCTGAATTCTCCGATGTCATAGGAGACTTGGAAAGCAAAAAGGTAGAGTTAAAGGAATAATACTTCCAAAAGGGAGCAATCAAATGTCAAGGCCATAACCTGGTTTCCTCAAATCATAGCCTTCTCTCTCTCTCTTTTTTTAAAGGTGATTTTTTTTTTTTTAAAGATTTTATTTATTTGTCAGAGAGAGAACATGAACACAAGCAGGGGGAGAGGCAGAGGTAGAGGTAGAGGAAGCAGGCTTCCCACTGAGAAAGGAGCCCAACGTGGGACTTGATCCCTGGATCCTGGGATCATGACCTGAGCCGAAGGCAGCTGCTTAACCAACTGAGCCATGCAGGCGCCTCTCATAGCCCTCTCTTAATGATACTATCTTGAGGCGCCTGGGTGGCTCAGTAGGTTAAGCATCTGATTCTTGATTTCAGCTCAGATCATGATCTCATGGTCATGAGTTTGAGCCCCTCATTGGGCTGGGCCTGAAGCCTGCTTAAGATTCTCTCTCTTCCTCTCCCTCTGCCCTTCCCTGCCCCACCCACCCTCTTTCTCTCTCTCTTCTCTAAAATAACTATATATATGTATATAAAATGTCTTATATTTCATTCCCAGTGGGGTTCACACCTGTCATCTCATTTGTCTTTCAAATATGCATTAAGGTAAATGGATATAGTAATCATGCACCTGTGATACAACTTGGGAAACAGAATCACAGATAAGGAGTTACCTTCCTGTCTCCCTTTTCTGCAATTCATTGTTCTGTTGGTAATAAGGATAATACAGATGTCAACCACTAACTATATGCCGAGCACTTTACATATATCATCTCTTTTCTCGTGAGGTACGTATTTACCTATTTTTTTTCTGATGAGGAAATGGTGGCTTACAGAGATTAAAAAACTTGCTGGAATTTATATAGCTAGTAAGTGGCAGAACTGGAACTGACCCAGCTCTGACTTCATGACCCGTGTCTGAAACCATTACACCATACTACCTCTCCAGTAATATGCTACTGAGAAAGTCGCTTCTGCAGGCCATTTGAACCTAGCTGTCTATGTCTGAGCTCCCAGCCCAGTTACCCTCCTTGATGTCCAGCATACAGAGAAGTCAAGGAGTTGATTTAGACCTCCCAGGAAAGAGTTCTGCAACAGGGTCCTGCTCTCTAGCTAGGGTCCGCTGTCCCTGGTAAGACCCTCTCTAAGATGTTTTGAAACAATATGACAGAGACACTGTACGTGAATATGTGAGGTCTTTGTAAAGCCCCAATAAACAGTAACTCAGTAATGGCTCAAGGCCTAAACAGGCAAGCCAGAGGCCTCAAACTGGACATGCCTACCCAGTGTGTAGGCAGGCATCATCTCAGTCTTTATTCCCATCCCGGCCTCTTCCCCTTTCTGTTGACTTGGGCAGAGTCCCAACTTCTCCTTACAAAAGATCAAAACTAAGACTTCTTGGCTGCCCAAATCAGATCGTCACTAAGGTTTGGCCGTCTCTCAGAAAAGACAGGCGGGGTTGGCCTGAACTTTCCTCCCTTGTATTCCAGGAAATTAAAACTCCACTGAAGGACCTTAAAACCAACAACTGTCTCCTTCATACCATAGTTACGGCTTTGACTTAAAAACTGAATGTACCTGATTGCCAAGTAAATGGCAACTTTGGGGATACTGTCCAGACTCCCCAGCTTTTAAAGCATTTATCTTTAGAAACCTAACCCTTTTCTTTCCAACCCTAGGCCTATATAAATGAAATTGTTTGCGGTACAGTTTATTCTAAAATAACTTTTTGGATTGCTATTGTTTGTTCCCCCCCAATTTTTGTTTAAATTCTAGTTAGTTAACATATAGTGTAATATTAGTTTCAGTAGAATTTAGTGGTTCATCACTTACATATAACACCCAGTGCTCATCAAAACAAGTGCCCTCCTTAAAGCCTATCCCTGTGCCCACCTCCTTCCATCAGCCCTTAGTTTGTTCTCTTTCATTAGAAGTCTCTTATGGTTTGCTTCCCTATCTCTCTCTCTCCTCTCCACCCCCCAACCCCTGACTGCTACTGTTTTTAAATCCTTTGTTATTTTTGTTATTTTGTTGATTATGAATTTTCTAGAAGAAATGTTTTTGTAGAACACATGTACTTTGGATCATGTTTGTGTGAAATTTACCTTAAGGAAGGTGCCTTAAATGCCTGACTGTACTATTGCTTGGAAGGAGAAAAGATATCTAAGCTCTTCATTTCTCTTTCTTTTTGATTCCGTGAGCTAGTGAGAATTAACTTTAATTTCTCCTATTCCTCAAAAATTCAAGTATTTCAGCTACCCAGCACAACAAACTATCACAAAATTTTAGAGGAGGAAGGGTGTGGTCAGAATCCTGTCTTCTTTCTCCTAAACACAGTCAAACAGCATTTATTTACTTTTTAATTCACCACAGAAAAAGTGACCTTCATTTTAGCCACTGCATATAAACAATATGATTTCTGACATTCCATTCATTACAGCAAACATTCATTATTTTATTTTTTTTAATTTTATTTTTTATTTTTTTAAAGATTTTATTTATTTGACAGAGAGAGAGACGAGGAGAGAGGGAACACAAGCAGGGGGAGTGGGAGAGGGAGAAGCAGGCTTCCCACTGAGCAGGGAGCCCGACGCAGGGCTCGATCCCAGGGCCCTGGGATCATGACCTGAGGCGAAGGCAGACGCTTAACGACTGAGCCACCCAGGCGCCCACATTCATTATTTTAAATGTCTAGTCTCCAATGTTCATTATGGTGCTGTTTCCTCTTCTGCTTCCCAAGAGGGAAGTAGTGTCACTCACATCTGGCAAATGGGGAAGAGTTAAATAGATAAACTGTGACTCATTAACCAACTCAGCCCTGGCCCCAGGCAGCAGGTGGTTCTTTTGATCTCTCACTGACCTGGGAGTTTTACAGGAAACAGCCCTTGAGGAAGGCAGTTTAAGTGATTTGGTAATTTTGTAAGCAGCAAGCAGGTAAGCCAGAGGATAATCCTTTTGCACCCCAAGACCTCATTAAGTAGTGCTGGGACCACATGTACAGGGGACCCCAAGCATGCAATTTCTGTAACACACATTGTCCAATCATGAGCCATAGAAGTGTAGTTGGTGATGTCTTGCCTATGTCTTAAATCCCAAACTAAAAGAGAATGGTGGACTCTGCACTTCGCAGGTTTTCATATGATATCAAAGAAATCTGTGTCCCTTGGCAGAGTGCACTTCCTTTTGGAATGGGACTTCTAACCCTGCAGAGCCTAGAGTAAAGACCCCCTGGGGGGGTCATTGGAAATGATAGTAAGTGGGGCCACTCTTGCTTCTGCTTCTTGGTTCCCAGACTCATGAATTCTTCCAACTGAAATACAGCGCCATATGGATTTATTACCTATATTGCGTCTTGGACGATGGCACCCCATCCTTGCAGAGAATTGCTTCAAAGCTGGTATTTCAGCTGAACCCTCGACCAGGACACTCCAATGCTCTATCAGGCCAGTGGCTTCTGGCTGGTGCAGTATGTGATATAACCAGTGTATTCCATGGTCATGGATCAACACCACATGTCCTTCATTTTGAAATGCATTCCTGGGTTGCATGCTATGTTTTGTGGAATTCCATGTCTTTGAAATAGGCACACTGTGATCCCTGAATAGTGGTGCTGTTTGAGACTCTGCAGATAGTAAAGCAAACTCACACTCAGAATATGTGTCTACTTGATGAGAACGAATCATTGATCCTTGAAGAGGTACAGTGTCAACTCATCACCAAGTGACCAGTTGGTCTCCTTGAGGAATAGTGCCATATAGGATGCAGAACATTAATCTCTGAGGTTGGAAATTCAGTGATGGAGGTAGCTAGATTGGCCCTGCTAAGTGGGAATCATGCTTTGGGCCCAGGTATAGCTTTCATCTCTGCCACTGTGGGTACACACCCATCTTATGTGTTCAAGGTGGTGAATGATAAAGGCTGACTCATGTCAACTGCCAAGTCATTTCGCCTATTTAGTCGTTTAGTGCCTATTCCATGGTAGATGTTTTCTGATGGGCATTAACATGTGACACAAAAATCTTTACACTTCATGCTCACAACTATAAGTCCATTCACATGGATCTTTTTGTCTCTGATTTTCTGGTATCTTTTCCTTCTAGTCCCTGACCAGCCAACTGCCCCTCTAGCTTTTCTAGTCATTGTAGTAATTTTGTTCTTCCAGCTTCTGTGCTGCCACCTGGTCTCTAGGTGAGGACCCATCAGCCCTATCACTATCAACAAGCCAAGTTTTGTGACTGTCTCTGGTACCCTAGGGTCTGGCCTCCAGAGGAGAGCTAGCACTAAAGTTCTTAGTGATGCTGGGTCCTTTCCCACTAGTAAATTCCTGACAGCCTTTGTAAATGAAGTGTCCTCTTGGGTCCTCCATGAAAGAGAATCCTCTGGTGGGCCATTTGGCATCATAGAATGCCACATGTGATGCTGAGATGACCTAGTGCTCCTTGTTAGGAGCAGGCACATCCGCCATGCAGGGAGACGCTACAGAGGGTCTCTCTGCCATAGGTAGCCGAGGCCACCTTCAAGAGTCGTGCTGCTTCCCTCCAGTATGCCTGCTTCCCTTAGCCTCTGTATCCTGCCTTCTGTTGCCTGCTGTGGTAACTCAAGCATTTCTGCTTTCCTAGGCATAGGCTAAAGTTTCCTCCCCAGGCTTCTAGAGGCCACCCTAATAGCAAGTTTGCTCTTCCCTGTGGTCCTTGCCGGAGTGTTAAATCTCATTTCCCAGGAGAGTGCCCCCAAGTCAATTTATTCTTGCTTATACAGTCTCCTATTCCTCCCCCCTTGATCAAGCACCCTCAAAATCCAGCCATGGAGGTTCTCTTCTGGGCTGTCAGGACATGCTGGCTAATTCTTACAGTGCCTCTCTGACCAGTTCTAGCTTGTCACCAGCGATCATGCAGGAATTTATCCCTGGTTATCCATTTGGCAGCCAGGGGACAAGGTCGGGCCACTCGTGAAGGTGGCCTGTGCTGCCTTTCTGCGTGGGGCATGTGCTCACTCCTAACGCGGGCAGTGGGCCATCTCTGGAGGGGAGTCTGGAGAGCCATAATCCTCAGGGGCTGTAACCCAGCTGCCCCCGTATGGCTCCCAGGTTTTTCCAGCTAGAACTTTTGCATAATAGACCTGTCTTGACTAAGCATTTAATTGTTTTTGAGGCTTTGCAACTATTTAGTCCTCGGTTTTCTCCTCAGTTGTATCTACCCTTCCAGTATGGGAGAAAAGGGCCTCTTTGTAAACCACCAAAAAGATTTTCTGATTTTTATATTTAATCTTTAACCATTATTAGGTGCTGTCAGGTTGTTCATTATCCCCCTGCAGAGCAGTACAACTTAATAATAACCAACCAACTCTACTGTCCTTTTTATGCATTGTTCCCTCCTTACCTTTCACATGTCTCAATCTTACTGGCAAGGGCATTCCCCTCCACTGGGATGTGTTCCCATATTACTACCAGTAAACTCTTTAGTAGCTTTCCCGCCACCTTGTGCCAGGGACTATCCATGCCCCACAACCACTCGGGATATGTTCTTCTTTGTCAGATGAGAAGTGGATGGTGCAGTTCAAAAATCCTATCTTACTGCCTGCCTTCTCAGCCCATTCTTGCTACTGGTTATGTCAGTTCATGTTCTCTGGATGTAAGATACCAAGAAGGAATTGGGAGTGCAAGGGACTTAAAGGGAGAGATACTTGTGAAGGATAAAGGGTAGTGAGAGCAGGAGTAGAAGGGAGAGCCTTTGGATGGCACCGTCAATCTGAAACCTGTGAAAAGAGAGGGGGAAGAAAGGAGGGAAGGGTAGGAAGAGCCTGAGACTCAGCATAGCTCTAAGAAGATCTCAGCAGGCAGATAAGGAACCAGAGTAAAGATTGCCCTTAGAGGCCTCCTGCCCTAGCAGGAATGGCCCCACTCTGGAACCCCTGCTGTGCACAGTCACTGGCTGAGCATGGTGCTGGGAGCTCATGGCCTTGGCCTGAATGATGTCTCGAAGCCTGGAAGTGTGTCTGCTGGAGACTGGCAGCTAACTACATGCTGTGCAGCAGGGAGATCTGAATGGCACCTCTCCATGGCTGCCACCTCACTTCTCTGTCTCTAGTCTTCCCTATCTTAATGGCAGCAACTCCTATTCTTAGGTCAAAATCATGGGCTCCTTGTTTATTCTTTTCTTTTTTTACGCTCCCCATATTCAATCTGTCAGCATAGCCTGTGACCAAACCTTCAAATTCTACCTAGAATCGGACTACATCTCTTTACCTTTACCACATTCCTTGATGTGAAGAGACACAGGGAAAGATGGCCATGTCCAAGGCCTAGAACACCTGAAGCTACTAGAAGCCAAGAGAGAGACCCAGGACAGACCCCTGCCTAGGGCCTTCAGAGGGAGCATGGCCCTGCTGACCCCTTGATCCCAGACCTCTGGCCTCCAGAACGATGAGACAATAAGTTCCTTTTAGTTAAGCCATCCAGTTTGTGGTTTTTTGTTACAGCAGCCCCAGCAAATGAATACAGATATCATCTCTCATTTGGATTACCACAGGAGCCTCCCTGTTGATCTGTTTGCTTCAGCCTCTTCCAACAGAGCAGGAAGAAGGATCTTGTTTAATGTGAGTCATATTATGTCACTCCTTGGATCAAAAGTCATCCAGAGGATTTCTATTTTAGAGTAAAAGCCAGAGCATTTACATAGGCCCAGATGACACGTGTTCCAACCCCTTCCCCTTCCTCTGACCTCCTTTCTTCTTGCCCATCCTGCTCTAGCTACCTACCTTTATTTCTCAAGCAGCCAGCCTCCTGCCCCATAAGGGCCTTTTCATAAGCTGTTGCCTTCGACTACCCTTCCTCCAAATGCCCACCTAGCTCATTGTCTCACTTTTCCCAAGTCTTTGTTTGGATGTCACCTTCTTAAGGAAACCTACTCTGACCACCCTGCTTAAAATCACAGTCATTACCCCCGTGTACCTGATCCCTTTTAACCTACTCTATTTTGTTCTTTTCTACAGTACTTATTACTTACTATAGGATATGGATTATTATAATTATTTCTTATTATCTGTCTCCTTCCACTAGAATGTTAGGCTGTGAGGGAAAGGATTTTTGTTTTACTCTCTGATGTATCTCAAGAAATATAACAGTGCTGGGGTCCTAGAAGATGCTTAGTGTTTGCTGGGTGAAGGAATTGGCTTTCCAGGATAGGAAACAGAATAGAGTATTAAACTCCATAGTCTGGTAGCACAATAAATCCCTCCACAATTTCATTTCTGGTTTGAATCTTGTACCCCCAACTACCAATCTTCATTCACTTAAAAAATATCAAAAACATTCTGTGTCAGGCACTGTATCAAAGAGGAATCATGTTTGGTCTCTGCCTTCAAGGCCTCTGAGTCTTGTGGCTAGAAGCAGACAAATTCATGTCATAGATTATCTTTTTTTGTCATCCTTCCCCCCCTTTTTAATATAGAAATAAAGCAAGGGGTGCTTGGGGGTGGTGACAGGGCCAGGTACATTTATGGTGCTTCATTTAATCCCAAGCAGGCTTTTTTTGAGGGGAAGTTGAAACCTATGTCAGGTATCATATGTAGATTTAAAATCTTCCCTCCCCTGCCCTGTATCTAACCAAACAGTATAGATTTCTCATGAAAAAGATGTCATTATCTGGACTATAATGACTAACTTATTTTAAAATGCAGTGATGTTTCTATTAATGAAAAATTAGGGTCATTATGCATGTTTCTGACTAATCCTAACTACCTCCAGGCCAATTTCATGAAAACTTGTAAATAAAAAGTGCTGCTGGCAGATTTATGCAAAAAGAAGCCTTTAAATAGGATTCGTCTAAGGCTGGTGAATGCAGTGAAAAAAAAAAACTAAATTAGGTAGTAACCTATTCATAGTCTTATGAAGTAAGATAATAGGTATTTATAGTTTTATTTAACTTAATTCTCTGAAATTTCTTTTATGATCTGTCAAAAGATGTAACATTTAAAAGTAGATCTGTGACTGAGAGGCTTTGAGTTTTATTTAATTGAATTTTTAAAAAATAGTTCTTGCTGTTTTATCTTTGACGTGACCTAGAAATCTTGAGTGCTGTCTCAAGGGAAAAACAGTATTTTGGGCACATGTCTATATTTCTATTGTCATTTCCTCATTTATTCGATGTTTGTTGAGTGCCTACTGCATACTAGTCTAGATTGTGAAGATGAGTATTCTCTCCATTTTATGGAGATCAGAGTTCTCAGAATCTCCTGAATAGGACAGAAATATAAGGAATTGTCTACCTTGTATTAATTGCAGGACTTTGAGGGAAATTGTTTTATACCTCTTTTGGCTAAAAATTCTTCTGCAAGAGGGGAAAAAGCCTTGTACATAACTGAATGAGGAAAAGAATAAACATTGTCAAGAGTTCAGGATTTAAGAAAAACACCTATATTTCCACCTGTAAATGACAAATATTACTTGCTTTAAAGTATCAGTTTCTCCATTTTAATTAATTTCTATTTTTTTCCTCAAAAGAACTGCTACTTTCTTCCTTAATGTGATGATTTCATTGATGTTCTTTCGCTCTCTTCTCCAAGATAATCTTTTAAAAAGTTTTCTTCATATGATATTTCCTTCTGCTATCATTTTGTGAAATTTCCAGATTTATTTTCTATTTTCTAACTAGATATTATTTAATTTTTAAAAGAGTTTATTTATTTGCAGAGAGAGAAAGAGCACAAGCAGGGGGAGCGGCAGGCAGAGGGAGAAGCAGGTTCCTTGCTGAGCAAGGAGCTCGGTGTAGGACTTGATCCCAGGACCCTGGGACCATGCCCTACGCACACCGAAGACAGATGCTTAACCAACTGAGCCACCCAGGCATCCCTCTAACTAGCTTTTAAAAAGCGCTAAAAGCTCACCTCAACATTTCTTTGAGTAAATCAAGTTTTTCTCAGAGTATACCCCAATCCCTAGGCTTTTTTCTTTTCTTTGGCCTTTCTCTTCAAAGACATCATCATGTTACTTTTCTTTCTTCTCTCTGAAATACAGTTAACTTACTTGTTTTTAAAAATTTTTTGTGGTCCCATTGATATTCTGTATTTGGGAAATCTTTCAATAGATTTCAAAGAGCTGTTCAGTTCATATTATGTTCCTCAGGAAGATTCTTTACTCAGAAAACTTCTTTCACATTTCTGGATGTTTATTTCAGTTCTATCTTGTTCTCCTTTGACCTTTTTGTCTTCTTCCTGGAAGACACAAAACCTTTTTTTCTTTGTTTTTTTGTTTAAGATGTATTTATTTATTTGAGAGAGAGGAAGAGAGCATGTGTGGGGGGAGGGGCAGAGAGTGAGGGAGAGAGACTCTCAAGCAGACTCCACGCTGAGCACGGAGCCTGACGTGGGGCTCAATCCCACCACCCATGAGATCATGACCTGAGCGGAAATCAGAAGTCAGAGGCTTAACCAACTGAGCCACCCAGGTGACCCCAAACCTTCTTCTTTCTGAATTATCATTGGTGCATTGATAGAGTGATTCCAAGCAGAATGTCAGAGATTTTTCCTTTTGCTCTAGGAAGATGCTCCCAATATCCTTTCTCTCAGGGCCTCTAGTAGGTTCATTTTTGTAAGTTTTATTTTCTAATTTTCCTTTGAGAGTATATAAACACTTCTGTGATTTTCCAGTGTTTGCTTCCTCTTTTGGGGGGCTCTAGATGGCTTAGTCCATATTCTCATGTTAGCCTCACTTATTTAAGTACCACATTGATGGGGTACCTGGCTGACTTGGTTGGTAGAGCATGTGACTCTTGATCTTGGGATCATGAGCTCAAGCCTGCAATTGGCATAGAGATTACTTAAAAATTAAGTACCCCATTCTGGATGAAACTAGAGTGTATTATGCTAAGCGAAATAAGTCAGTAAGAAAAAGACAAATACTATATGATTTTACTCATATATGGAATTTAAGAAACAAAACAGATGAACATAGGGGAAGGGAAGGAAAAATAAAATAAGATAAAAACAGAGAGGGAGGAAACCATAAAAGACTCTATAGTTAAGAAAACAAACTAACGGTTGAGGGGAGGTGGGTGGGGGGGATGGGCTAAATGGGTGATGGGCATTAAGGAGGGCATTTGTTGTGATGAGCACTGGGTGTTATATGTAAGTGATGAATCACTAAATTCTACGCCTGAAACTAATGCTACACTGTTTGTTAACTAACTTGAATTTAAATAAAAACTTGGAAGAAAAAAATAATAAAAAACCCCAAAACAACAACAACAACAACAACAAAACTCCATAGAACTATCCAATAAAAATTCTTAATTTGGAAAAAAAAATTAAGTGCCACATTCAAAATGTTAAAATCAGGTGGTCTTGGGTTATTTACTTTTGTTCCATTTATTTATCTGAATTAGACAACTTACCTTCTTCCAGTTAAACTCAATCTCTTAGGCTTCCCCAAAGTTCAATTTTTTAAAAGTTTTTATTCAAACCCAGTTAGTTAACATATAGTGTAATATTGTTTATGTGTACAATATAGTGATTCAACACTTCCATACATTACCTGGTGCTCCATACAACAAGTGCACTCCTTAATCCCCATCACCTGTTTTACCCATCCTCCCACCCACCTCCCCTCTGGTAACCATCAGATTGTTCTCTATAATTAAGAGTCTGTTTCTTGGTTTGTGTCTCTTTTTTTCCCCTTTGCTCATTTGTTTTGTTTCTTAAGTTCCACAGATGAGTGAAATCATATGGTATTTATCTTTATCTGACTTATTTCACTTGGGATAATACTCTCTGGCTCTATCCATGTCATTGCAAATGGCAAGTTTCATTCTTTTTTATGGTTGAGTAATATTCCATTGTATGTATACACCACCTCTTCCTTATCCATTCATCAGTTGATGGACACTTGGTTTGTTTCCGTAAGGTAGCTACTGGTGATAATGCTGCTATAAACATGGGGGTGCATGTATCTCTTTGAATTAGTATTTTTGTATTCTTTGGGTAAATACTTAGTAGTACAATAGCTGGATTGTAGGGTAGTTCTATTTTTTAACTTTCTGAGGAACCTCAAACCTATTGTTTTTCCAAATGTTCAATTAAAAATTTCTCTCCAGATCCTTTTATCCTTTTCCAATTTTTTAGCATACCAAGACATTACAATGATGTCTTTAGAATGCCCTTCTCTAGCCAAGTTGAGGGTTTTGGTGGTGTCTTCTTTCCATGAAAGGCTAGTCAGTTTCAACTCTAATAAAAAATGTTTCAAAACACAAATTCCACCTTTCTTCCTCCGTTCTTTTTTTTTTTTTTTTTAATTGGTTGGTTAAATTCAGGAGTTTTCTGCTCATTCTGACATGGTCTAGTTGAAAAAACAGTTCCTGGGACTAAAAGGTTTTATTCAACGTAATGCTTAGTATCAAATTATCAGTCAAAATATGACCAAAAAATATAACTGCCCTATCTTCTTATGCTCTTTGCCTTTTCTTTATAGGATTTATCTTTAATATGCTTTTTATTCCTGAAAACTGGCTTGACTGTCCCCTCACAAAAAAGCATTCATCTTACTATTTTCTGAAGTATAAACAATTGGTCCTCATTTCTAAAGGATCTTCTCTCCTTACTTTGAGCAATAAAGGTTCAATAAAAATGATTTCTCTGGACACTAAAAAGTCATCTCTAGATATGTAAATCAAAACCACAGTGAGATATAACTTCCTACCCCCTGAAATGGCTAGCATAAAAAAGACAGATATTAACAAGTGTTAGTGTGGATATGGAGAAATTGTAATTCTGCACCCTGTGGGTAGGAATGTAAAATGGCGCAGCCATTTGGAAAAACAGCAGTCTCCTAGTTCCTCAAAAGTTTAAACACAGTTATCATATAATCCAGCAGTTCCACACTTAGAGAAGAGAAAACATATAACCATGCAGATGTTCATAGCAACACTATTCATAAGAACCAAAAGGTAGAAACAGTGCCAGTGCCTGTCAGTTGATGAATAGATAAATAAAATGTGTTATATCTATAAATAGAATATTATTTGGCAATAAAAGGAATAAAGTACTGACAATGCAACAACATGGATGAACCATGAAAGAAAACAGTGAAAGAAACCAGACACAGAAGAACATATATTGTGGGGTGCCTGGGTGGCTCAGTCGTTGAGCGTCTGCCTTCGGCTCAGGTCATGATCCCTGGGTCCTGGAATCGAGCCCCGCATTGGGCTCCCTGCTCGGCGGGAAGCCTGCTTCTCCCTCTCCCACACCGCCTGCTTGTGTTCTCTCTCTCGCTGTGTCTCTGTCAAATGAATGAAATCTTAAAAAAAAAAAAAAAGAAGAACATATATTGTATGATTCCATTTATAGTAAATGTTCACAGTAGGTAAATCCAGAGAACAGAAAGCAGATTAGTGGTTGCCTGGAGCTGGGGTGGCAGGAGGGTGGGCACGCAGATGAGCGATAACTGCTAATGGGTACAGAACTTCTTTTTGGGGTGATGAGGATGTTTTAAAACTGACTGTGATAATAGTTGCACATGTTTGAATATACTAAAAACCAATGAATTGTACATTTTAAATGGGCGAATTGTGTTGTATGTGAATTATATATTATATATTATAATTATATATATATATATAAAATATATATATATATAAAATAATTTATTTATTTGTTTATTTATTTTTTTAAGATTTTATTTTTATTATTTATTTGACAGAGAGACACAGCGAGAGAGGGAACACAAGCAGGGGGAGTGGGAGAGGGAGAAGCAGGCTCCCTGCAGAGCGGGGAGCCCGACGCGGGACTCGATCCCAGGACCCCGGGATCATGACCTGAGCCGAAGGCAGTCGTTTAACCGACTGAGCCACCCAGGCGCCCAAAATAAAAATAATTTAAAAAACGCATTTACTTTCCAGTGATCAATACCATTTCATGAAATGTTTATTTATGAGAAACGTTCTTGTGTCCTCTTAACCTACAGGTTTTCCCTTCTCAGAAGTCAGGCTTATACCTCTAACTGATAATTGCATTTTATCATGATAGATTCTGTTCTGTTTCCTATAAGTTTCAAAATAAATCCAGATTGTGCTTCCTCCTTATGAGGGATAAAGCCAAGCCTTTATCATTTTTGAAACAGTAAACATTGTATGTTTAGGTGGTTATGTTTTATAGTACACAGTTAAATTTATGATTTTTAACTACATGTTTCAAATATATGCAAAAAATAGAATAGTTTAATGAAGTCTGGCATTCCCATCACCTAGCTTCAATAATTATCAACTCATGGACAATCTTGTTTCATGCAGACCCTACCTATTTCTGTCCCCACCCTCCCAGTAATTATTTTGAAGCAAATCTTTTTGTTTGTTTGTTTGTTTGTTTATTTATTTGACACAGAGAGGAGAGAACACAAGCAGGGGAAGTGGTAGAGGGAGAAGAAGAAGCAGGCTCTGCACTGAGCAGGGAGTCTGACTGGGGCTGGATCCCAGGACCCTGGGGTCATGACCTGAGCTTAAGGCAGACAGATGCTTAGCCGACTGAGCCACACAGGCGTCCCATTGAAGCAAATGTTAAATATGCATATCATCTGTAAAGACATGTTAAGCTTTCCTCTTTTTAAATAAATGTAACACCAGTATCACCAGAGCCTAAAAATTAATTATATTAATAATTAAACAATAAGACTAAAAATAGTAGTCAATACCATCTAATATCTCATGTTTACACATTTCCTTGACTGGTTATATATAGCACTGTGTTAGAATCAGGATCCAAATCAGGTTTTTTTTAAGATTTTATTTATTTATTTGAGAGAGAGAGAGTGAGAGCAGGAACACAAGCAGGGGGAGTGGGAGAGGAAGAAACAGGCTTCTTGCGGAGCAGGGAGCCCGATGCGGGGCTCGATCTCAGGACCATGGGATCATGACCTGAACTGAAGGCAGATGCTTAATGACTGAGCCACCCAGGCGCCCCCTTTTTTTTTTTTTAAAGATTTTATTTATTTTGTGTGTGAGAGAGAGTGAGCACGTGAGCTGGGGGAGGGGAAGAGGGAGAGGGAGAGAGACCCTCAAGCAGGTTCCATGCCCAGCATGGAGTCAAACGCAGGGCTTGACCTCACAACTGGGAGATCATGACCCAGGCTGAAATCAAGAGTTGGGCGCTCAATTGACTGAGCCACCCAGGCACCCCCCAAATAAATAAGGTTTAATCACTGATGTTACATTTCTTAAATTTCTTTTAATCTATGGCTTCACTTCCAACTTTTCTTTTTCCCTTGCAGTCTTTTTTGTTGAAGTAATCAGGAGTTTCCCACAGTCTTTATTTTGCTGATTGCCTTTTTATGGTGTTGATGAATGTGCCTCTCTGCACCCTGTTATTCCTATAAATTTGGGGTTAAATTTAGTGGTTGATCAGATTAAATACTTGGTAAGTTGTTGTGTTGGGTACTCCGGTAGGAGCTACATAATGGCTGGTATTTTCCCTTTGGCGAGGTTAGCAACCACTGACAATTATTTTCCAGATACATTAATTCATAAAGCATTCCCAAGGAGGATATTCTATTTTTACTTCTTCCTTTATTAGCTGGAATACTTCCAGCTTACAGAAACTCTTCCCCTTAGCAACCACTAGGGTTCTCTGAGGTATGGTTCATAAAGGAAAGGCAGGAAAGGTACTTGATTCCCCCCCACCCCTTTATTTATCAGTTTTAAAGATAGGAAATGGTTCCCTAGCATGCTCCAGTGATGACTCGTGCTTTTTTAGTATCATTGTGAACTTACGGATTTAAACACATGTGATATATTTAATCCATAGCAGGTATTATCCTTATGGCACCTAAATTTTCCCATTATTTGGCCAGTGGGAGCATTCAGGCTGGCTCTTGGGTCCTCTAGATGCAACCCTAATAGTGTTTGACTTCTTTTTGGTGTAACAAATTGTTCTGGGCTTGTCTTTTGCATTTCCTGCTCCGGAACTGAATCTGCCATTTCTCCAAGCAGCCCTGAGGTATTTTAGAGATAACTACCAGAGTACTACAGGTGCAGATCATTCCCACTTTGGTCATTATTTCTAGATCTTTTCAGTGGACAGAATAGGAAATATTTAAGATAAATGATGAATTCATACTGATACTTCTAATTCCAAAAAATTGTTTTTTTTACTTAATTTTATTGATCTTACATCCATGCCTCCTTTCTCCTACATTGAGATTTCTGTCCTTAACACCGACCGGTTTAATGACTCTTTTTCCTTATTTCATACTAAACACACACTAAACAATATGATTAGTTGAAAAAGGTAAAAATTGTTTTCCATTCTTTTTATAAGGAGGGCATATTGCCAAAAGAATGACCAGGCACATTACTGTGTTTTAAAGTCACTTGGAATGATATATTGTGGTGGTTACACCCTCAACTGGACATACGGTCAAGTGTTTTGGCTTCTTATTATTAAGGATTTTAAAAAATATTTCTTTATATTAAAGTATAGTTTACATACCATAAAGTTCATCCTTTTTTAAAAAAATGTATAGTTCTGCAAGTTTTGACAAAAGCATAAAATCATGTACTCTGCATTAAAACAAAGATAGAGAACAGTTCCATCACACCTCACAATTGCCCTGAGCCCCTGTGTAGTCAGCCCCCACTCCAGTTGCTAGCAACCACAGATTTGTTTTCTGTCCTTGTAGTTTTGCTTTTATCCAGAATGTCATATAAATGGAATCATACAGTGTACAGCTTTTTGGGTGTGGATTCTTAGCTTAAAAGGATTGCTTTCTAAAATGTAATTTTGTTTTATAATGATATAAAATATTTACATGATTCTACAGTCAAATCAACAAGATATATGAAAAGAAATCTAGCTTTTATCTTTGTCCTCTCCACTTTATTCCTTTCCTGCCTCTATAGGTAGCTGTTTTCTATTTTTTTTTTTTTAAGATTTTATTTTTAAGTAATCTCTACACCCAATGTGGGGCTTGAACTCACAACCCTGAGATCAAGAGTCACATGCTTCACCGACTGATCCAGCCAGATGCCCCCCACCTTGATATCTATCTACCTATCTCATATCTTCCTTTTATTTATTCATTTGAGACAGAGAGAGCAGGAACAGTGGGGAGAGGCAGAGGAAGAGGGAGAAGCAGACTCCCTGCTGAGCAGGGAGCCCCACGTGGAACCCAATCCCAGGACCTGGAGGTCATGACCTGAGCTGAAGGCAGATGTTTAACCATCTGAGCCACCCAGGCGCCCCCCTTTCCCTTTTTTTTTTTTAAATTTTATTTATTTGACAGAGAGAGAGAGCACAAGCAGGGGAAGTGGCAGACAGAGGGAGAAGGAGGCTTCCTGCTGAGTAGGGAGCCCAATGTGGGACTCCATCCCAGGACCCTGAGATCACGACCTGAGCTGAAGGCAGATGCTTAACTGACTGAGCCACCCAGGTGCCCTCTTCTGTTCCCTTCTTAAACAGTTAACATACTATGCGTACTTTCTCAGGTGGTACATTTTAGTTTAAATTACTTTCAGGAACTCAGAATTAAAAGGGCTTAAGCATAATATATTTGATTAACCTATAGTTTTAAATTGTAACTGTAGGTTTGATAAACAGGAGTAAGTCACCCCCCTTCTTTTTCTTCCCTCCCTTTCTTATTCTCCAATGTTATGAATCAATGGTGGCAGTGTGTCCACTGTTAAGGACTTGCAGGGTGGTGTTTATCCTGCAGTTTAGGGTTGGCTAGGATTTCCTGAGTCCTCAGTGTCACAGTGGGCCTCGTGCAAGTTTATGTTGCAAAGAACAGCGATTATCATCCAGTAACTACTTGTGCCGGGCATATGCGAGATATGGGGGAGAAGACTGGGAACGAGTCAGACACTTCCCCTGACCTCACAATCTTGTAGTTCTCTGAGAAAGGAAGAGAAAAGGGTGAGGAATGTCTGCCATGTGTAAGAGATGGGAGAAGGTGGGGCTTCCTATTTCCTGGTGCAACGGCCAAAGATTTCCGCAAGAGTAGCCAGGCGAGGCAGCCACTTACATTAAGGCCCCCTTGACCTTAAAATTTCTCCTTCCCAAGCCTGATCTGAGGACTGAAGTGTTCATTTCTGCAAAATTCATTCCTTTGGGCTACCATTGTTTTCAGACACACTTATTTAAATGTATAGGGTAGGGACAGCACATTAATATATTAGATCTCATTCCATTCTTACCCAGTGCCTTTAATAGATTTCTAGAAGATAGAAGGGCCCCAAGGAGTATTAAGAAGAAAGGTATTGGAAGGACAGACAGGGGTGTGATTGTAGCTACAATGAAGCTTAGGTAGCCAATGTACAGAATGACAGATAATCAAAGTGATCTCCATAGGTTGGGAAGATGGGCCTGTTATCACCAGGATGAAATAATATATGGATAAAAGTAATGTTTAGAATTCTTCATCACAGAACTAAATACACACATCTGGCCCAGGAGTTGGAGAAGCAAAAAGGAAGATCCAGGGGAAGGTAGAGCAAGTTTTAGGCTCAGCCGCTGCTTAATGATAATGAGGTGAGCCAGCAAAGATAAACAGCAGCCTGTGGGAGTTACAGATTGCTGCTGCATCATTTCTGCCCTCCAGATCTCCCACAGGAATCTTTCTTATTGCCATTTATCATCAGAAATATACAGGAAAGCAAATTCTAGAAAATATAGTTCAGCTTAGCCAAGTTGACACATTAAAATAGTACACAAGTGTGTACTATTGTGATTCTTTGGTGGCAAGTAAGACTCCAATTAAAATTAGCTAAGGAGGGGCACCTGGGTGGCTCTGTTGGTTAAGCATCCGACTCTTGATTGCAGCTTGGGTCATGATCTCAGGGTTGTGAGATCGAGCCCCGTGTCGGGTTCCCTGCTGGGCACAGAGCCTGCCTAAGATACTCTCTTTCCCTCTCCCCCTCCCCCCTTCACCCCCTCTGTCCCTCTCTCTCTAAAAAAAAAAAAAAAAACTAAGGAAAAGGGTGCCTGGGTGGCTCAGTCGGTTGAGCATCTGCCTTCAGCCCAGGTCATGATCCCAGGGTCCTGGGATCAAGTCCTGCCTCGGACTTCCTGCTCAATAGGAGTCTGCTCCTCCCTCTCCCTCTGCCCTTCCCCACTGCTCGTGCACACGCTCTCTCTCTCTCTCAAATAAATAAATAAAATCTTAAAAAAAAAAGCTAAGGAAAAAATAACTTTCAAGATAACAGGGGTTACTCAAGTAACCTGGAGCAAGAGTGTAGCCAGGCCTCTGGAGGGCCTAGAATCAGTCATGGCAAACCATCCTGACACTTTCATTGCTGCCCCTTGGCAGCATGGCTGCTTCATTCTGTCCATAGGCCTATTTACTCTGCCCCTTTGATCTACATGGCAAGTACAAGATGGCCAGCCCACATGTCCGAAGTTTGTATTCATTGTAACTGGATGAGGCATCCCAAGAGACTAAGCCATTCTGTCTTTCCCTTCTTCCTTTGTCACTATTTCAGTTCAAATATTAGCAAATGAACTCTAATTGGTCCAGCTTAGCCCTTGTGTCTGTTCTTGGTTCAGTCAGGGGAACAGAGTCACACTGTATAGAATGGTTCTGGGACCAAGACCTGCCAGTATGAGGGAAACCGACAGCTAAGGAGAGTTCATTCATTGAATTTCTCGAATTTGTTCATTAGCTAAATTTGTTCTAAAGTTTGTTCCTCAGCAAGCTGTGACACCACAGGAGATGCCTTGAGCTCCCTGTGGTTCTCAATAGTGCAGGGTGTCTTTGTTTTCCTACTTTTCAGTCTTTTCTCCATTTCTCCTTGTGGTGCTCAGAGCTCTGATGCCCCAGTACCTCCAAGCCTCAGGAAAGGGGTCAATGTATGATCTCCTCACCCCTGCTCTGAACTAGACTATCTGCATTTTTAAAGAAAAATAGGAAAGTACAATGTAGTATTTAATCTAAGGGAGTTAAGGGTAATGTCTGAACCCAAAACAACAACAACAAAACCCAGCCAACCAACGAACCAACCCCCGCAAGCCTTTGTTGTAAGTAACTACTTATTTTGACTCTGAGTTGGACAAGCCTTGGATTTTAGAGAAACCAAAAGGGCATAACAAGCTTGGAGACTGAGCCAGCCAAGAAACCAGCACTGTCATTTGGTTTAGGCCAGATGGCAGTCTTGAAAAGGTTCCTAACATTGGGGCAAATACAAAGATACTATTCAACCTCATCACCACCAAAGACTACTTGTTAGGCAACTCATTGTTTTGTCTCTCTTACAGGTTTGCATAGAATGAATAGCTAGAAGTGATGTACCACTGGTCTGAAACCACCTGAGGAGTAACAAAATAAATTCTGTTGCTTTCTGTAGGTTGTGGAAAGACTAGGGTGAGAAGAATTCATTGTATTGCCTGGATATTAAGTATTTATTAGTGATAATTGGGCTGATAGTGTTTTCAGGCCTGTTTCTAAAGGCCAGAAATACCTACCAAAGCATCAACATAGGGAAGCTGTGAAGTGGATGGATTTTGCAGTCAGTGACCTATGCCTCCAAGCCCACCTCACTCAATCATTCAACAAATATTTATTGAGTGCCTACTATATGGTAGGCACCATGCTACTCTCCAAAAAACTCACTTAAAAAATCAATAGAGCCTTAGATGGGATTTTAGAAGAGAATTGAGACCCACCCTATCTAGGAATGCCTTTCAGTGACATCAAGTGCTCTACATTCAAAGGCAGCACCCTCCAACAGTTTTCATCTCTCAATGACAAAAACTCTTCCATATATTGTAATGAAACTTCATTCCTCTATTTCTGCCGATGGGTATAATCTGTCCCATAGAGAACACAATCTCATTCCACTTACACATGACAACCTCATAAGGTTTGCAGATATTCTCACCTTCCTTCAGGTCTCCTCCAAGGTGAGCATCCTCAGGGTTCTTGGATGTTCTTGCATCACAGGAGCAATCTAGTTGCAGGTGTTTCTCTTCAAACATGATGCTCAAAATTGGACATAACAATACATAATTGCAGAGTTTAGTGGGTGTGTTACACTAGCATAGTAATGTGGTTTACATTTACTTAAGTAATTATTTTGAAAATACTAAGTGTGGATGAAGTAAGGCTCCAGGGGGAAGCCAGATCTCTCCTACTTTCTACTCCTGCCATTGATTTCTTGAATTCGGGTACATCAGCATTGTAGTCAAAGGTGGCTGTATTAGTTTCTTATTGTTTCTGAAACAAATCACAAACCTAGTGTCTTAACACAACACAAATTTATTATCTTACAGTTCTATAGGTCAGATATCTCACAGGAATCTCTCTTGCCTAAAATCTGGATGGCATCAGGGTTGTGATCCTTTCTGGAGGCTCTATGGGAGAATCCATTTCCCTGCCTTTCTAGCAACTAGAGGCTGCCCACATTTCTTGGCTTGTGGCTCCCTTTCTCCATCTTCTAAACCATCAACGTTGCATCTCTCTGTGCCTTTCTTCTATAGTCTAATCTCTTTCTGGTTCATCTCTTCAGACTTTTTCATTTTTAAGGACTTTTGTGATTACATTGGGCCCCTCCTGGATAAACCAGGATAATCTCTCTGTTTTAAGGTCAGCTGATTAGTAACTCCAGGCTGGAAAGGGGGCCGTCTATTACTTATGTTCCCTTTTAGGAAGGAGGGGGAAAAATAGCCTAGAGCCTCCTTGCCTGCAACAGTCATCTTCAATCATGTTACTGGCTAGAATTTTGTCACTTGCCCATTCCTAACCTAATCACTGGCAAGAAAAAGAAATGACTATGATTGGCTTTGGCTAATCAAAATGTGTTCTATGAAGATAAGGAGGGCCCAGCCTCCCAGCAGGAGGCAAGTAGGCCTCTGACACCTGAATCAAATTGAGTTTCTGTTAACAAGAAAGACTTGGAAAATTGCTTTTGGGTATACTTTAGAGTGTCACCCTGATAATGGCCTAATAACAGAAGGAGAGAGTGGGAGCATGAGAGCACAAGAGAGGTATTGCTTGTGCTGTAGAGTTTTTTGGAGGGTAGCATGGTGCTTTTTTTCTTTCTCTTTTGGAAAGAGCGGGAAAAAAAATGTGAGCTATCTAAAGAAAGAAACGTATCAATATATTTTAAGTATTTGGGTGTTTTATCAGTCAGGTTTCAATCAAAGGAATATATATATAAGAAATGTATATATAGTAGGATATAACTAAATCCCTAGTTCTCACAGTTATGGAAGGTCACAGGCCTGGAACAAATCTCTTGGTATATATGTATATATACAGATGTGTATATGTATGTATATGCATACAGATATATATATGTGTAGATACACACATACATGCACAAAGGGATTAGTTACAGGGATGTGACCTTATTTTATTGTGGGAGCTGGTCAGGCAGTCTCTGAAAGACTGTCATCTCACTTTTGGTGGTGGAACCTGTGGACACAGAACGGACAGGGAAGGAAACATGACTGAAAAGTGCAAACTGCAGAAGAGCAGGAATGAGCTGGAACCACAAGCATGAGCAGGATCCCACAAGGATGGACCAAAAATTCTTGTTGTCTCTGGTCTTTATTTAAAGTTGACTCCATCTTACTCAGACTCTAGTATTTAATTTACTCAGGATTTATTGATCTTCCTGGATTTTCCTCCCTGTATTTGGACTTTTTCCAGTTTAGGAGCACTGGCAGATTTAAACATTAGAATTGGTAATATCCAGGGGCACCTGGGTGGCTCAGTCATTAAGCGTCTGCCTTTGGCTCGGGTCATGATCCCAGGGTCCTGGGATCGAGCCCCGCATCGGGCTCCCTGCTCCGTGGGAAGCCTGCTTCTCTCTCTCTCCCACTCCCCCTGCTTGTGTTCCCTCTCTTCGCTGTGTCTCTCTCTGTCAAATAAATAAATAAAATCTAAAAAAAAAAAAAAAAAAGAATTGGTAATATCCATTGATTAGGGGCCTGTATTATAAGGGTGTCATTTTCTGACAGCAGAATGAGGAAAAGGGGCAGGGTTAGTTTAACAATTTATATTTTATGTGTGATGTCAGAGGGTGTGCTATCTAAGGCTTATCAGTGATTTGCAAACAAACTCCTAAGACATTTGTTTCTCTTCAATGAACAGGAGCCATATATTATCCTATAATAATACTACTTGCAGTCCATTTTGGGTTTGGCATTGCTTTTTGGTTACTAGATTTAATTTAATTTTTTTTTTTTTTTTTAAAGTAAAGTCTACCACCACCATGGGGCTTGAACTCACAACCCTGAGATCGAGAGTCACATGCTGTACTGACTGAGCCAGCCAGGTGCCCCTTTGGTCACTAGACTGAAAGATTATGGTTAGGATATCAAAACTCCTTCTGTCTAAATTCTCTTGGTTGATAAATGCCAATTGCAGTGTTTAAGGCTAAGTGGCTATATCCTTAACTCAGATTAATGGTCTCATAAGACAAATATTAGCAAAAAAATGTTTAAATTATACTTTTGGGCATTATTAACTGTAGTCATTTGTTTATTTTATTTTATTTTTTTTTAAGATTTTATTTATTTATTTGAGAGAGAGAGAGAGAATGAGAGAGAGAGAGCACATGAGAGGGGGGAGGGTCAGAGGGAGAAGCAGACTCCCTGCTGAGCAGGGAGCCCGATGCGGGACTCGATCCTGGGACTCCAGGATCATGACCTGAGCCGAAGGCAGTCGCTTAACCAACTGAGCCACCCAGGCGCCCCTAGTCATTTGTTTATTAACAGTACCAGGAATAGCTTAGAAGCATTTTTGCATAGATCACTCATGTTTGAATTAAAAGGAAGGGAATCAAATTTACTGAATGCCTAAGATTTGTCTGTTGCACGCTAGGTATCCTCATCTCACTAATTGACATTATAACCCCATGGGGAGTAGCTTTCCAGTTTACAATGGAGAAAAACATGCCTTAGAGTGGTCACTCATTTGTCTTCTGAACTACAAATGGTGGAGCCAGGATTTGAACATGGTTCTGTGTGGTTCCAAAGCCCATTTTTTGGGGTTGCTGTTTAATTAAAAAAAAATTAAGACGGATCCTAGTAAGTTTGGGTTTCCTTAGTAGTGTTTGTTATAGATCTACTATAAGAATGTGCTTTAGTACATTGATTTGAAATGAAATAAGATGGTAGGGTGCGTTTGTGTGTATCTGCACATACATATATGCACATGCACACCCACACTCACACATTTTCCTCTTAGGGAGAGGGATTATCTAATCCGACTCTACGTCAAAAATACTAATTCTACTTAAAAGGGCATGTTGATAGAACAGTACGTTTTTCTTTTTTTGTTTTTCTTTTATCTTAAAGCGAATTATTGGTAAAGTCTGTATTTATATACATAAACTGTAATATTAGCATTTTTATGCTAATATTGATGTCTGTTGATGACATTCAAAATACCCTTCTCCTTATTAATCCCCATATTAAACTTAGCTATTGCAACAAACCATGATTATCAGAATTCTTATATTATTCTTATATCACCTCCAAGAAGCTACTTAATTCTTTGTATCTTATTTCTAATTTGAAAATGAAGAAAAGAGCTGACTGCCCAAATAATCTTATTCAAAACCAGTCTACCCACTCTTGGAAGTTTCCTTTCCTTCTCCTTCTCTTTGACTCTTTGTTCTATTATTTTCAATTACTACAGAGCTTTAATATATTTAGACATCATTAATTTTGAACCCCACTTAAAAAAATTTAACTTGTGAGTAGAAGTAAATATTTAAGGCTACATAAATTCATATTGCTGTTTTCCAAACATGTTCATAAAACATTTCCCTATTCTGTTGCCCTGTTGTTCAAACACCAGCTAGCACTTTTTATGGTCTACAAAGACTGAAACATGCTTGGATGAGAATGAACACAACCATTTCTTCTTCCATGTTGACACTTGGCTCCAGTGATGTGAAAAGCTACCATGCCAACCTCTGCTACCCACACATACCAGTTTAGAATTGGATCCAGGCTAACGTATATGGGGGAATGGAACACAATAGTGACTTAGGAATGTGAGGATAGAGACCTGTTCCATTGCTTATGGAGTGAGGGAAGCTGGGGAGGGAAGAGGGGTTGAATTTTGTGTGAGTTGCAGAATTTTGGCCCCTAGAAGCAACAGCTCTGGGTTTCTCTTTTTCGTATGTTTCATCCAAGGGCAGGGACACTGCTGACACCCCTGTCCAGTGCCCAGGGCAGAGACATCTAGTATCTGCATAAGAGAAGTGTTGTCAGGCCAGGGACCTTCCTCATTCCCACCACTTCATGCTATGAAGACTGTGGCACTGAATATTAGCTTCTTTCCATATAGATTCTGTTCCATTTCTAGTTTCTGAATCACCTAGGACTGAATTTCTTATAGAAACATGGAGAGAAAGGATTTTTACTTTAAAAGAAGTTAGTATTTTGTAATTGTGAATAATTTCGAGGATTAGAAATTGAATGTAAAATTGTGCAAATGATTTGTCTGTTCATGGCTTTTTCTCTTTTTGGGTGGATTCTTGGCTTATGATCATGCCTGCTACTTCCATAGCCACATACCACATACCTAGATTTTGAAAACAGTTAACTTACCTAGCCAGAAACTTCTATAGTGGTTTTATTTCATGGCCAAATCATTCAAATAACTTGCCCTAAATTTGTTTTGGGAGCATATTGTTAAATAAAAGCATAAACTTACAATGATATACTATTTAGCTATTAAAGTGAATGAGACCAATCACTAGAGTAACTAGGTAAAAGCAAGTGGCAAAAGAATATATAATAAGTTTTTATCTTAAATATCTACATATATGTACAAATAACACATAGAGATCTCTTTGTATGTCTGTAAAAAAAAAAAAACTAAATACAAACACTGAATTCCTATCTTCTGGAGATGTAGGTTTATGGGTGCATATTTTCTTTCTCTGTTAAAGTATTTCAAAAATGTCTCAACTTTTAATAATTATCATGTGTTTCTTTCGAAATAAAAGACATGCTCTAAAAATACCCTATTCTTTTCCTCTTTGCTCCTTCAAAACAATAAAGTCAAGAGGCCCAATCAGGGCAAGTATTGGGTTTGAGATCCTGAGGGATCTGAAGAATTAAGCATAGGGCATCCCTCCTCAGTATGATATTTTATCTGAAAAGGCTTATCTTGACCAAACCATCAAGCCTAATTAAAAATGGAAAATTCGGGGAAGGAGAGGCCTCTCTGCATGCCCCAGGGGAGCCATTCTTCCCTGGCTCCCTCCTGGTTCTTCCAGTTCATTAGCTAAAAAGGAGTTAGAGTAGTTGTCTCTGGCCACAGCTGCTGCCTTCTCGAGTGTCGCTCTGATCTCTGGTCAGCAAAACCCCTGGTGGAAAGCAGCAGTCTCTGAGTGTTCTGCCAGCCCTGTCTTCTGGCTGCCTCTAAAGCAGACCTGCTGGCTGGGCCCGCCCTCCCACAGCCTCCCTCTCCTCCTTCTCCAAGCCATTGTGCTATGGATAATCATTAGGAAACATGAGAATTGAAGGGCTTTATTCTTCAGGACAGGCTGTGCCAGGAGTAAGGCATTAAGAACTTGGGGCCTTACTAGGGATATCCCAGACCTGAGATCTTAGAGATGACCAGGGCCAATGACCTTATTTGGGTGAGGAACATCATATACCCCCTGGCAACTGTGCTCTATACTCTGGGGTGTTTAGGTTGTAAAAGAGACTGCTCTTCTTTGCTGCTCTTTGCTGCAAACCTCAGCCCCTCTTTGTAGTGATGCTTGCCCTCACCTTGGCACATGGGAAGCCCGAGGAAGGACACAAGATTGAGAACAAGGATCTTACTATTTTGACAATGGCAGTTAGAGTATGGTCACATAACAATTAATCCCATAATGTACACATGGATCAGGTTCCGGTTTGGTGTCAGTGTGCCTGAGAATAGGAATGGAGGAGGAGGATTGGGAGAGTCCAGCAGAAGACATAAAGTTTAGCTTTTCAAAAGGGTCCTTCTTGCTCCTTAACTCCAGGACTGTGCTCACATAGATCACATTCCAACAGTTAGAAAATTGCAGTTTACTTTGGTGATTTCTTGACCACTACACTAGAGTTTCTATAGTCTTGATTCTCTGGCCCTCACCCTTTTTACCGATCTGATTATATTGAAGGGATGCCCCAAAAGACACGGGGCAGGCAAAACCAAACTCGTTTTGTTAAGATAGCCCCTTTCTTCATTTAAGGCCTAATCATTCAACTTCCTTTTTTTTTTTTTTTTTAAAGATTTTATTTATTTATTTATTTATTTGAGAGAGAGAGAATGAGAGACAGAGAGCACGAGAGGGAAGAGGGTCAGAGGGAGAAGCAGACTCCCTGCCGAGCACGGAGCCCGATGCGGGACTCGATCCCGGGACTCCAGGATCATGACCTGAGCCGAAGGCAGTCGCTTAACCAACTGAGCCACCCAGGTGCCCCATTCAACTTCCTTTATATCCTAGTAAAATCTTTAGCTTTCCTTCTTAATAAGAAACAAATATTGCATGTCTGGATTACTAAGATAATTTTAGTGCTCTTCTTGTGTTATTGTAAAACAAAGTATTTTATTTTTTTAGAGAGAGGGAATATATGCATGCACGAGCAGGGGGTGGGTGGTGGGTGGCATGCTTGCATGTGCTTGACTGGGGGGAGCAGAGGGAGAGGGAGAGAGAGAAAGTTAAGCAGGCTCCATGCCCAGCGTGGAGCCCAATGCAGGGCTCAATCCCATGATCCTGAGATCATTACCTGAGCTGAAATCATGCTTAACCGACTGAGCCACCCAAGTTCCCCTAAAACAAAGTATTTAAAAAAAACACATTGTGGGTAGCTAATTCAAGTAGGGTAATCTCTGTATTTAGGGAGAAGTAAATTTCACTAAAGAAGTTAATCTCAGATTTCTTTCTTTCAAGTCAAGGAGTTTGCTGCTTGTGGTAGAGGCCACTGGAGGCCCAAAACCAGACCTTATTTTTCAACCTCTCTTGCAGCTAGGTGTGGCCTTCCTTACCTGAGGAATATGAATGAAAGTGACTACTCCTTTTCCAGGCCTGACCTGTAAACATCTCCCATGGGCAAACCCCATTCTCTTCTCTGCTTGACTGCTAAATGGAGAGATTCAAAGACTTGAAAGAGATCAGAGTTACAAGATAAAGAAACCTGAGTCCTGAATAACTTTGTGGAGCAGAGTCCTTCTCATAGCCCTCATTGGACTGTGATGTGAACAAGAAAACTTTTAATGTACTAAGCCACTGAACCTTGTGGATTTTTAGCTATAGCAGTGAGTCTCTCCTAATTTAAATGAGCTACTCTAAACTAGGGTTCAAAGGTGCTTTCTCTGTACTTTAATTCTTTTCAGTCATAGGAAATGTTATGGAAGTATTAATGTTCTATAGTTAGGTCTCATTTAGAGAGAGAGCTAGTTCATGGCATTAATAACTCTTTAAGGCAAGCTCTTTTTTAAATTTTTTTAATTTTTAATTTTTAATTTTTTTTAAAGATTTTATTTATTTATTTGACAGAGAGAGACACAGCGAGAGAGGTAACACAAGCAGGGGGAGTGGGAGAGGGAGAAGCAGGCTTCCTGCAGAGCAGGGAGCCCGATGCGGGACTCGATCCTAGGACCCTGGGATCATGACCTGAGCTGAAGGCAGTTGCTTAACCAACTGAGCCACCCAGGAGCCCAAGCTCTTTTTTTTAAATAGCAATATCTTGTGGAATATTTGTGGGCAAACCCTCAGAGACTGTTTACACTAGAGTGCTGTTATTATCAAGGGCAAAAAATTGACTTTCCATGTAGCAAGACTAAGCACAAATTAAAATGCTTACTTTCTTCACTTGCAACGTGATGATCAGGGGTAAAGGAACATTGTTATTAGATCATTTCTAAGATGCCTTCCAAATATACTGTTCTGAACGTGTAAGTTTGCTTGTAACAGAAGCTGACTATTATGAAAAGAAAAATAAAGTTTACTGAATAGATTTGTGTAGTTCACACAATAACAGAAAATAAGATCTCACAAGTATAGAAGCTATGGTATCTCCAGGCATCTCAGTCCGAGGAGCTCATGAAAGTCTCTTTAGCTTCCGTCAGAATGACTCAGCTCCACTTATTTTCCATCCATTCCTCTCTTGCCCAATATTCCATCTCCTTGTGGAGAGGGTCAGATGTAGACTATTGACGTGCCAGCCTTTGGCCAGGATAGGGTGTCAAAGCTGAGAGACCCAGGAGTGCCATAAGGAGGGTAAAAAGAGAACATTCCCAACAGAAAGGCAGGATTCTAAAACATGCCTTTGAAAACACATAAGGTGGTAGCAGGAAAAGGAGAAGCAAAGTTATATATATGGTTGTCACTCTCTTGTTCAGTTGTGTCCTCTGAAAGATCTGTGTCCTCTTTTCAGTCCAATAAATGTCTGAAAAGATTAAGGTAGGTCAACACATAGAACTTATATATTGAAAGCCTTCATTTATAACTAAATGTGTTGCAGTTATTAGAATAGAAGTAGGCATTATCATCAAAAGCTTAAAATATTTTACTATTTCAGTTTCTCATAATATGTATGAGATTTCTGGGCATATATTCCAAAGAGGTGAGCTATAATTATTATAAGAATGTGGCATTGTGGGTAATTGCAGTTTTTAATATTGTTGAAATTAATAACCTTAACAGGTTTAGCTGAGAAGGATCTTTGGATTGACAGCAATTTTTAAAGTCATTACTTCATTTTAGTAAGAAGCAATGTTTAGACTCATTAGCATCTGAGGTGAAAAGGACAGTGAGTAAATCATATGAAGCCTGTTTATTGATCCTTGAGTCACTGGATATACACTTCACCCAGCTTCCTCTAATGTTAACATTTTATGTATGCATAGTTACAATCATTTTTTAGTGGTTGAACATGAACACAGTCATTTAGACTTAAGAGATACATACTGATGCATTTAAGACAATGGGGTTTTGGATTCTGACAAACTTGGATTCAGGTACTATATTCCAGCTCTCCAATGCTGGCATTTTCTGATGCTGGGGGAGGAGATGGCCTTCTTGACCTCAGTACAAAATGTTTCCATATCACAAACAAGGACATGGAGAAAAATGAAGGAAAAAAATGAAACCAACTATAGGTTGCAAAATATGAGTGGGTGTGTGTGTAGGGGCATAATCAGATAAAAATATGAACTATGAATAACAACTCAAGCTCCCCTATACTTTAATCTTGGAAAGGATTCCTAGTACATAAAGTTCAACTTTAACCTTGGAAGGGATCCCTAGTACATAAAGTTCAAGACTCTGGATCCAAATAATCTATTTTAACCAGGTGGGACGCAGATCCTTGATGGGTTAATCTACTCTCATCATTTATTCTGATGGATGTATACCCATGGGGAAGGGTAACAGTACAATACTGGCAGCATTTCACCTCTCAACAAAAATCTGCTTAAAACCAGATGCCTGGTAGCCATATGACAGATGCTCCACCCAGAAGAGGGGGCTCCCCTCAGGGATCCAGGAGAGGCACGGATGATTATGCTGCATGCCTGCTTCTAAGCCTAATGGGCAGGCTGGGAGGGAGAGATGGAGCCCTGAACATCTTGGAGGTGACACCCTCCGGGCGATAAGTGCTCCAAACAGGAGTTAGCTTCAGCTTAGCAGCTGTCCCATGGCAGCAGACCTTTTTGCCATATGGGGGAGCCATATTTTGGCATGGAATTGGGATTCTCAGGCTGGTAGAAACCCCATCCATGTGAGAGTGTGGTCAGAGACCTAATCTGGGAGTCAGGGAGAGAGAGAGATGAGAAAAGACACTGTCAGTCTCCAATTGCCTCCTTTAAAAAATTATTTTATGTTAATTCAAGGACTGTTATTCTGGTCTCCAAGCCACAGTAGGAGCGGGGAATGAGTGTTTGTCACCATCAGAAGCTGTAGTAAGGAGAAGACGATAATCAGGGTTGGGCTGGTAAAGAGTTTTACCAAGAGGAAATGCTTGCCCATGGTGAGTTTATTTGGAAGTCCATCAGTGGTCATTGGAAGTGTCACAAAGTGAAAACATGACCATTAAGTAAAGAAAATGGAAGCCAGATGTGAGACAAGTGGCATTTCTATAACAGCTATACACCCAGATTTGTAATGGGGCAGGAAGCACAGAGGCTGAGGCCTGGCAGTGTTCTTGCTTTGGTGGCTATGGTGGGACACAGGACCAGAGAGCGCCTTCTTTGCCTGAGTGATGTGGGAGGGGTGGGCAGAAGAGGGATGATCACAGACTTAATTTGTTATGGTTAAAGACTGAGTCATTAGCATTAAAACATATTGGATATTTGAGCTCAACAGAGGTAGCAGAAATATAATCATTTTGACTAAGCTTAGTGTAGGAATATTCATGTTTGTGGAGATATTATATGTAGTCTTATTTTATTTATTTATTTATTTATTTATTTATTTTAAACGTTTTATTTATTTGAGAAGCGAGAGAACATGAACAGGGGGAGGGGCAGAGGGAAAGGGACAAGCAGACTCACCACTGAGTGCAGAGCCCAACATGGGGCTCAATTCCAGGTCCCTGAGAGCATGACCTGAGCCAAAGTCTGACACTTAACCGACTGAGTCACCCAGGCGCCCCTGTAGTCTTTTATTTTAGAAGAGAAGTGTTGACATGTCGTATCAATACAAGTATATGATCTTGTGGAGAAATGGTTGAGGAATAAGGAACTTGAGAGATAACGTACGTTCTTTGACTGATTTGCCTCAGTTTCTTTTTTCTTTTTTTTGTCTCAGTTTCTTCTTTTTTTTTTTATAAAGATTTTATTTATTTATTTGACAGAGAGAGACACAGCGAGAGAGGGAACACAAGCAGGGGGAGCGGGAGAGGGAGAAGCAGGCTTCCCGCGGAGCAGGGAGCCCGATGTGGGGCTCGATCCCAGGACCCTGGGATCATGACCTGAGCCGAAGGCAGACGCTTAACGACTGAGCCACCCAGGCGCCCCTTCTTCTTTATTTTTAAAGATTTTATTTATTCATTTGATAGAGAGAGAGAGAGGGAGAAAGTGCATAAGCAGGGGGAGCAGCAGAGGGAGAGGACGAAGCAGGACCCAAGCAGAAGGCAGATGCTTAACCGACTGAGCCACCTAGGTGCATCTTGCCTCAGTTTCTTTATTCATCAATGCGAATGAGAATAATAGCTAACACCTCATTACTATTAACCTTATGCTAGGTCCTTTCTGTGTATAGGTACTATTATCAACCTTTTCATTCTATAATGAAGGAGCTGAGACCTGGGTTCAGTAATTTACTGAATGTCAGGGCTAGTAAATGACAGAGCTACCATTTGACCTTAGGTTGCCTGACTCCAGAGCCTATATATTCAACTCCCACACGATACTGTCTATTCTGTTTTTGTTTTTGTTTTTTAAGTAGGCTCCATGCCTAGTGTGGAGCCCAACACAGGGCTTGAACTCAGGACCCTGAGATCAAGACCTGATCTGAAATCAAGAGTCAGATGCTTAACTGACTGAGCCACCCAGGTGCCCTGAGTCTACTCTATTTACTCACAGGCTGTGGCAAAGATGAAATTAGGTAATAAAAAGGAACAGACTGGTGTTGAGATGGCTGTTAGAATGAAAAGAGCCTACTCCCCTTAGGAGCCTGACAAAGGTGGATTTGAATTCTCCTGTCACCTTATAACTGCCTGCAAATTACTTGTTCCTATAATTTTGGCTTCTATCATTTTAAATAGGAACGGTAATGCCTCTTTTGCTGGTTGCTAGAAGATTAGAGACGATGTATATAAAGTGTTCAATTTGTACTAGGAACTGAAAGATTGGTAGCTATCATTGCTTGCTCCTTCTTTCATTTATTAGTCTTGAGGACCAGGGCCATGCATATATTTTTGTATCCTGCTTTAGTTGTAATAAGGCTGAGCACAAAGTTGTCACTCAGCTATTAATAACAATGGTTAGCATTTACTGGCTTACCATGGGCTGTGTGCTGTTCTAGGTTCTTTATATATACGAACTCATTTAACCACCACGAGTTGAAGAAGACACTCTTAGTGCCCTGATTTTACAGATGAGGAAGTAACTTGTTCACAGTCACACAGTTTGTGACAGAGCTGGGATTTGAAACAAATAGCCTAGTTCCTAATTATTATCTATTAGTCATAGATTCATGAGATCATAAAGTTGGAAGAAGAAATAGAAGTTGTATAGCTCAACCTTATGCCCCACAATGAGAATTACTTGTTTGATATTTCTTTTTTTCTTTTTAAGATTTTATTTATTTATTTGACAGAGAGAGAGAGAGAGCACAAGCAGGGGGAGCGGCAGGCAGAGGGAGAAGGAGAAGCAGGCTCCCGGCTGAGCAGGGAGCCCAATGTGGGGCTCAATCTTAGGACCCTGGGATCATGACCCGAGCTGAAGGCAGACGCTTAGCCGACTGAGCCACCCAGGTGCCCTTTGTTTGATATTTCTGAGAGATGCTTATTCAGCTTCTGCTTGTCTAGCTTCAATAATAAGGTGCTTGATGGCACAATGAGGCAGCCTTTTCAATTGTTGGGTGACCCTTTGTGGGAGCTTTGGAATATTAAGCTGAAACCAGCTTTACCTTTTCCTTCTCCATTGATCTTCTAGTTTTTGAGGTAATTGGAACAAGGTTAGCTTGATCTTCAACATTGCACCTGTTTGCTATTTGAAAACCACTATTTCCTCTTTTCTAAGCCAGCAACTTCACTTTCCCTCAGCGGTGACTCATCATCCTGGTTGGCCTTCAGACTATCTCTTTTTACGTGGGGTAGAGTAAGACAGGACAGTTATTGTCCATCATCAGTCCCATTGGATTAGGACCACCCTATGACCTCACTTAACCTTTATTACCTTCTTTTAGGCCCTGTTTCCTAATACAGTCAAATTGGGGATTAGGGTTTCAACATACTAATTTTGGAGGACATGATTCAGCTCAGAGCATCCTATGGCCATAGGTTTGTGGCTGGTGCTGGAGACTTGTGATGGGAAACCAAAGCAAAGAGCCATGGCTGCCAAATCTTGGGCTGCAGGGCAGTGTGGGAAGAGTCAGAACTGCCCCTCTGCCTTCAGGGGCCATGCTCCCTATCTCTATAATTCCACCGAGCCCCTGAGGTTCCCCATTCTTGGTTTTGAGTAGCTGTTATACTGATGAGATGGGGACAAAAAGGGACACAGCTGAAATATGTTATTGCATCAATAACTGAGCTTCACACCAGGGATTTTCCTATCTATCTCACATTGGGCATTTTGCCTTCCTGCCATAGAAACAGATGCAGGGAGGGCAGGTTGTAAGCTGCAGCCCTTAATCATGAGGGCAAAGGGAACTCTCCCAGGACCTTCACTGCTGCCAGGATGACTGTGGCGACCTGCCAGAGAAATCCCAGCAGCCTTTGTGGAGAAGCTTAAGGTGAGGAGACCCACTGGTTCTATGACCCAACCTGCTTCAGCCCAGAAGAGAGTTAGGACAGGGTAAGCAGGGAATCTTCCATTGGGATTCTCTAGATTACTAGTGCTAGTAAAAACAAACCTAAAGTGCCTTCAGTAAGATGGGAATGTCCTGATTCACATATAGTCCACAGGCGGGCTAAGCTTCCAGTATGGTTGGGTCCAGTGCTCAAATATTGTCACAGGGATCTGTCTCCAGGCTTGCTTTGTCTGGGTGTCAGCCTTACCAGGTCACTTTGTGGGTTCATATCCTCACACTACCAACTCCAGAGGAAGACTGAACATGTTTTCTTGGCTTTGACTAGTTTATGTGCCATTCTGGAACGAATCAGTGTAGCCGCACGGATGGGATATGTTGTTATTCTAAGCCAATTAGGACCCCTCCCCCCCGGAACTAGGGTTGGAGTCAATCCCATGGAAACCACATGACTGGAGAATAGTGGAGGGTGGTTTCCCAAAGGAAATTTTGGATACTCTTTCTCAAAGGAAACTTTGGATCTCTTGGAACTTTGGGAAATGGCTGTTGGACAAAAACAACAGATATTTATTACAGAGCATTTCTGACATGGTCCCCAAAACAAATCTGTAGTCACTGTTCCTAGAATGTCCTTGAGAATTGTAATAATGTGTCACTTTCTTTTCTTTTTAAAATATTTTGTTTATTTATTTGTCAGAGAGAGAGAGAGAGAGCGCACAAGCAGGGGGAGGGGCAGGTAGAGGGAGAAGCAGGCTCCCTGCTGAGCAAGGAACCCGATGTGGGACTCGATCCCAGGACCCTGGGATCACGATCTGAGCTGAAGGTAGACGCTTAACCGACTGAGCCACCCAGGTGTCCCTGTGTCACTTTCTATTTATACTCTTATTACAACAATATGTTTATATACTGGAGTATAGAACTGTAGTCCACTGAGATTATCCCCTATTTGTTTCTGAGATTCCCCTATGGTCTTGTCACTTGCGTCCATCCATCCAAAAACAAATACTGATTAAGGGTCTCCTGTGTACCAAGGGATGCTAGATTCTGGGGATGGTTGCAGCGAACAAGAGAGAGATGGTCACTCCCCTCATGGGACTTTGAGTCTAGTGTTCCAGTCTCCTTAGCAAGCTTCTGTGCTAGTGCTTGTCCCATCTTGTCACGTGGCTCAGGCATCTCTGGTCTTTCTCAGGCTATGGCTGTCCCCATTACCACACTGATCTTGGTCTATTCTGTAGTATGCTGTGCCACTTGGAGAGCAGGATCTCCCTTTAGTTCTGTACAGCATGGCAGAGACTGCCTTATGCTCTCATATGTGCAAGATAGAGCTTGTCACAACTGTCATGAATTTTCCATATATTTATTTGTTTATTATCTTTCTCTCTAGACCACTCATAAGGGTAGTGACTATGTCTATCTTATTCATCATTGTTTTCCTTTGCCTAGCACAGTGCCTGGAGTATACTAGGCATTCAAATACTAGGAAGATCTGCTAGACTGTCAGGTTTAATAAGACTACTTCAGGTAGAGGAATAATGAAAGAAAAATACAATACCAGAAGAATGCTGAAACAGTTACTAGGTGTGTGTCTTGGTTGACTCAGATTGCCATAATAAAATACTATAGATTAGGTGGCTTAAACAACAGATTTATTTTCTCACCGTTCTGGAGGCTGGGAAGTCCAAGATTAAGGTGCTGACCAATTGTGTTCCTGGTGAGAGCTCTCTTCCTGATTTACACATAGCTTCCTTCTTGTGTGTACACATGGTGGAGAGAGAGCAAGCAAACTTTCTGGTATTTCTTCTTCTTTTTTTTTTTTTTTTAAGATTTTATTTATTTTTTAGAGAGCGAGCAAGAGAGAAACAGCATGAGAGGGGAGAGGGTCAGAGGGAGAAGCAGGTTCTCCGCTGAGCCGGGAGCCCGATGTGGGACTCAATCCCAGGACCCTGGGATCATGACCTGAGCCGAAGGCAGACGCTTAACCATCAGAGCCACCCAGGCGCCCTCTGGTATTTCTTCTTATAAGTACATTAATCCTGTCCAATAAGCACTCCCCCCTGATATCTTTTAACCTTAATTACCTCCTTATAGGCTCTATTTCCAAATATAGTCACATTGAGGATTATGGCTTCAATATATTAATTTTGGGGGGACACAATTCAGTCCATAGCAGTGTTGCTAACTTCAGAATCTGTAGCTCTATGGTACCTTCAGGGGCCTTTCTATTGTCCATCTTCCTAGTTTTCCTGCATACTTTTGTATGGCAGAGGCCAGTTAACCATACCCTAAAGTGTTCAGAGTATGTCTACTCATAAGAATCTAAGCATACCTCCCCCAAGACCTGGAAAGTGAATGAAATTCCTCTGCTCCCAGTCTAAGGCTTTCTCAGTCCCTATTTTTTTTTTTTTTTTTGTCCAAGTCTCTGTCTCATCCAAGGATTGGGACTATCCACTCCCTTTAGGGGAACCTTATCCTTAGATAGCTCCTGTCTGAAAAAAAGATAAAAGTGTCTCTAAAGACTATTTCAAGCTCAACCCAAAATGAAAATCTTCTCCACCAAACAGATACTTATATTTAAAATTTTTAAAAAATTTTTATTATGTTATGTTAGTCACCATACAATACATCATTAGTTTTTGATGTGGTGATCCACGGTCCATTGTTTTCGTATAACACCCAGTGCTTCATGCAGTACGTGCCCTCCTTAATACCCATCACTGGGCTAATCAATCCCCCCTCCCACCTCCCCTCTAAAACCCTGTTTGTTTCTCAGAGTCCATAGTCTCTCATGGTTCATCTCTCCCTCCAATTCCATCCCCCCTCATTTTTCCCTTCCTTCTCTTAGTGTCCTCCATGCTATTCCTTATGTTCCACAAATAAGTGAAACCATATGATAATTGACTTTCTCTGCTTGACTTATTTCACTTAGCATAATCTCCTCCAGTCCCATCCATGTTGAGGTAAAAGTTGGGTATTCATCCTTTCTGATGGCTGAGTAATATTCCATTGTATATATGGACCGCATCTTCTTTATCCATTCATCTGTTGAAGGGCATCTCGGCTCTTCCCACAGTTTTGCTATTGCGGACATTGCTGCTATGAACATTGGGGTGCCTATGGCCCTTCTTTTCACTACATCTGTGTCTTTGGGGTAAATACCCAGGAGTGCAATTGCTGGGTCATAGGGTAGCTCTATTTTTAAATTTTTGAGGAACCTCCACACTGTTTTCCAAAGTGGCTGTACCAACTTGCATTCCCACCAACAGTGTAAGAGGGTTCCCCTTTCTCCACAATCTCTCCAACATTTGTTGTTTCTTGCCCTGTCCGTTTTTGCCATTCTAACTGGTGTAAGGTGGTATCTCAATGTGGTTTTGATTTGGATTTCCCTGATGGCTAATGATGATGAACATTTTTTCATGTGTCTGTTAGCCATTTGTATGTCCTCTTCAGAGAAGTGTCTGTTCATCTCTTCTGCCCACTTTTTGACTTGATTATTTGTTTTTTGGGTGTTGAGTTTGAGAAGTTCTTTATAGATCTTGGATACCAGCCCTTTATCTGTAGTGTCATTTGCAAATATCTTCTCCCATTCTGTGGGTTGCCTCTTTGTTTTGTTGACTGTTTCCTTTGCTGTGCAGAAGCTTTTTATCTTGATGAAGTCCCAAAAGTTCATTTTTGCTTTTGTTTCACTAGCTTTTGTAGATGTATCTTGAAAGAAGTTGCTGTGGCCAATGTCAAAGAGGTTACTGCCTATGTTCTCCTCTAGGACTGTCTCACATTGAGGCCTTTCATCCACTTTGAGTTTATCTTTGTGAATGGTGTTAGAGAATGGTTGAGTTTCATTCTTCTGCATGTGGCTGTCCAATTTTCCCAGCACCACTTATTGAAGAGACTGTCTTTTTTCCATTGCGTGTTTTTTCCTTTGTCAAAGATTATTTGACCATGGAGTTGAGGGTCCATATCTGGGTTCTCTATTCTGTTCCATTGATCTGTATGTGTGTTTTTGTGCCAGTACCATGCTGTCTTGGTGATTACTGCTTTGTAATATAGCTTGAAATCGGGCAACGTGATGCCCCCAGCTTTGTTTTTCTTTTTCAACATCTCCTTGGCGATTCGGGGTCTTTTCTGATTCCATACAAATTTTAGGATTGTTCCAGCACTTTGAAAAATGTCATTGGAATTTTGATCGGGATGGCATTGAAGGTATAGATTGCTCTGGGTAGCATAGACATTTTAACAATGTTTATTCTTCCAATCCATGAGCATGGAATATTTTTCCATCTTTTTGTGTCTTCTTCAATTTCTTTCATAAGTGTTTTGTAGTTCCTAGAGTATAGCTCCTTTACCTCTTTGGTTAGGTTTATTCCGAGGTATCTTATGGTTTTTGGTGCTATTGTAAATGGAATCATTTCTCTAATTTCTCTTTCTACAGTTGCGTTGTTAGTGTATAAGAAAGCAACTGATTTCTGTGCATTGATTTTGTATCCTGCCACATTACTGAATTGCTAGATGAGTTCTAGTAATTTGGGGGTGGAGTCTTTTGGGTTTTCCACATAAAGTATCATGTCGTCTGCAAAAAGAGAGAGTTTGACTTCTTCTTTGCCAATTTGAATACCTTTTATTTCTGTTTGTTGTCTGATTGCTGTTGCTAGGACTTCTAGCACTATGTTGAACAATAGTGGTGAGAGTGGGCACCCTTGACGTGTTCCTGATCTTAAGGGAAAGGCTCTCAGCTTTTCCCCATTGAGGATGATATTCGCTGTGGGTTTTTCATAGATGGATTTTATGAACTTGAGGAATGTTCCCTCTATCCCTATACTCTGGAGAGTTTTAATCAGGAAAGGATGTTGTATTTTGTCAAATGCTTTTTCTGCATCAGTTGAGAGGACCATATGGTTCTTCTCCCTCCTCTTATTAATGTGTTCTATCACATTGATTGATTTGCGAATGTTGAACCACCCTTGCATCCCGGGGATAAATCCCACTTGGTCGTGGTGGATGATCCTTTTAATGTATTGTTGGATCCTATTAGCTAGGATTTTGTTGAGGATTTTGGAATCCATATTCATCAGGCATATCGGTCTGAAATTCTCCTTTTTGATGGGGTCTTTGCCTGGTTTGGGGATTAAGGTAATGCTGGCCTCATAGAATGAGTTTGGAAATTTTCCTTCTGTTTCTATTTTTTGAAACAGCTTCAGTAGAATAGGTATTATTTCTTCTTTGAATGTTTGGTAGAATTCCCCAGGGAATCCATCAGGCCCTGGACTCTTGTTTTTTGGGAGGTTTTTGATCACTGCTTCAATTCGTTACTGGTTATTGGCCTATTCAGGTTGTCAATTTCTTCCTGTTTCAGTCTTGGCAGCTTATCAGTTTCCAGGAAGGCCTCCATTTCATCCAGATTGCTCAGTTTATTGGCATATAGTTGTTGATAATAATTTCTAATAATTGTTTCTATTTCCTTGGTGTTAGTCGTGATCTCTCCCCTTTCATTCATAATTTTATTAATTTGGGTCCTTTCTCTTTTCTTTTGGATAAGTCTGGCCAGTGGTTTATCGATCTTATTAATTCTTTCAAACAACCAACTTCTAGTTTCATTGATCTGATCTACTGTGTTTCTGGTTTCTAATTCATTGATCTCTGCTCTAATTTTAATTCTCTTCTCATGCGTGGCTTAGGCATCGTTTGTTGCTTTTTCTCTAGTTCTTTAAGGTGTAGAGTTAGTTGGTGAATTCGGGATTTTTCTATTTTTTTGAGTGAGGCTTGGATGGCTATGTATTTCCCCCTTAGGACTGACTTTGCAGTATCCCATAGGTTTTGGACCGATGTGTTTTCGTTCTCATTGATTTCCCTGAATTGTTTAAGTTCTTCTTTGATTTCCTGGTTGACCCAAACATTCTTGAGCAGAGTGGTCTTTAGCTTCCAAGTGTTTGAATTTCTGCCAAATTTTTTCTTGTGATTGAGTTCCAGTTTTAAAGCATTGTGGTCTGAGAATATGCAGGGAATAATCTCAGTCTTTTGGTATCGGTTGAGACCTGATTTGTGACCCAGTATGTGGTCTATTCTGGAGAAAGTTCCATGTGCGCTCGAGAAGAATGAGTATTCTGTTGTTTTAGGGTGGAATGTTCTGTAAATATCTATGAGGTCCATCTGATCCAATGTATCATTCAAAGCTCTTGTTTCCTTGTTGATTTTCTGCTTAGATGATCTGTCCATTGCTGAGAGTGGAGTATTGAGGTCTCCTACAATTAACGTATTGTTATCAATATGACTCTTTATTCTGGTTAACAGTTGGCTTATGTAGATGGCTGCTCCCATGTTGGGGGCATAGATATTTACAATTGTTAGATCTTCTTGTTGGATAGACCCTTTAAGAATGATATAGTGTCCTTCTGTGTCTCTTATTACAGACTTTAGTTTAAAATCTAATTTGTCTGATATAAGAATTGCTACCCCAGCTTTCTTTTGAGGTCCGCTGGCATGGAAGATGGATCTCCATCCCTTCACTTTCAGTCTGGATGTATCTTTAGGTTCAAAATGAGTCTCTTGTAGACAGCACATGGATGGGTCCTGTCTTTTTATCCAATCTGCAACCCTGTGCCGTTTTATGGGAGCATTTAGGCAATTCACGTTGAGAGTGATTATTGAAAGATATGAATTAATTGTCATCATGTTGCCTGTGAAGACGTTGTTTTTATAGATTGTCCCTGTAAATTTCTGTTGTAGATTACTCTTGGGGTCTTTCTCCTTTTATAGAACCCCCCTTAATATTTCTTGCAGGGCCGGCTTAGTGGTCACATATTCTTTCAGCTTCTGCGGTCATGGAAGCTCTGCATCTCTCCATCCATTCTAAATGAAAGCCTTGCCAGATAAAGTATTCTTGGCTGCATGTTCTTCTCATTTAGTACTCTGAATATGTCTTGCCAGGCCTTTCTGGCTTGCCAGGTCTCTGTGGATAGGTCTGACGTTATTCTGATGTTCCTCCCTCTGTACGTAAGGACTCTTTTCCCCCTAACTGCCCTTAAGATGGTTTCCTTGGTTCTAAGATTTGCAAGTTTTACTATTACAAATACAGATGTATTTACAAATACATGTTCTAGTCCTCTCTCTCTCTCCACTCCCTCCGGGATTCCAATTATTCTGACATTGGAATGCTTCATGGTGTCACTTATTTCTCTGATTCTATTTTCATGGATTCTGAGTTGTTTTTCCCTGGCCTCCTCTTTTCCCTTTTTATCTATTATATTGTCTTCCAGGTCGCTTATTCGTTCTTCTGCCTCAGTTACCTTAGCTGTAGCTGTTAGATTATCTAGATTGGATTGGATCTCATTGATAGCATTTTTTTCAGTCTAACGCTCTCCCACTGAGCTATTTTGGCAGTCTTCATTGATAGCATTTTTAAGTTCTGCCAATTCACCTTTCATTTCTGCCCTTAGAGACTCTATGTTGCCATTAATTGATTTCTCCATTCCAGCCATTGTCTTCACAATTGCTAGCCTGAATTCCATCTCCGACATCTTGGTTATATCTGCATCCATTTGTAAATCCTCTGAGTCTTTTCTGTTTTTGGGGCTCCTCCTCCTAGTCATTCTGTTGATGGGTGTTTGAGGGAATGTATAGAGTCCAAATTATTGACCAGAACCCAAGCAAGAGGCACCTGTTTTCTTGGGACCTTAGGGCTGCTGGCCTCTTGTTTTCCCAGCCTGTCTTCTGCGGGAGGGGCCTGCCGCGCTGTTACTCAGGCAACCCTGTTGTGGGTGGGGGAGTTGCCCTGCCCCCCTGTGGTGGGGGATGGGCTCAGCGGGAATCAGTTTTTGGGGCTTTTGTTCTCTGGCGGCTTTCCCTGGCGGCTTTCCGCGTCTCTTCCGCGAATCAGAGCAGAAGAGACCGTTTCCAACCCTCTGCCTCAGAGCAGAGAGCACAGTCTGTTCTTCAGTGAGCTCTCCAGGCCACACCGTCTCCGTTTCTGTCTGTGCTGCTATAAACTGCAGCGTCCTGGGTTGTGCGCCCCTCTGCAGCGCTCCCAGTCCTGCCTCCAGGTCGGGGCATGTCTCTGCCCTTTGTGCTTCTAAAACCGCCAGCCGCTCCCAGTTCGCATGCTCGACCCTGCTGCTCTGGGTTTCTGTCCCAGGGGCTGCCCTAAAGTCCTTTCCCCGCCACTACCGGTCGGCCAGTCTGCGCCCCATCCGCAGCGCGCCACGCTGTCGCTCACTGGTGGTGTAGGATCCCCACGTCCAGGCACCCTCCCACCGCCCTTTATCCTCTAATACCTGCCCGGAATCACGGCTCCCTGCTTCATACCCCGAAACCAACCGCCTGCAATATTCTGTTTGTAGAGATCCAGATCTTCTTGCGTCTCAGGCTGGTTTCCTGGGTGCTCAGAGTGGTCTGGTAGATATCCAGCTCAATTCCGGGGACCAGTTGAAATAGGGTCCCCTACTCCTCCGCCATCTTTCCCCCCCTCTTATATTTTAAATTTGAAAGATTTACATAATTTCACATTATTCTTTAAAAAAAGTTGGTAGGTGTAACCAAGGATGCATTTTGATTTTTTTTTTCCCCCCAAAACAAAGGATCTGCCTACCCCAAAGGGAATTCAATTCCTTGTATCTGGACAGATAGAATTGCTTTCAGCACTTAAATGGCAGCCTCCCTTCCACTACCCCTTCCCTTCAGATTTTACCCATCAAGGCTTGGAAAATCTTAGGAATGGCCAGAACTCACCTTATACTTACGCCACCTGAGTCTGGTACCGGATCACATACTGCAATATTTTTAGTCTCTGAGGCTAGACCTCTGTATTTATGAATGATGATGGCTGGAATAAAGGAAAAAACTAAAAGTATCCTAAAACTGCCAGAAATGTTCAGGTAACCCTCCAGGTCGTATAGCTATAATGAAAAAACTGACTCCTGGTTGCTTGGAATAGCCTTGAATATTGGTAAAGTCAACCAAATATAAATACCTCAAGCTGGGTGGTAATTGTTTTCTTTAGTAATGGAAAGTATGTTTCTTGAAGAGAAAGACAAACTTTTTAAAAGTGTTTTTTGTCCTGCCATCCTCATCTATTGATTGGTCTAGGATTTCTATGGAGAATATTTGACATGACTAATAAGTGTTTTAAAGTTCAATGAAGAAACTGCCTGGACCATTAATAGCTTAAAAACAACAAATAAGAGTAAAATATAATTTCCAAATGGTTGAGTCTGGGTATTATCTTTTTGGTAATAATAATAAAGATAACAAGGAACATTTATGTAGTGCTTTAGAGTTTACAGAATGTTTGGTGCGTTACCATTAGGTCTATTTTAGGGATGAGCACTCTGTTGGAGCCTAAGCTAGTAAGTAACTGCAAATCTCATCATTCAGATAACTAGTGGAAATTCATGGTGGAGGTGGGGCATAGTTCTCCCTCTTCCCACCCCCTGTGTTGCTTCTGCTTCCACTTCTGCTAGGTTCCTCCATTTTGTCTGCCCTGCCACTACCTGCCCCCAGCTTTCTGGGGGCTTCTGCTGCCTTTGAGACCAAAGGGATGAGGAAGTCTCTGCCACCAATGAAGCTGACTATGACATGTTACTAGATTGAAAACAAAACTACTAACTCAGATTCTTATACGTACGTATTCATTCTGGCTCACTCTCAGCCCCATTTGGTGGATATTTGCTAGTACACAACCTTTTGATGTCACCAGAGTCTGTATTTTTCCATTACCTAGCTGAGGCCCACTGTTGGCAAATACTGAACTTGGTGAAGTTAGGAATCTAGAATCAGGAAACCCGTTCCTGGAGGAGCCAAGGGAAGTTTTAAGACCTGTGAGTCCTGACTGACCTTGGGGACCTGGTAATGAGATAACGATGACAGATTTTGCTCTGAGGACAGTTTCTTCCAGCACCATCCCCAAGATCACTACCCATGTATGTTGCCTGCAGAGTGGGAGAGACCCAAGCTTTCTAGCCATTGTCTTATCTGCTCAGAGAGCTCTGAGTAGAACTGCTCCTCCCCTTGAGGTTCAGCCAAATGGAACCTTCTTTGTGACCTCTGAATTCCTATTGCTGAGGAAAGAGGAAAACGCTGGGTTGTGGGGAGCTCATCAGGCCTGTACAGAAGACAGGATTTCTGACTATTCTCAGAAGGCAGATTTTTGTTCCTCATCTGCACATTAATAAAAATACTATCCAGTAGTGGTAAGTCAGAGTCTTCTTTATTATATCTTATTTTAATTCCTTTAAGTTATTCCATTAGGATGTTTGCTTTACTGTGTGTTGTCATTTTGGTGTGCTCTGTTTCTTTGGCTGTTCTGAGTTTTGTATGTGTGTTATTTGGATGGGTGTGGTAGTATTTTCATACATGTATTTGCTAACTAGAGGATATGTCTTTCCCCTTTGGAACTGCTGTTATTGAAAGAGTGTTTCTTTATGTGTGGTTCATGGTTAAGCTTTACCCATGTTTGGCTCTATGTGGTTGTTTTCTTTTTAAACATATACCCATGTACATATTATTAAATAAACTTTCTACTCCATGTTCCCCAAGAGAAACCATGCACAGAAAAAGGAATGTAGTAGAAGAGGAAATTCCAGCCCATCTGTGCTCTTGGTTACTTTCTCAGACAAAGGTTAAAATCTTTACCACAGAAAGAAACTCTTGCTTGTGAGGATGGGTAGAGGAACCCATCAGGTGTTTTAAGTTTATTTTCTTGGCTTCCCTCTGGTCATTCTCCCAATCTCTGTCATTTTCTCCAGGGTACCCAGGACCAATGTTGACCTCTCTTGCAGCTAGTTATCTGGGCCTTTGTGTTCTTTGCCTGACTCCTGAAGCATGACATTGAACCTGGAGGATTGTAGTCTCTTAAGATTTGGGAGTTTTGAGGGGCAGAGAAGAAAGTTCTGACCTAGGTTAAAGTTTGATATCAAAGTGCCCAGAATTCTTTTCTTTTTAAGTACTGAATGAATCAATGTCACTGCTCTGTTCAAACTTCTGCCAGCTTCTTTCATTAGTATCTTCTCCTTTTGATAGTGTCATAAAGCTGCTGCATCTAATACCAATGGAGATGACCACTTACAGGACTAGTATGGAGAAACTAGTATGGAGAATTTAACATCCCTTAACATTTGAGCTTCCTCAGCTAGCAGGGTTTGTCCAATTTCTTACTGACCCAATGCCGATAGAGCAGTGCTTATTTGCATGGGAGACTTTATCTTCTTGGTAGAGGGATAGATAATCCATAATATAAGAAAGAACAGGCGAGGAGAGCATTGAACTTGTTGCTGCTGTTATTGCTGCTGCCCTTCTCCTCCTCCTCCTCCCCTTCCTCCCCCTCCTCCCCTCTTCCTCCTCCCCCTCCTCCCCCTCCTCCCCTCTTCCTCCTCCCCCTTCTCCCCTCCCCCTCCTCCCCCCTCCTCCCCATCCTCCACTCCCCCTCCTCCCCTCCTCCTTCTCCCCCTCTTCCTCCCCCTTCCTTCATCTCCCCCTCCTCTTCCCCTCCCCCTCCTCCTCCCCCACCTTCATCTCCTTCTCCTCCCCCTCCTCCTCCTCTCCCTTCTCCTCCTCTTCCCCCTTCCCCTCCTCCTCCTCTCCTGCCTTCATCTCCCGTCCTCTCCCACTCCCCCTCCTCCTCCCCCTCCTTCCCCTCCCCCTTCCCCCTCCCCCATACTTCTTCTTTTCGTCTTCTATTGCTGTTATTGTTGCCCACTACCTGCTGCTCTGACAGTAACTGCCGCTGCTGCTGCTGTGGCCGGTCCTCCTGCTGCTAGTGCTCCTAGTACTAGTAGTGGCAGGATCTAGTGCTAGTACTTGTGTTGCTGTTGCTAGTCACCATCCACATGGTCAGTTCTGTGCTAGATGCTGTAGGAATTTAAAAAAAAATCACTGTCAAAGACTTCAGGATGTTTCTAATTTATATAAGACTACCCTGAGAAATAATGGCTGGGAAGCAAGCACAATAGTTACCATTTATTTAGCACCAATATGTGCCAGATGCTTTACATAATTAGCTCATTTAATTATCTGAGCATCTTAAGAGGGCTTACTATTAACCCTTCTCGGTAGATCTAGAAACTATGTTCAGGGAGGGCAAGTAATGTGCCCATGATCACACAGCTAGTGAGTGACAGAGCTGGGATTTAAACTTGGGTCTCTCAGGCTCTAAAACTTACTCCATTTTCACTAGGCTGGCCTGTAGTCTTTATTATTTTGGGACGATTTTATAATAGTGTCCGGAAATAGCAGGGCCTGTGTCATGAGAAAACTGATACACAGAGACTATGAATGACCCTCAGAGCTGGTTACCAGGACTGAGACTCAGGACTCCCAATTCCCAGGCGATGTTCTGCTTCTCTGCGGAGCAACAGTGTTTTACTGATTCTGTATTTATAAAGCAACCATGCAAATTACCACAGGCCCAGAGACTGAAAATTCAGCCAGGGGGACAAGAGGTCTAGCAATTATTAAGATTGTGTACTTCCTTGTATACTTGCCATGCCATGTACTTTGTGCAGCTGTATTCACTTTGATCAGCAGCATTGTCTTCATAGCACCTTTGCCCCCTGAGCAGCATTGGCATCGTAGAACAGAAATAAACGTCAGGTCTGGTGGCTGAATAGTTGGGAGATGTATGTATTGCTTTGCTCAATGAGAATTTATTGAAAATTTAGTCTGTGCCCACCAGTGTCAGATTGTACCAAGTTTTCTTAGACAAGATGTTTGTAGTTGGTGGCCTCTAAACTGCAAGGAGTTGTTAGAAGCTCTTTAAGGCACAGTTTCTTCTCCATGATCTGTACATGGCTCACATATTGTGGATTATTGGAGTGAGCACTTCCTCTTTTTTCCATTGCTGGCTGAATTCTGGGCTGCTACTGGGGAACCAAAGTGGCGAAGGTAGGATGCCTGAAAAAGGTGTGTTAATGAGGGAGGGTCTGTGTTCCAGATATAAATATAAACATTTTGAGGATTATATGTTATGCCTTGGAGGTTAAGGATATAGCTCTGTAGTGAGTCTACCTACTTAGGTTTGAATCCTGGCTCTGCCACTTAAAGCAGCAAGATCTTAGGCAACTCTGGGTACTTCTGTTCCTTATCTGTAAAATGAGAATGAGTACTTGTCTCCCAGGATGCCTTTTTTTTTTTTTTTCTCCCAGGGTTCTTTAAAGATTAAATGAATGAATACATATTCCAACAGTGCCTGTCACATAATTAGCTATTATAAGCATAATTATTATTATACTTTTTTCCTCATTTCTCAAAAAGTAGCTCACATTTGACTAAAATATTTGAATGCCTTACTCTATATACCTTTTCTGTATATGCCTCCTTAGTACTTTAGGCTGAGACTGGATTTTTATTTTTATTTATTTTTCTTTTTTAAAGATTTATTTATTTATTTTAGAGAGAGAGAGCACATGCATACAAGTGGGGGATGGACAGAGGGAGAGAAGCTTCAGGCAGATGCCCCACTGAGTCTGGAACCCAGTGCGGGGCTCAACTGGGGCTCAATGTGGGGCTCAATGCAGGGCTCAATCTCACTACCCATGAGACTCGACCTGAGCCGAAACCAAGAGTGGGATATTTAACCGACTGAGCCATCCAGGCGCCTCCTAGGCTGAGAGTGTATTTTTAAAAGGTAGCTTTTAGATACAATGAAAAATGGGAGAAATATAACAATTTATAGATTAATAGAAGAGCCCATTTCTAGGAAGCCAGATAAGAAGGAAATATTTGGAAACTCTGTTAGAGAACTAGCACTTAGAGTATGCCTTTTCCTAGTTTAAATTATGAGTGGCTCCATATCCCTCTTCCTTCCCAGATGGAGACTTCTTTAAGTCACATTCAAGATCCTTTCCTTCTGTTTCCCTGTCCAGCCTTATCTTGCACACTCCCCTCATCTTTTGTAAGTCAAGTGAACAAGGAAAGTGTAAATCACTACAAATATGTCATTCTTAGTAGAAAAACCTCAAAAGTTCCTCTTTTAGCCATAGCAAGTTTGTAGTGATTTTTGATGTACATTTATATACACTTATACTTCACATAGTGCAACAAATTTACTCTATTATTCACATGTGAATTATTTAGTTCAATGGTTCTCAATTCTGACTGATCACTAGAATAATTTGGGAGGCTTTGAAAAATACATGTAATAGTTCAGATATTATAGTGGCTTATTTCTTTTCATTTAATAATCCACTGTGGATATTTCTGGTTGAAGAGCAATTCTCTTCCACTGATGATGCAGGGTTGTCTATCCTGGGGGCTTAGGGATTCCATCTCTGTCTTCTTGGTATCATCTGGTTTGCTAGGGCTTTCTTCTCTTCCCCATCAGAGTTTACCTCTTCCAGGAAGTGACAACATGGATGGGCCTTGAAGGTGTTATGCTGAAATAAGTCAGAGAAAGACAAATATTGTATGATCTCACATGTATGTGGAATCTTAAAAAAATAAACAAATGAAACTCTTAGATACAGAGGACAGATTGGTGATTGCCAGAGGTGGGGGGAGAGAGGTGGGCAAAGAATTGAAGGGGGTCAAAATGAAACTTGGATAAATGCTTTGCTCAAGGACATACACTTTAGGTGAGTACAGAGCCTACAGAGGAGTTTAGGTTCTAGAGCATACATTCTTTTACAACTTCATACCTTTCTTCTTGCCCCTTTCCTTCTCTCTGCTTCTCCCCTTCTGCTTTCCCTCATTTTCTTTCCCATTTTTTCCCTCCTCCCTCCCTTTTCCCTGCCTTTTTTTCTCTTCCTCTTTCTCCTATCCCTCTTACTCCCCTTTTCCCCGCTTTTTCTTCTTTTCTCTTCCTTCTTTTTCCTTCTCCCTTCCCCTTTATGCATTCCTCCTTTCCCTCTTTCTTAAGGCACTTACAAATGTGGCATTTTACTTCTTAGACTCTCATAATGGTATTAGGTAAGCAGAACAGTTATTCCTCATTTTACAGATGAGGAATCTGAGAGGTTAAGTGACTTGGCCAATTTCCCATGGCTAGTTCATGTTTGGGCTTCAACCTAATTGTCTTCCCACTAGTCTGATTAGTGCCTGTCTCACAGCATGCACCACCTTGCAGGTATCAATGGTTGCTGATGGCAGATGGTGATACCTCTCCTCCAAAACATTCATTAGCTTCCAGCTGAGTGGAGTGAATCCTGAGGTAATTTAGGAGCCAGAGTAGGTTTGTGAGGGAGACCATGGGGCAGGTGGGACTTGGATTCTCCTCAAATTCCACCATCTGAGTAAAATTTACTCATAAAGCTGTCTCCTGCAAAAGAGGACTCCAAATGGATTTCAGAACCCACCAATGCACGGGAGCCCTACCCAGCGATCAGAAGTAGCACCTCAGAGTGGAGCCTCTTTTGGGGGTGGGGGAGTGTTGGTATTTACCTTTTTCAAAATCACCACTTGAAGTCCCATGTAGATAAATGGTGCTGGCTCATTTTTCCTTGGGGCATCATCTTTTTCTTCAGTGTCGCTCATCTGGTGTAGCGTATTCGTGGCATTCTACAGCAAGTGACTAACAATTCAAAATGTTAACCACACATTATTATAGTGCTGACTGACCACAGCGGTCACTGTCTACAGTTATACCACACTTCTTGGGTGTTTAAAACATTGAGCCAAGAGCCAACACACCAAGTAAAACAGGCCTTGAAGTATTTTCATTTTATATTAGTTAGGAAAAAGGTTTATTTCTTGGCCAAATTCCATACAAGATCTGGATGTCTTTTTGTTGTTGTTACTGTTTTCCTTTCTCCCTCCAGTTTTACTGAGGTATAACTGACAACATTGTAAGATATGGAAGTGTACAATGTGATGATTTGATGTATGTATACTTTGTGAAATGATTACCACAGTCAAGTTAATTAACACACCTATTACCTACATAAATTACTTTTGTGTGTGTGTGAGAGAATGCTTAAGATCTACACTCTTAGCAGATTTCAAGTGTATAGTACTGAATGAAAATTTTTACTCTTTGACTAAGATCTCCCTCCAAGTCCTGGGCAACCGCCATTCCGCGGTTTCTATGAGTTTGGCTTTTTTTTTTTTTTTTTTTTTAGATTCCACATATAAGGGATACCATACAGTATTTTTCTTTGGCTTTTTCTACTTAGCATAACCTTCCAGGTTCATCCTTGTTATCACAAATGGCAGGATTTCTTTCTCTTTTATGGCTGAATAATAATAATAATAGTAATGATGATAATGATAATAAAATACGCACACACAGATATATATGTATATGTATATCTTCCACATTTCTTTAATCCCTTCATCTGTTAATGGACACTTAGGTTGTTTGCGTATCTTGGCTATTGTGAATATTGCTGCAATGATCATGAGAGTGCAGCTATCTTTGAGAGACTGATTTAATTTCCTTTGGATATATACCCAGTAGTGGGGTTCCTGCACCATATGGTAACTCTATTTTAATTTTTTGAGGAACCTCCATACTGCTTTCTATAATGGTGGTACTGGTTTACATTCCCACCAACAGTATATAAGAGTATAAGGGTTCCTTTTTCTCCACATCCTCACCAACATTTTTTATCTCATTTTTTTGATAATAGACATCCTAACAGGTAGGAGGTGATATCTCTTTATGGTTTTTTTGTTTGTTTGTTTCAAAGATTTATTAATTTACTTGTATGTGTGTGTGTGTGTGTGTATGAGAGAGAGAGAGAGAGAGAGAGAAGGCTGGGGGGGAGGGACAGAGGGCGAGACAGAGAGAGGTGCTGAACTTGGAGCCTGATGTGGGGCTCAATCCCAAGACCCTGAGATCACCTGAGCTAAAACCAAGAGTCAGATGCTTAACTGACTGTACCACCCAGGTGCCCCTCATTGTGGTTTTGATTTGCATTTCCCTGATTAATGATATTGAATATCTTTTTATATTTTGCTATTTGCTATATGTATATCTTCTTTGGAAAAATGTCTATTCAGGTCCTTTGCCCATTTAAGAATCTGATTATTTATTTTTTTGCTATTGAGTTGTAAGAGTTCCTTATATATTTGGGATATTAACCCTTTATTGGATATATGGTTTGCAAACATTTTCTACTTATTGTTTCCTTTGCTGTGCAGAAACTTTAGTTTGGTGTAGTCCTACTTGTTTATTTTTGCTTTTGTTGCCCATGCTTTGGTGTCATATAAAAAAAAATCATTGACAAGAACAATATCAAGGAAATTTTCCCCTATATTTTCTTCTAAGACTTTTATGGTTTTAGGTCTTATTCTTAAGTCTTTAATCCACTTTGAGTTAATTTTTGTAAATGGTGTAAGATAAGGGCCCAGTTTCATTCTTTTAAATGTTGATATCCAGTTTTCCCAACACCATTTATTGAAGAGGCTATTTTTCCCCATTTTGTATTCTTGGTGACCTTGTTGAAAATTAGTTGACCATATATGCATGGGTTTATTTCTCTATTCTGTTCCATTGATCTATGTGTCTATTTTTATGTCTATATCATACTGTTCTGATTACTATATTAAGATAGTTTGAAATCAGGAAGTGTTATGCCTCTTTTTGCTTTGCACTTCTTGCTCAAGATTGCTTTAGCTATTTGTAGTATTTTGTAGTACCATGCAAATTTTAGTATTGTTTTTTCTATTTCTGTAAATGCATTGGAGTTTTGATAAGGGTTGAATTGTATCTGAAGATTGGGTAGTATGGACATTTTAACAATATTAATTATTCTAATCCATAAACATGGGCTGTCTTTCTATTTATTAGTGTCTTCTCTAATTTCTTTCATCAGTGTTTTATAGTTTTCAGTGTATAAGCCTCTCACCTCCTTGGTTAAATTTATTCCTAAGTATTTTATTCTTTTGGATGCTATTGTAAATGGGATTGTTTTCTACTTTCTTTTTTGGATACTTTGTTGTTAGTATATAGAAACATAACTGATTTTTGAAGAGCTGGGTATCTTAATCTGTTTGGGCTACTGAACAGAAGTACCATAGACTGGGTAACTTATTAACAGCAGACAATGATTTCTCATAGTTGTGGAGTCTGGGAAGTCCAAGATCAAGGAGCTGGTAGATTCAATGTGTGGTGAGAATCCATTCTTAGGTTCTTCATTCATGAATGCAAAATGGACAAGATTAAGACCTATGAAAAAATTAAATTCTAAAATAAGAAAGCCCCAGAAATACAATGTTTCATATGTTGCTCCCGAATGTTTTCCTTTCCCTACATAAAGCTGCACAATTGTGCTTCTGCCCACACATTAAAGCCGTTTGGTTTCATGTCAAAGGTTTGTGTTTGGAGTTAAATCTAAGTGAAGCAGCAAACCATACTAACTCTGTAAGTCAGGCAAGATAAAATCTTAAATGCAGAAGGATGTCAGGGAAATCTCTGAACTGGTTGGGCCAGTTTCTTTGGACAAAATCACCCCAAGGTCTCCAAATCTAGGTGTTCATTTGGGATCTAATTTGCCTTCCCTGGGCTTTTTAAAAGACTTGTTATTCATTTATTTTGAGAGGGGAGGAGCAGAGAGAAAGGGAGAGAGAATCTCAAGTAGACTCCACGCTGAGCATAGAGCCCAACACAGGGCTTGATCTCACGACCGTGAGATCACGACCTGGGCCAAAATGAAGAGTTGACTGCCCAACCAACTGAGCCACCCAGGCGCCCCCTTTCCCTGGACTTTTTGAGGCTTTTTGGCCTTTACCGATGGGAATTTTCCCTGGGAAAGGACAGAGGAATGGGGCTCAGACTGACTGGGTTGTGAGATCACTGTCATAAATCGGGGAATGTCCAGGAGATAAGATAATGCTTTGCATCTTCCTTGTGGTGCGATCTTGCCAGTTCAGGCCCTGATCCTACCACTTTTAGGGGTCTCATTGCTAAGGTTCAACACTTTAGAACCCAACCTTTTCTTTCCCTTCCAAGGAAGCTGTGTGCCAATGGTGCCAACTTGCACCTTCCACAGTGTCTCTAGTGGCTCTCCAGACCAGTTAGGTCTCTCTGTGATTGTGACTGAAATCCCAAAGTTACTGGCTGAAGCAGAAAAGTGGACCTTTTGGCTCTTACAATTTACAGAGCCAGAGTAGGGCTGATTTCTGGCTCAAGCGGTCTCACCAACTCAGCTCAGCTCTGCTCTTTGTCTTGTTGGCTTTATCCTTAGACAGCTCTTCATTCATGAATGCAAAATGGGCAAGCAGCTTCAAATTTGACATCCTTTCACTTTCAGACCAGGAGCCAACAGTGATTTTTATTAATACGTCTCATTGCATCTCATTGGCTTCAGTGGGGTCCCATACTCATCTCTAACTAATGTCTGTAGGTCAGGGGAATGTAACAAACTGGTTGGCTAAAGACTGAGTCACATGCTCCATTCCTTTAATTGGATTCCCACCTAGTATGTGGAAGAGGTGATGTCTGGAAATAATAAATCCAGACTTCAGGTAACAACAATAATAACTGAGCTTCTTTTTTTTTTTTTTTTTTTTTTTTAAGATTTTATTTATTTATTTATTTGAGACAGAGAGAATGAGAGAGAGAGAGAGCACATGAGAGGGGGGAGGGTCAGAGGGAGAAGCAGGCTCCCTGCCAAGCAGGGAGCCCAATGCAGGACTCGATCCAGGGACTCTAGGATCATGACAGGAGCCGAAGGCAGTCGCTTAACCAACTGAGCCACCCAGGCGCCCAATAACTGAGCTTCTATATCTCATTATTATGTCTGCAAGTTCTCTTCTGATCACCAATGATTAATTATCTTTAGATAAGAATTTTTGCTTTGCCTGGTTATCTAAAGAAAGTAGAAGCTATGCTGAGCCTCTAACAATAAGAGCCACAAATGTCCACTCTAGTTTGGTGTCCAAATATTTTTGGCCTCCGGATATCTCAGAAAGTATATAAAATATAGTGATTGAGGCAGCATCCACGGGCAGCATGGGTGTATGGTCATATAAGCATGTGGTTGGAGTGTTTGAATACTTGTATGTTTTGTGAGCGAAGGTCAGTTTTGAAGTAGAATTGGGCATTTTTGGTAGAGGATTAGCCAAACACTTTATCTTTGTGAGAGAATTTGACCCTTTGGTTAGCTCTGTAGCTCTGTTCCCCTGGAAACCTGAAAATGATAAAATGTCAATAATATTTCTAGGCAACATTGCTTAGGGTAAAAATGGCCCTTGGTTAGTAAAAATGACTACCTGAGGTAGGAGAATTTCCCTGGTCTGGCCCTGACTGTGCTCTCTAAGAGGGGCTGTTTGTCCATTCTGCATATGACCCTAACCCTGGGGAATCTCTAAGAGGTCCCCTCCCCACCATCCATTGTATTCTCCAACTACCTCTGAAGTGAGTGATGAGGGGTAAGCCCTTGTTGGCCTGGATTGAGATAACTATAAATCCTGAGAGGAAGCCAACATTTGGGGCTCTTCTGAGCACAGTGACTCTTATAATTGGGCATACCTTTTGGGGGAACCCTGAAAATTACATCTGTGAAATTGTTCCAAAGATACGGGCTCCTGTGAGGATTAATGCTTTTAAGGCTGGTTGCTCTTGAACTTGCTTGTGTTCTACTCATTGTTCTTGAGCTGTCACCTCGGGGCCAGATACAGTAGCTCCTGGATACTGTGTGGATTGCCACAAGATTCTGACAGAAGAGTAGTGCCTGATGCTGCCCTGATGGCAAACTCTCTGAGCTGACCAGTTGGCTGTGATAGTCTTGTGTGTGTGGATGTTCACTGGGGCTTAAGAAGACCCACGGGTGGTATTGCAGACACATACGTAAAATGCAGCCTGAAACGAGGCTCAGATTCCAGATATCATGATATGGCAGAGATTGGATGACTGTTTATTATGCCTGTTTCCTTTTCTTCCTGGGCACAAAGCTAGATTCCATTTCCCAGTCTCTCTTGCAGCATGTGTGGTCATTTGAGTTCTAACCAATGGAATGTGGATGGAAGTGAAGAAGCATACTTCCAGATCTGGCCCATAATAACCTTCCCTATGCCATCTCTATCTGCCCAATGAATGCCCAGGTCTCTAAGGCTCAAGAGGAAGGTGAAACCTCAAGACAGAGACCCTGAATCACCACATAGAAGGTCACCTGTCATCGGGCACATCCATTTAGACTACAAAAGGAACATACCATTATTATATTTAGCCAGGGTAATTCAGAGGCTCACCTGTGAAATCAACTAGTATTTCCCCAATTAACAGTTGCTAACTAACAACTAACAGTCCTCAGATCCAGAAATTTTAACATGATACACTAAGGGATGCAGGCTTGCCACATTTCCAGGAATAGCTTTAGGGTTTTTTTTTTTTTTAATTTAATTTTTTATTTTTTTTAAAAGATTTTATTCATTTATTTGAGACAGAATGAGAGAGAGAGAGAGCACATGAGAGGGGGGAGGGTCAGAGGGAGAAGCAGACTCCCTGCCGAGCAGGGAGCCCGATGCGGGACTCAATCCAGGGACTCCAGGATCATGACCTGAGCCGAAGGCAGTCGCTTAACCAACTGAGCCACCCAGGCGCCCAGCTTTAGGGTTTTTTAAACCCCTAAAATACAAACACAAGATGTATGTTTACATCATGAGCTGATGATTTGGAAATAAGATTCATTTACTACTCCTGAAATGGTAAGAATTTGGGACACAACTCCTAATTTTAAGTAGGGGAAAATGGCCAGGAGGAAACATTTGTATAAATGTTGCTCTGTCTACAATACCACCACCAATTTCTGCCTTGCCAGTTCAGAATGGCAGAGAAAGACTACAAATAGAGACTACAAATAGACTGTTGTACTGGAGATGAGAGAAGTTTCACTTTTTCCTCTTCTAGCCTCCAGACTAAATCAGGGGTTAAGGGGGGGTTCTAGCCCATTATGGATGGACAGCCAGTGGAACTTTAGTCCATGGAAAAAGAATTCTATGGCTAAATAAGTTAGGGAAATAGTACATAGAATATTTTCCCCATGAGAGGATCTCAATGCATATCAGCATATTAAAGGCTCTGAGAAGCTCTGTAATTAGGAAACCTGTTTTTAACATTGTAAGTTTATAATCAATAACAATACATGTTATAATTTTAATATATTTTATGAAGTTATTTAATTTCTATTTTATTAAATTGTTACAATTATAAAAAATTTATTTTAAGTAGGCTCCCTGACCAACATGGGGCTTGAATTCAGGACCCTGAGATCAAGAGTTGCGTGCTTTACCGACTGAGCCAACCAGGAGCCCCTAAATTGTTATATATTTATTTATAAATAGATAATTTGTGTGTAGTAAACTACCCCCAAATCTCTTTACTATAGTAAAAGTTTATTTCTCACTCATTACAGTTCCATGTGGGTCAGTGGGTGGTTGGGAGAGCATGGTTCTAGCACATTGTCATTTAGGGACCTGGACCCCATCCACTGTGTGGGGCTTCAGAATTTTCCACTAGATACTTTGCATCCAGCTAGCAGGGACGGAAGTATGGCGAAGGCACACATGCTCTTAACTCTTTGGAGGTGTTTCTTTTCACTTCTACTCACATTCCATTGGTAAGAACCAATCCCAAGGTCCACCTACAGGTAAGGGCACTGGGAATGTACCTAGGAGGAAGAGGAAAAACATGGATGTTGGTGAGCAATCCCAGTAGCTGTCACAAGTTGTTCTGCTGAATCCCAAATATTTATTTTCTCCCTTTTGCCCTACAGCAAACATGTATTCACATCCCAAGGAAGCTACCTAAAGTCCCACATAGTCACTATGACAGTTGAAAATCCAGGATTTTTCAGTGATGCAGAGTCGTCTCTGTCAGAGGCAAAACGGGAGACATATGGTGGTCCCTAACCCACAGCAGTTCTGAAATCCTTCTAGTCATTCAGGTCTGAAGCTCCCTGACTCATTTCACTCTTCTGGCCTTGATTCTGTTCTCTGGGAGAAACTCATTTGTTCTTTGTTGCCTGTGGCCCTGGCTCTGTCCACTGAGAGTATCCCTTGTCCATTACCTTTCCTGATCTCATCTGAAGTGAGTGGTGAGGAGTAAGCCCTCCTTGGTGGCTGTGTAGACTTTGCAAGCCATTTCCTAACCATCTGAGTCCACAGTGCAGAATCTGGCTGGATGTACAGTTGAGCCTCCATTGATTGGGGTGAGTGGGCTATTAATGACAATAGTAACAAGGTTTGACATTTCTATGGTGCTTCTGGTTTCCAAATGCTTTTATATACATTATTGCATGCAATCCTCAAAACAACCCGTGACGTGGGGATATGTAACAGTGAAAAATAAAACACTGGGAAGTCTAAAGTGAACGATTATAGGTCCATTCAGAAGGCAAGAAAACACTTTATGATTTGCTTCTGCTTTATGGGTCCCCCCCGCCTTTTTTTTCAAACCTGATCTGGGCCATTTTGTGGGCTAATGATTCAGCCTGCTCAGGTTGTTAAAAGTCTGGTATGGCCTCAGATTTGATGAGCCATCCATCTCTTCCCAGCAAACAAATAAGTTGCTTTTGGTAAAGGAGACTGACAAGATTCTTCTCATTCTGAGAAACTGTATTCAAGTCTGAAATACCTGATTCCACCCTGCTCTCTCCTCTTTACAGAATCATGGGATTTCAGCTCTGGAAAGGCCAGTAATACTGTTCTAGACCCATGACTCATTCCATCTTTCTCAGAGGCTGAGGAGTTCTTCAGAGGTGCCTTCCTGGGTCAGTTCAGAGCAGATGAAGTAAGGGGTTGGGGTTGAGAAGGGTTCATCAGTTTTGGCTCTGGGCTTCTTTTTTTTTTTTTTTTTATTTGATAGAGAGAGAAATAGCGAGAGCAGGAACACAAGCAGGGGGGATGGGAGAGGGAGAAGCAGGCTTCTTGCTGAGCAGGGAGCCTGGTGTGGGACTCGATCCCAGGACCCTGGGATCATGACCTGAGCCAAAGGCAGACACTTAACGACTGAGCCACCCAGGCGCCCGTGGCTCTGGGCTTCTTATCACCCCTCAATCAGGGCAGCCTGGCTTTGGACTATATCATTAGAATAAGGGGTTCAACCACTAGCAAAACTTGCAAACCATGGTTATTAGTTAAATAATAACCATGAATGGTTATTATTTATTAATAACCTCTCCATATGAAAAACTTGAGGTCCAGAGAGGTTAATTGACTAGCCTGAATGCACACAGATGCTTACTGGAGGAACTGGCATTAACACTGTGTTTCCTGGAGTGGTTGCCTGTTACTTCTCTTGTTGTAGCATGTGGTCTAAGATAAAGGGTGGGTGTCAGTGACTGAGATCATGGGTAACTTGGGCAGGCAGCTTCAACCTCTTGCACTTGGTCTCCCAAGTCCTCATTAGGTGAAACAAGAACAATCCTAGCTTCCTTTCCAGGGTAGGGTTGCTCTGTGAATGGCTGATGGTGCACCCTGCTAGGATCTTGGCACCTCTCAGGCAATTTCTTCAGCCCTTATTTACCAGGGCACTGCCTGAATTCCTTCTGCCATTCTATCTCCTCGTCCCGCATGCAGTTAGCTAACAGTGCCATTTAAAATCTCAAGTTGGCGAGGACAACATAATTGTCCTGTTAGATTTTGGGCTTTTAGAATGTTGTTCTTCCCCAGAATTTGAAGATAGAGTGGGTGGAGTTCAGCTTGATTCTATCTCAATCCATGGTCTAAGAGTATTAAATATGCAAGAAATGGCTGCTCTGTCCATCTCCCCGCCCCCCACCATCTCCATTCTTACCACATAATATTTGTTTCTGCACAGAACTAGAAAAGAGTGATTGCTTTAAATTCACTTTTCTTTTATCCATTGGGGAAATACCTCACTGTGTCTTGTTTAAATGTAGCTTTTCACACAGTTGCAGCTTTTGTGGGGGGAGGGGTGTGAGTAATTTCCTCCTGTGTGTCTTATTGCCCTGAAGGGAGGAAAACAGAGCCCCTGTGTTCGGAATGTCAGTGACTTCAGAAGTTCTAGCAGGTTGGTTACTTGTTCCAGCCACCAGGTTTGGTCCCCCCAAAGATTTGCATTTTGGCTGTGAGTAGGAAAGGTTCTCTGCAGACCAAGGGATGGGCCCCTGGAAATTGAGAGTGGTGTGGTGTGCGCCCTAGATCCTCCTTGCATGCCCCCGTCCATGCTCAAGTGAGAGCTAGTGCTCTGCTGCACAAGAAAGGTCCTGTGGGTCGGTGTCCATCAGGGGAAATGATCACGGCAGACTTTATTGGTGGGAGTTTGCCCATGTTTTCAGAATTAAAGCTTATTTACTTTAGAGTTAGAGTCACTTTCTTAGCTGTTTATATTCCATTTTTAATTCTTTTCCTGCCCACTGCTTTGTTCTTTCGGTTTTTGACAAGTGAACAAAAATTCTTTTTATTAACTTTTAAAAAGCTATCATAATGCTGTCCAGAGAGGAAGAAGTGATCAAATTGCCCAACAGAAAAACATTGTGCATTTGTTTTTATTTGCTCAGTACTAAATCTCTATCTCTCCCCCCCCCAACCTTATTCTCTCCTAAATGTGTAACAACAAAGTAGGAAGTAATTTTTATTTTTCCACATGTGCCTTCAGGGAAATCCCTTTTAAATCTATGGATTTTAGTCCAATGAGGGATCCTCTTCCTTTGGTCTACATTTTGCATATCGTCTGTTTCTTACAGGGCTTCCGTATTGTCTCAGGCGCCACTGGAAATGCAGCAAGGATTCCTAGCACATCCCAGTTGCCATAGCAACAGCAGTCTTTCCCATAATGAGCTGCATCATCTGAACTGATGTCACAGCATCATGCAGCAGGTCAAACAAGGCATCTCCTAGTATTGCATCCTACAGATGTGCTGTAAACATCAAAAGGAGACGGTGGGAGCAGGAGATGGTGAGTGTTGAATGTCTGGGCCTTAATTGCATGGCTGTTTTGTTGGTTAGTCGGTGTCTGCTAAGGCAGAGATGGGGGGGATGTTGTCTGCTTAAAATGGACTAGAGAAAAGGCTGTTTTACCTAAATCTGTTTTTCAGGCTGCTGGGTTAAGACAAAGGCCTGTTAAGAGTCATAGAGGAATCATAATACATAGAATTATTCTTGCTCCATCTCTGCCTGTTATTTTTGGTGTTCTCATAGAATTTTTCATAAACATAAGATAATTTCTATTGCAAAATCCCAAGTAGGCTCTCAAATGAGTTCACGGTATTTCAGCATTGTAAAGATAGAGATTTCTTTTTTTATGGGACAGAGCTAATTGGTCCCCTATTTGCTCTTGTGATTTTTGAAATATTTAGTGATTTACAGTATGAAATTTAGTATTTACCTCATTTAGGTTTCAGTTTCTTCATGGCAAGGAACAAATGCTGAATAAGCATTTGACATAACCCTGATGTGAAAGGGGATCTCTTGCATGTTTAACACAGAATTTATTAAAAGCACGAAGACCCAAACCAAATGAAATTACTTGAGCCTTTTGATTTATATGGTAGTCCTTCAACCCATGTCCTTCATAGTTAGTTGAAAGCCTGCCACGATATTTTCCCATCTCTAGCTAGTCTCTAAAATAGCCGGAGTTGTTTGCAGGTGGACTTGTAACAAGTCTGCTCTCTGCGGCAGTTGCAGTGAAGGGTAACGCTGAGGAGAGCCCCTGGAAGTGCCCGTGGTGCTGCTCTTAACTTTAGCCAGAATCCGGTAAGATGAATAAATAACAGGGTTCTCAGTGACTGTGGGGAATACAGATCTCTGGGCTTAGTCATAGCCTCAACTCAATTCTGAAACTCCAGATAAACATGTATCATGTTCATTTCAACTCTTAGCTATTTCTTAGGCATCTCCGTTGTGTGTGTGTGTGTGTGTGTGTATTTTTCCCCCTAAAAACTGTGGCCTGACAATGTCAGATAAGGAGCAGTGTGTTGCCTTTTGTTTTGGGAAATGAAATGGATTTTCCTGGTGCAGCTGATTGCTACTAAGAGAGAGAAAGGAGGAGGCACATGTCAGTTCAGTTGATCAATATGTCCACTTGGAATCAGGGAGTGGTCTTTTGGCTCAGTGCTGCTGAGTTGATAGTTTTTATTTGAGAAGTCTTATAGGAAAGAATGGCAACCCCCAAGTTCCTCTTCTTTTAGGCTGTTTATTGAGCCTAAAAGAGATGTATCCTAGAAGCAGGGAGAGCAATACCTTTAGCCAGCTTGGAGTGATTCTTTTTTTTTTTTTTTTTTTGATCATATTGGTCCCATTAGGCACTAGCTGGAATGAGAGACCTTAGATTTTAATTAGTTTGTTTATACACATCACATACATACTACTCTCTGTCCTTTAAGCTTATGTGACTGACATGCAGCTATTTGGGATGGGAGAGGTCAGCTCAGCCTGTTTTATTGCAAGCACTTAGGAGCATGAATTGTTCATTGCCTGCTTTTTTGTTGTATAATGTGAACAGAAAGCTTTGCTGGGACTGCTGGGTGTGAACGCAGCTAAGTCAGAAGCTCTAAGGTGACAGGGAGGAGTCCTAGATGGAGATGGGGGAGGGGACAGTGTTCTAGTTGCTGGATTATGAGTCTGGAGAAAATCACTCAGTGCCCATTAGAATTCTTTTAAAGTATTACTTCCAAGGAAAAGCAATGAAGAAAGACTTGTTTGGTAACATGAATTGTTAGGAGCAAAAATAACCAAAGGCAGCATTTTAATGAGTTTTCTATTTGCTTAATTTTTGTTTCTTTTGTCTAACAGTGTGTTTAGCTGCTTCATCATGGGTGATTTGTACAATTACTGGAAGTCGCAGAAGCCAGATTCCTTAAGGGCAGTGTTAGAAAAAGTGGAGTCATGCTTTGAGGGTGGGGAAGGCTCTGGTGGGTGTGGGCTGACGCAGTTATCTGGTGGACTATCCTCTCTGTTCCAAGGAAACTGTGACTCCCCCCTACCCCCCTGCAACTATTCAAAATGCGGTTACAGTTCTCCAACTTTATGCTTTTGTGCTCTTTTTGCTCCAGGAGAACAAAGCCCTAGTAATGGGAGCTGTCATCCTAATGCTCGGTTTCTTTGCAGAGGGCCACAGCCCGTGATGCTCTCTGATTAGCTGTGTGTCTTAATTACTGGCTAAGGCTAGTTCACTTGCCTTAGTTTTAATATATCCCCAAGGGGTTGGATGGGGGGGGGGTGTGTGTATGGGGGAAGGGAGAGATTGCTCTATGGCTGCATTTAGTGGTGTTTCACTGAAACTTTCTAGAATTTAGAGAATTTTGTTTCTCAGTGATGAGTGAAAGATCATCAAGACCATATTTACTATGTGGCCAAGTTTCCACCATGGAAACCTCGCAAGAAGTTAACCTCCTCCATGCTTTTGGTTATGGCTTTTTTTTTTTTTTCTGAATTACAGAGTTGCAAAGGAGTTAATTATTTGTGGGAGTGATAAAAATAGTAATCAAAATAACAGTCACAGCTATCATTTATTTAGTTCTTATTATCTATCAGGCACTGGACCTAACATCGTGTATATATCTTACTTAGCCCTTATAATGACACTATGAGATAGAGAATGATAATTTCACTTTACAAGATTAAGTGATACTCATGTTTCGCAGAAACCAAGTCTCTGCCAGGTTAACAAATTTTGCTAAGGTCATATAGTTAATAAGTGATTGGGTCAGGATTCCAAACCAATGTGATTTGACTGTGATGCCCACATGCTTACTCACACATGTCTTAGTTTTACGACATCTTAACTGTATATACCATACAGATCGGTCATCTTTACTCTATCACACTCACCCCACCCTTCTCATTCTAATTGGAAAATCAGATTTCACATTTTCTCATGTGGAATGAAATCCCATTTATGACACCAACTACAATTTTACTGCAGGGAAGAGCTTGAATTTTGATGAGGTCCTTGTCTGATCCTAGAGATTTAAGTAATGCGGAATTGATGCTCAGAACTTTTGCCACTGCCCTTGCTCGACACATCTTTCTAGCAGAATCTGCATATGGGAAATGCTACATGAATGAGTGTGAACATGATGGAATTGTACTAAAAGCAGGTTTTACCTAGGTCAGTAATGAATCAAGTTTGTTGTACCTGTCTTATCAGCTACATATATAGTACTCTGCTAACTTTAAGACATTTGCATTCCCTGGTAATACCAGGTGAGGAATAGAAGAGAAGAGTTCTCTCACAGCCAGAAGGCGTACTCCAAATCCATCTCTTGGGTCAAGAAGATCAAAAGAGAGTTGTTTTGCTGAGTATCTCAGTGGCTGAATCCAAATGCTGCCTATCTCTGACAAAGTACCAGAATGCCGGGATTGTGCAACATCCTGGAAGCCTTGTGTTTGAGGACAGCTGATACAGTCATCTCTGCATCATCTTGCCCATCCCCAGCTCTCCATGCCCAGCATCATTAGTGGGCTCTGAGGGCTGTTCTTTGTTTGACTATGGGGCTAATGCATACACTGACAGCACATTGATATTGATTCTGGTATGGTGAATACTTAGAAATATCATTCCACGGAGCTCATTAGCCTTTTCTAGGTTCGGGGAAGAAGTTAACCTTTGTCCCAGCTTGCTCCAAGGAGGCCCAAGCTTGTGTCTGCGTGAGCTAGAGAAATGAGAGGCTGATATGAAAGCAGTAGAGTTACTGGGTACAGTGACTACATGAGTTAGATTATTAATTAGGGAATAAAAAAGGCAGTGGAAGTTAGGGAAGTTGGTAGACCTGCTACGTGTGTCTGATTTCCTCCTATTTCCATTTCTAGAATCAGTGAGTTATAATTTGTTTTGATCCTATGGATTCAGTTCAATTCAACAAGTATTACTGAGTATCTACTCTGTGCCGGGCAATGTCAGGGAACATAGCAGTAAACAAGACAGATGCAAATCTCTTCCCCCATTACATTCTAGAGGGGGAGACAAAGATAAACAATAAATTTATAGTGGGGGGTGCCTGGGTGGCTCAGTCGTTTAGCGTCTGCCTTCAGCTCAGGTCATGATCCCAGGGTCCTGGGATGGAGCCCCACATCTGGCTCCTTGCTCCGCAGGAAGCCTGCTTCTCCCTCTCCCACTCCCCCTGCTTGTGTTCCCTCTCTCGCTGTGTCTCTCTCTGTCAAAAAAAAAAAAAAAAATTTATAGTGGAATAATTTATTCTCTCTGGTACTATAGTACTACTATTTCTATTTAGTTCTGTTCCACTTGCTAATAGATAAACCCATTATTTCTACACATATGTATAGCTGCATATGCGTATATGGTCTACATGTAGAGGTAAAATCACTGCGTCAAATGATAACTTTTTTTTTTTTCCCTGTTTGGGTTTGGATTAGAATAGTGCTGGGTATAGACAAAACATATATCGCAATTAGCCTTTTGTTGGTATAAGCTGTTTTGGGAAGTATAATTGTAATCAACCAAAAAATACATGTCTTTCTCAATTGACATGAACCTGACATATGGAAATATGAAATGTATATGACAGATCAGTTAAGGAGAGATTTTTTTCATTTTTATAAAAGATATTTCTCACTTTTTTAAAAAAAAGTTTTGTTTATTTAGAGAGAGAGTGCAAGCAGGGGGCGGGGCAAAGGGAGAGGAAGAGAGAGAATCTCAAGCGGGGAGCCCGATGCAAGGCTCAAGCTCACGACCCTGAGATCATGACCTGAGCTAAAATCATGAGTGGAACGCTTAACCAACTGAGCCACCCAGGCGCCCCTAAAAGATATTTCTCACTTTTAAGCACTGTCCAGAGAGCCCTCGAAATTGAATGTTTTAGGCTGTGTGCAGGTGGAGGTATGTGCACATGGACACAAGCACCAGTCACCTCCTGCCATGAGCAGCCTGTCCATGCCTCCTAGAATGCCTTACACACAGCACTTTAAATGGGGAGCATTTCTTTAAACAATTATACTATCTCATGGATTTAAAACTATGATTGTGATTTCATAAAACTTCCTGAAAATTTTCAGGTACATATCCATACATATATAAGGTGTGTCTGATTTGTGGCCATCACTTGGAGATTGACTACTATTCTTTGATGGCAATTGCAGATACTAACTCTGTAAGTGGGCCATGAGTGGGAAGGATTTTCAGGGGAATATCACTTTTCTTACAGGACTTTGGTCATTGCAATAGACTTTTAGGTATTTTGGATACGTAAGGAAAAAGATTTTTTCTCCGAAAGCATATACCTATCAGTAGGTGGATCCCCCAGCTGGTTTTAAGACTTGGTGAGGACAAAGGAGAGACTTTGTTTCCCTCGTAAGCCATCAGCAATGTTTTTGTCTGTTTTTCAGCAAGAGGTCATGCTTCAGACTCTTCCAGCCACCTTGAAGCTGGGTGCTTTGAGTCACAAAAACAAATGGGGAGAGAATGTGGAATCTTTAGAACAGGGTCTTAAGCCAGATAATTCATGGGCAGAACGTGGCTTGCAGCTTCTTTTATATACTTCCAGGTCAGGCTTCCTGGCCTTGCAACCTGTGCTTACATAGGGCCTGTGCTAAGAAGGGTCCACACTGGATTTAATGTTCTGCTGTCATCATCTTGAAATTCTTTTCTTTTTTTTTCTTCTTTTTTGGGGGGAGGGGCATCTTGAAATCCTTTTTTTAAAAAATCTTTTTAAATCTTTTTTTTAAGATTTATTATTTGAGAGAGAGAGGGGGTGAGAGAGTGCACACATGCATGCAAGTGGGAAGGGGCAGAGGGAGAGAGAGAATCTCAAGCGGACTCCCTGCTGAGTGCAGCCTGATACAGGGCTCAATCCCACAACCCTGAGATCATGACCTGAGCTGAAATCAAGAGTCGGAGGCTCAACCAACTGAGCCACCCAGACAGCCCCCCTCATCTTGAAATTCTTTTTTTTTTTTTTTTTTAAAGATTTTATTTATTTATTTGACAGAGAGAGACAGCGAGAGAGGGAACACAAGCAGGGGGAGTGGGGGAGGGAGAAGCAGGCTTCCCGCTGAGCAAGGAGCCCGATGCGGGGCTCGATCCCAGGACCCCGGGATCATGACCTGAACCGAAGGCAGTTGCTTAACGACTGAGCAACCCAGGCGCCCCCATCTTGAAATTCTTAATAATTTTTTTAAAGATTTATTTATCTATTAGAGAGAGAGAGAATCCTCAAGCAGACTCCCCTATGAGCATGACTCCTGACAAGGGGCTCGATCCCAGAATCCAAAGATCATATCCTGAGCCAAAATCAAGAGTTGGCGTTTAACCAACTGAGCCACCCAGGTGCCCCCTTAATAATTTTTGAGCAAGGGGTTCTGTGTTTACAGTTTACACTGGACCCTGCAAATTATGTAGCCAGTCCTGTGTGGCCATTTTGATATAAAAAAGTTGACATACAAATTTGAATTCCAAGCTTCTCTTTAAGAATTAGGTGATGTGGCTCACTTGGCAAGAGTTGACATAGCAGTATTCTCCAGTTCATCAGGGTCTGCCCACCAGTCCCATCCATTTACCCCCAGCTGCTACTGCCTGAGCCCTGCAGATACTTGAGTTTGAGACCTCTGCTCTGGAATAATTCAAACAGAAATTGTAGAGCTTAAAATAACTAAAGTACCATTGTCAAAACAACCCAGAGCAAAGACCCCATACATCGTAACTTAGAGGCATCCATGGTAAATTCAGTGCCATGCACAGTAATTCAGTGGCGTTTCTTTTATAGGCAGTGGGGGACATATTACATTATACCTGAAGATATTTGGTAAGTTAGGCTTGTTTGTCATTACCATTGCTTTCAAGGGAGAAATCACATCTGCAAAGCAAGCTAATTAACCATGCTGTGGTTCATTGTTTGTATTTATTCTCCCGCCCTTTGTTTACTCCTTGATTACTTTTATCACTTCTTTGTTTAACTCTCATTTGAATTATACAACATTTTTATGCTGGCTTTTTTTTTTTTTTTTAACATTATCCTTTTTTAATATTCTCTCTCCAGGAGACTGGGGGCCTATAATTTGAGGTTATACTACTGCAAGAAGAGCTCACATTTTTTTTTTAATTAAAAAGGGAATTACAGTCAATATTTATAATGAACCCTTCCCTAACAAGGCAGTTCTAGCCATGCTAATGGTTGTAAGTCTAGATCCACCATTACTTCGTAATAATGAGATGCTGGTGACAGACTCTTGAACCTTATATTATGTGAAGCCTTCTGACCCTTCATGTTATGGTGCGAAGTGGCTGTATTAATCTACAGATGTGCAGAGAATTGTTAGAGAATTAATACGAATGAAGGATGGCACTTGCTGCACAGGAAAAAGATAACTTTCTTTTTTTTTTTTTTTGGCTGGAGGAAAGTAAACTAGAACCTGACAGATACATAAGGGGCTCTTGCCTTTGCTTAGAGGACTGGGGGTGTTGGAGTCTTCTCTAAGGATCAAGCCCCAAGGACTCATGGCCTTACCACTTACCCTGTAACAATCCTAATGCCTACCGTGGCCACCATCGTACAAGCCGTAAAACCAGCTGCGTTAGATAATTTCGCTCTGCAGCTATCAACAAACGCGTCAGACATCTACCCTGTATAAGATCATGTGCTGAAGGAACAAACACTTTACAAATTAGGACAACCAAAGGCACGCACGTGTCTGTTACTTGGAGAGCTTGTTATAGATTTAACATCCTGTTGTCAGTGCTCTGCTTGCAGACAGTCCTGACTAGTTCTTCCCTTGCGTGGGAGGTACCCTGAGATGGAGCTCCAGGCATGTCCGAGGCTGCCCTCATTTTTTGTTCTTTTCATTCAATTCCTTGATTTAATTTTTTTTTCCTTTTTCTTTTTAAGACTTTATTTATTTATTTATTTGAGAGAGAGAGAGCAGGTGCGCAGTGTGTGCACGCAAGTTGGGGGAGGGGCAGAGGGAGAGGGAGAAGCAGACTCCCCGCTGAGCAGGGAGCCCGATGCGGGACTTGATCCCAGGACCCTGGGACCATGACCTGAGCCGAAGGCAGACGCTTAACCGACTGAGCCACTCAGGTACCAGTGAGATGTATACTTCTTTTTTTTTTTTTTTTTTTTAAGATTTTATTTATTTATTTGACAGAGCGAGACAGGGAGAGAGGGAACACAAGCAGGGGGAGCGGGAGAGGGAGAAGCAGGCTTCCCGCTGAGCAGGGAGCCCGATGCGGGGCTCGATCCCAGGACCCTGAGATCATGACCTGAGCCGAAGGCAGACGTTTAACTGACTGAGCCACCCAGGTGCCCTTAAATGTTTTTTCTTAAATAACTCCTTACTTTAGCCCACTCAAAATCATTGTTTTGTACCTCTCTCAGCTCTTTCAATTCTTTTTTTTTTTCTTTACTTTTTCATTTTAATTCAGCTCTTTCAATTCTTAGTGCTCATAGTTCGTTTCTATCCCACCAGTCTCTCTCTTACCACTGTCACCTTCTGGGATAGCTCTGGACCCACCATAATCCTCTCTACCAGCAGCCCCCCAGGTTCCTAGCTCCCCTGCCACAGTGTATTCCCGTAACATTAGCATAAAAATAGCCCTTCTGGGCGCCTGGGTGGCTCAGTTGGTTAGGCGACTGCCTTCGGCTCAGGTCATGATCCTGGAGTCCCGGGATCGAGTCCCGCATCGGGCTCCCTGCTCGGCAGGGGGTCTGCTTCTCCCTCTGACCCTCCCCCCCTCTCATGTGCTCTCTCTCTCAAATAAATAAATAAAATCTTAAAAAAAAAAAAATAGCCCTTCTAACACCAAGTGACACTGCAGCTCCCCTTGTGAGGTAATCTGCTTACATTTAGCTTTAGTAGTTAATTCATATATTGCACTCCATTTAACCTGTTTTTTGTTTTTTTGTGTGTGTGTGAAGTAAAAGGGAATGACTCTTTAAAATGTATGTTAGCCACCCTTGTAGGCAGTCTGTGTGGCATCAACTGGAAATAGCCGAAATAGCAGGCCCTTGTGTCGTAGAAGACTATATGCAAAAATGAAAACAGGTGTGCGGATGTAGTTTTAAAAAAATTTGTTCGTCAGTGTTATTCTTACATTGCATTTTCAATTGAAAATAAAGGAAAATAAGGAGGGAGGGGCTGGTGAGAAAGAAGGCGGACACCACAGCAAGTTCCCACAGCAATGCATCTTTCCTCGGCCTCGACCGGGAGGGGCACATAGCTTCTCGGACACTCTAGGGGAAGACCTGTCTCAGCGGAGCGGCTGCTTGAAGAGAAAGGACAGATCTGAGAATACAGGCAACAAATAAAAACAACCTCTAAAACTGGCTCAGAGAAGTAATGATTGCTTCGAGAACTAACAAAGAATTAGACTGGTGAATTGAGATATATGGTTTTCACTAACTTAGTAATAAATAATTGATAACATGGCTTGTAAACATTTGAATTTTGGCTAATTAACCTGAAAAGGAAATAGGCTAAGAGGCAGAGGACCAAGAAAAAGGTAACATAACCAGCTTAGGAAGAGACATGTTTCACCATGTTATTTGTTATTTAGAGGGTTTTTCCTTTTGTTCTTTGCTCTGGTTAATATTATTAGGCTTATTGTGAATAAGCCCACATTTTATTTTCATTTTTTTTTTTATTCTTTAAGAATATGACAAAAATCATGATCTTTGTTGCTGTTTTTCTCTGGTTCTTACATGTTAGATTTAACACTATCCTTGTGTAAACACCACATAGGATTAAAAAACCTAAACAAGTAGTAAAATGAGTCCTGTCAACCAGCTTGAGGAGAAAACAAAATGTCCCTTTTCAAAGATAGTCTAGAACTTCAGATGGTGATGGAAATGTCATATTACCAAACCTAAAGTGATTTTTTACAATAATTTGCACCAAATGAGGGTTTCCATTTTGGGTTTTGGAATCCTAAAATCCGAAAATTTACACATATGTATATAGACTGATACTCTCTGTGCAGGAGATTAGTGGTAGGGGAGGTGGACAGAGGCAATTGGTCCCATGGAAGCAATAGCCAGATCTCCTTTCTTGAATCATGCTATCTGCTGATACCCTAAACCTAATCACTAAATAAGAACAGAGCCCAGGAGGGTGGATTTTGGAGCTAGGTGTATTTACCTTTGAATTTTAGCTCTAACATAAAATTATTAGACCTATGATCTTGAGTTTTCTAGAGTGTCATTTTACCCATATATAAAATGGGGAGAATATCCATTTTATAGGATGAAATGAAGTACTTTTATGTGATGTTATTGGCACAAAGTATTTGATAAATGAAAGTTATTATTATTTCACTTCTCAGGAGTAGTGGGATAAGATTAATATTCTCCCAAGAAATATAATTTCTCAACTCCAATCCTGAAACCAAGGAAATAATTTTCAGAGCTTGCATAAATGGAAAGGAAAACCCTTTAATATACTTTAAATGCTTATACTGTGCTATGCACATATATTATTTCACTTAATTTCCTTTCCCTGCTTAATTTTTCCCCATAGCACTTATCATCCTCTGCAAACATTTTTCTCGTTATCTCCCCTTAGTATAAAGCAAGTTACACAAGAGCAGAGATTTTTGTCTGTTTTGTTCATTGATGTTTCCTTAGCTCCTAGAATAGTGCTTGGCATATGGTAGGTGCTCAATAAATATTTGTTTCAAGAATGCATGAATCTGGGGTGCCTGGGTGGCTCAGTCAGTTAAGTGGCTGCCTTTGGCTGCGGTCATGATCCCAGGGTGCTGGGATCAAGCCCCATGTTGGTCTCCTTGCTCAGTGGAGAGTCTGCTTCTCCCTCTGTCCCTCCCCCTGTTTGTGTTTTCTCTTTCTTTCAATCTCTCTCATAAATAAATAAAATAAAATAAAAAAAGAATGAATGAGTCTACATAACCCTATGAGGGAGGCAATATGATTGTATTGGATAGGTAGTAAATTAATTATCTTTTGCAGTGATGCTTTGCAAGGTTCTAAACCTCCTTGAGTGATTCTTTTTTTTTTTTAAAGATTTTATTTATTTATTTGACAGAGAGAGTCAGCGAGAGAGGGAACACAAGCAGGGGGAGTGGGAGAGGGAGAAGCAGGCTTCCCACTGAGCAGGGAGCCCGATGCGGGGCTTGATCCCAGGACCCTGGGATCATGACCTGAGCCGAAGGCAGACGCCTAATGACTGAGCCACCCAGGCGCCCCTCCTTGAGTGATTCTTACTATTCTATATCTGCATGCCAAGAAGCCCTTGTAGCTGATGGTTAGGCTATTATGCACCATCCAATTATTCTAAATTTTCCATTGAAAGCACAGATATTGCCTAGGCCATTCTTATGGGCTCCTCCACTTTACAGGTTTCTACAAGGGACCTAGGCTTTCATAGGTCATTTGAAAGATGCATTGATTCTTCTATTGGTGGTTGTTTTTTTCTATCTCTCTTTAGTGAACTCAAGTCTCCTTCAGAAAGTTATTTATTCTTCTTTAAACCATGAATTCTTAGCTATAAATCTCAGATTGATGGATTGGTGGATACTGAAAGAATCTCCGGGGAAAAGACCAGATAGGGGGAATGATAAGCTATAGCAGTCAATCCTTCTCTTTTGCTATTTAAAATGCTCTAATGAGGGTGCCTGGGTGGCTCAGTCATTGGGCGTCTGCCTTCAGCTCAGGTCATGATCCCAGGGTCCTGGGATCGAGCCCTGCATCGGGCTCCCTGCTCTGCGGGGGGCCTGCTTCTCCTTCTCCCACTCCCCCTGCTTGTGTTCCCTCTCTCACTGTGTCTCTCTCTGTCAAATGAATAAAAAATAAAAAATCTTAAAAAAAAAATAAAATGCTCTAATGAGAAGTAAAGCAAAGCACAGGCACATAGCAATACAGTTGTTTGGCCAGAACATACAGCCTCATAAATGGAATAATTAAGATAGCTGATTTCTGCCATTTATGTTGAATTAGAATCAAACTGTCTTTTAGCAGTGGATATCTATAGCTGAATTTTGTACTAAAGACATAGTCTAAATGTCATGTTTTTGAACTGAGTATTTCTCAGAGAGCAGGTGTGAGATTTTTTTTTTCTTGAAATTCAAACCATTTTGACAGCATCCTATTTTTAGAAAGCCTTTCTCTGTAAAATGGCAAAACAATATCCAAAAGTAATTAGAAAAACATCCTGGGAGAAGGCTGTGTTCTGGTTGTACCATGATAATAATAGGCAGAATAAGAAAATGTAATGCTGTTAAAATTTAAAACTCATAGTGTTTTTATTTTATGGTTATGAAGCATATTGAATATGTTTACTTTAGCAACCTCATCAAGCTACAGGATAAAAATTATGCCTCATGAAAATTTTTTTCATCTGCAATACATGCCACGGCCAGTTGAAATACAACAAGGTTATTATTGTGTTCAAATAGAATCTTATTCTGACCTATTTTTAAGAGCCCTGGACTGGAAATAAGGAACCTGAGTTTTAGTATCTGCTGACATAATCTTCCTAAATATTAGTTTCCTCTACAATAAAACAAAAGGATTAAATTTAAATGATTTTTTGTTTCCTTTTAGCTCTAATATTTTATGCCTCACTGACAGGGTTCTCCATACCTTTCAATTGTTCAGTCGTGTCATTTTTCCAAAACAGTGTTCCATAGAATATTTTAAATTTGCTTAGTGCCCTCATGTAGGTGAAAACATATTTTAATTTTATACACTATTTAAATTTCACACTTGTATATTTCATTAGCTTGTGTTTCACAGTAGTCTTGGTGGTTAATCTGTGGTCAATGCATACGTTTTCACTTACATAAGCAAATTATTGTCTTTTACAACCCACTTCTTAACAATTTCCTTATCTTGCAAATAATGTATTTTATATTTGTTCTTTCTCTTGTTTGCCATAACATGTATTTTCTGTTACTGAGATGAGTGAAATGTTTGGTTCTCCTCTACCCCTCCTACTGGATGTGGAATCTTTTTAGAAAGTCACACTGCTGTACCAGACATTCATAAAAAATACCAGTGTTTGTGCTTTTATAAGGTCAAATCATATGGCATTTCCATTTTTGTAAGTCAAAAATGGCCAAACATTGGCAGTTTCATGTGGTTCAACCCACTAACTTGTTAATTATCATAGCAGTGTAAGTCTTTACTATTTTTATAATTCAGTAACCGAAGTTAGTTCTTAAATGAGTAAGTGAAATAGTGCAAAGAATACACAGAGGTTTTGGTGAAAGACTGATCTGGGATTGAATTCTGCTTTTCTGCCACTAGAATGTTCCTTGGGCAAGTTGCTCAACCTCGCTGAGTTTCAATTTCTTCCTTTGTAAAATGGAATTGCTGACACCTGCCTCACAAGCTTGCTGAGAATGTCCATGATTCTCAGAATGATGCCTGTTACATGCTTCCCACTCAGTCATTGGTGATGATACTGTTACAGTGTAACCATCATAGTACTCCTTCAATCATAAGTATCTAAATGTTCAGCTATTAAAACAAACAAGTGGACCTAAACAGACTAAGTGAGAAATGGTTACGAGAAGGGGCAAATTTCTGGAATCTTATCCTCTAGGACAGTGTAGGCTTTTGACAAGGTTACTAAGGGACATTTTGAGGGAGAACAGGAAAGCTGTCTTTCATGTCATCCTCAGATAACTATCTCTGGAGTAATAATTCCATAATTTATCTGGCATCTGCAAATTTACTTCAACTGTTCTCCTTTTTATGTTTTGTTTTTTGAGAGGAAACTGCTTTTATGAAAACTATGGACTACTACGTTGTACATAAATAGAGCAAATAGATTTTAAATTTTACTCTGTAAAATTGAGCTAAAAAAATGTCATAGAGATTAAATGTTCACAAGTGCTCTATATGTTTAATGCCTACTACATAAATAAGTTGAATATTTTACTTAGTCTAAAATGACTCCCATGAGACCTGAGTCTAGACCTAGACTGGAAGGGACAAATCTTGAGCTCTCCTCCTTTTCTCTGGATGCTCCTGTGCTTGTTGATCCTGTAGCTATGTACTGATGACTCATGAATTCAGATTTTTAGGCTTTGGTTATTTTTTTCCTGAGATTCAGACTTCTATTTCTCCTGCCTCCTGTACGTCTTCTCCTGAATCTTCCACGAGTACTTTCACTCTGCATACCTACAATGATCTCATCCTTTTCCCCATTCCAAACTTGTTCCTCTTTCTGAACTCTCTGTCTGGAATAAAGCCTTGCCTCAATCTGTCCCTCAGGGTAGAGATGGGGCATCATCCTCAGCTTCCTGTTCCATCTCTCCGCTCCCAGACCCAAGTCCTGTAGGGTTTTTAATTCTTTGGGATTTGGTGAAAATGGGCTTAGAGGAAACCCCAAATAATTGTTTTATTTTGTGATAGGTTTAGGTCATGCTCCCTGACCACCTGGCTTCCCCCCCCCCTTTTTTTTAAGGATTTTATTTATTTTTTGACAGAGAGACAGCGAGAGAGGGAACACAAGCAGGGGGAGTGGGAGAGGGAGAAGCAGGCTTCCTGCTGAGGAGGGAGCCCGATGCGGGGCCCGATCCCAGGACCCTGAGATCATGACCCGAGCGGAAGGCAGATGCTTAACGACTGAGCCACCCAGGCGCCCTAGCTTTCCCTTTTCTAAACCAAAGACCTGATATTATTAGACATTCTGTCATGGAAGCCCCTTCCATCCCCATGATCTTTCTAACTGTGCTCTGAACTTTCTGAGCTCTGTTGAAACCTATGTCCAGGGCAACCTCAGGTATCCCTTATGGCTAGTGTACTGTGGTGAAGAGGGGAGAAAATGCACAGTGTAAGCACTGGATAGGGACTCTAACAAACAGAGGTGTTATTCTAGATGGAAAGAGTTTGCTATTTTTTTTTCACTTTGAAAGTTTATCTGATCAGAGACCTCCAAAAGTTGATATAAAGTTACTACATCCTGACTCAAGAGGATTACATACTGCTGACTTCAGCATCAGAATTTCTTTTTTGCAGGCATGATTCTCATTTGTCTTCTGAATTAATTCCAATGGACAGGAGCCAGTTTTAACTCTGTGACCTACAACACTGGCATTGTTTACAGGAATGTTCACAGGAGAACAAAGCAGCAACCTTTTTTTTTTTTTCCCCCTGTTGGTGAACTGGGCTTGGGGTCCGTTAGAACTTCTGAGTTCGGATCCCAGTTACACACTAGCTCTGTGCTGAGGGAAAGTTTCCTAGCCTTTCGGGGGTCTGCTTTTTTCATAGTACTTGCCTTGTCAAGGATTGTGTAGTTTAGACATGTGTACAGAGCACCTAGCACAGGGCCTAGGATGCAGGAAATTCTGAGGAGTGGTAAGTAGAGGCTACAGCTATTCTTAATGGAAAGGGAGGAGGACTAACTGACGAGCAGCCTCACTGCCAGGCCTTGTTACGGGAGAATTTATGTTCCTGTCCCAGACCTGTGGGATTTCAGTGGTCAAATACGTCTGCTACCAGAATCTTGTCCAACAACCCTGTTTCTCCCCTAAATTGGACAGGAACAGTCACATTACATGACCAATATTTATATATCAAATTTTATTTTCCTTATGCTTCCTTTAATTGTGGAGAATGTTCTATAGAAAAATGTATTGGGGCCCCATGAATAATAAAATTTACCATTAAAACTCTTAATCTCATTAAGGAAAATTCCACATTTTAAAGTGTGCATTTACTTCTCTCATACAGATTCAGTTCACACAGTCTGTTACACACTCATTGTTAAAATACTCTATACAGTTAACTTCACATTTTCCCCACAGATGTTGAATATGCAAGCAGACACAAGGCTTATGCATCCTCTGTCAGGGAATGAAATTGCCTAGAGGGGTTCTCTCGGTAGAGGTAAAGCTTTGTCTTGGAAATGATTATGTGATTTGGCAACGAAAGGTTAATATTCCTTACCCTGTCAGCTGTGGTATAGCCTGGAGCCTCTCCACTTGAATTGCCTCCATCACTGAGTTCCAGATAAGTCTGCGTATGTCCACGGAATGTCTGCCCTGTGTCTGTGATGAGTTGATAGTTTGCCATATCAGTGAGCAGAGTATATTGGCACCAAAGTCAGAAGAGATTTCTGAAGAGAATTCATCCCAGGAGAGGAGGAGTCAGCTACAACAAGCCTTAATCACCAGAGGGTGGAGTGATTCTGAGCCCAGTTTGATGTGGGTCATGAGGTATCCTTTCTCGGTCACTCCCTGGACAGGGCTGAGTCCTGTAAAGACTGAGGAGGAGCAAGTGGGCTGGACATAAATGCTATTTCACTAGAGAATGCACACCTCATTTGAGCATAAGACCACTGCTTCAGCAGCCTTCAGCAAAATACATAGTGCAAGAGGCAGAAAGGTGTGTTCCTCTCTTTCCATGGATGCTCTAACTGGAGGTTTCTAAATTCTTTTGATCAACATCTATATCTATTAAAAAATATCTAAGCCCTCTCATATTAATATAGCATATATTTTATGAAACATACACAAAAGTGAAAATTAAAAAGGATGAAACAAAAATTGAACAGAAAACCTAATATTTTCTTCACACTCCTAAAGGTTTGCCTTGTGTCTTCCATGGAGTGAGCCCCTATCTTGCAGACCACTGTTCCAGAGCATCAGTGGGAAAGGCCTGTTGGCGTAGCTCTTCCTGGCAAAGGCGCCCACGCTGTAATGAGTGTGCACACATGTGAGACCCGTGCTAAAACTTCATGCAGTTCTACGTATATTGAGTAAAAGCTTTACTGCATCGTTTAGTAAGTATCATGCAATCAGAAATTCTTTTAAACCAATGGTTATGGACAAGGACACATTAGGGATTGAGCCTCGGACAGCATTAAAGGGGTGTACCTGAGGATTCTTGTCCTTTCTCTTTGCAAGTGTTTCTGCAGTATTTTAGCTAATTTGCATGCCTTGAATACCCTTAATTTCACTAAGGAAAATCGACTTCTAACTTTCAACTTAACTGGTTGAAAGTAAAACTGGTTATTAAGGTAATACTGAGGCTATCCCCTTTCTGATATAATGCTAGCTGGCACATACCCCTGGACTGTATATTCCAGATACCACTTCAGCTGACTACACGTAGAAATGAAGCTTAAATTGTCATAAAATTATACTGAAGTGTATTAAAGTACATGACAGATCTTGTAACATTGGGTTACCATTTTACACTGAAGCTTATGATCTTTGATTTGCTCCAAAGTATCTTAGCTGGTGAGGGGTGGATCAAACCCTGAACTCAGGTGTAAATGACTTTCAATCCCATGTTCCCTTTGTAATATCAGTGCACTGGCTACATGTACTTCTGGTGCTGGCCTCCTGGGATTGAACCCTTTGCCCCTCGGCCACTTTTTAATAAAGTCTAAAATTTAGTTAATAGTAATATACCAATAGTAGAAAATAAGGAATCCACCTCTTCTGCTGACCTGGTCCCTCCTATAACTCTTTCTGAGGAGAGGAAAGACAATCCCTACCAGAATTATGAGCTTTTGCTTACATTCCCAAAAGGTGGCTTTGGTTGCTTTGACCCTTACGACGCTTTGCCTCAAGGAAATTGGAATATGTTTTCCAGGGCCTGGAGGACATTTGTGTGAAGGCTCCTGGCCTCTGAGGGCCATGACCCAAAGGCAAGGGCTGGTCTGGACAGCAAGGTGGAGATGAAGGGCTAGAGGATACGCCTGGGTGGGACCATGCCAACAGCAGAAGTGAGGAGTTCAGGGGCACCTGGGTGGCTCAGTTGTTAAGCGTCCGCCTTTGGCTCAGGTCATGATCCCGGGGTCCTGGGATCGAGCCCCACCTTGGGCTCCCTGCTCCACTGGAAGCCTGCTTCTCCCTCTTCTGCTCCCCCTGCTTGTGTTCCCTCTCTTGCTGTGTCTCTCTCTGTCAAATAAATAAATAAAACCTTTAAAAAAAAAGTGAGGAGTTCAAGGTGGTCCAGACCAGAAATAGGCTAGACAGGCACTAGGGGATTTTAGATGGTGCAGCCTGTGGTAGGGGTCAACTAGCCTTGGCCAGAAGAACGTAGGCCTGGGACAGAGAAAGAATAACCCCAAATGAAAAAACAGTTATCCAAAACCAAATAGAAACCCAGACTGTTTAGTAAGAAGAATGTGGATACTGAAAAACTTCTGTTTTGCCAGATTGGGGAATTTCTGCTTCCTTTTATCTGCTAGCATTGCTACTGCAGTACTTTTCCCCTGGACCTTACGAAGCTTCTGATACGTCCTAAACCAGAGTGAGTTTTCCACAGTGTTCCCCACCCAGCAACTCAGTAGGGCCCAGGTAATTCCAGAAAGGTACCAATGGCTCCGGGTCTTTTGCTATTCCTGTGTACTCTATGTCCTGAGCCTACTCACTGACCCCAGGGTCCTCCTCACAGAACCTCCCAGGACATTTCTCTGATTCTCACACCCAGAGGATTCCTGGTGGCCACTCTGACTGGCCAGAGTACTTGAGGTAGAGGTCCCCTTGAAGGCACCCCCTTTGAACCCTTGCTATTGGTTATCTGATTCATAAAAGGGACTCTCTCATACCTATTACTCAATAAGAACAATGTCATTGGTATTTGACAGAACAGGAATTGTTTGAAGGGGCTTTTACAGATCTATTGGGACAATAGCCATTTCCATACTGATGACATTGCAGTATCTCAAAACAAGAGCTATTTTGGGCAGGACTTCAAAACTGTACTCTCTAGATCCAAAGTGAGTTTTACTTGTATATGGGACTTGTATATGTATATGTATTTGACTTGTATATGATTGTTTTTTAAATGCCCTCGAAAGGTTTCATTTAACTTAAAAACTTAAAAATCAAGGGTTATCTTTTTCCACAGAAGTCCTTTGATTTTATGGCTCTGTGTAGATTCTAGGAAAGGAAGAAAAATGTTTTATGGCCAGAAAATGCCAAATCCTGGGCCAGGGCCTTATATAGTCCTGAGCCTCAGAAATATAGAAAGACCTATGGGCCTATTAGGGCTTTATATAATGACTTAAAGGGATACAATTTTGGTTTAGGAGTTAGAATTTCCAAATTTATTAAAAATGTGCATCATCATCATCACTGTCATCATTATTATAACAATAGTAATGGTTTTTATTCCATTTTTGAGTGCTTTCTCTGTGTCAGCCTCCATGTTAAGAAGTGCTTCACATATAGTAACTTATTTAATCTTCAGTAAATTTATTAAAAGGGAATGGAGGACATACTCAGTGCCCAGATCTTGGTTTCTAAACACGCTTCCTCAACAGAAGGAATCAGAGCTCTTTGGAGACATGGCTAATGCTAAGGTTAGGGCAGAGAAAAATTTAAGATGAGTGTGAACATCGTGCGGTGTGAGAAAGTAAGGAAGTGCCCCAAAAGCAAAAGGGTGGGGTATGTCAAAGGAGCCAAGCCAAAAGAACTCCTAAAGGCCAGATTTAGAATACTGAGCAATAAAGTAAATAATGTAGTATTGAGTTATAATCCAACATATAAAATAAATATACATGAGTGCATATTAATATAAATAAATAATTTAATAAATTAATAAACAGTGAAGAAGAGACACATTTTCCTTACAGAAGAATTCCAAATAATGTGTGTAAGTACTCCTATGTCTAGGAGTAAGAGCTTAACCCACTCCTCCACCCCACTTAGGGTGGGCTAGGCTTAGTGACTCACTTCCAAGGAACAGAGTATGGAAAGAGAACAATAGTAATTTACAGGGGAGGGGTGCCTGGGTGGCTCAGTCGTTAAGCATCTGCCTTAGGCTCAGGTCATGATCCCAGGGTCCTGGGATCGAGCCCCGCATCGGGCTCCCTGCTCGGCGGGAAGCCTGCTCTCCCTCTCCCACTCCCCCTGCTTGTGTTCCCTCTCTCGCCGTGTCTCTCTCTGTCAAATAAATAAAATCTTTTTTTTAAAAAAAGTAATTTACAGGGGAGAAACCTGGCAAATACCACATGATGGTATTTGTGATGAAGGTTACCATCATTTAGTGATATTGTGCCAGTGTCACCCATCCCTTATATGATGTGATGATAAGAGCTCTTCATCTCCAGGGTACTCTTTCCCAAAACCCATAAGATCATTCTAATTTTGGTAGGAATATGAGAGAAACATCAGATAAGCCCAGATTGGGGGTCTACAGAGTAGCCAGCCTCTCTTCCTCAGGACTGTCAAGGTCCTAAGGAAAAGCCTAAGAAACTGTTACAGAGCAGAGGAGACCAAGGAGATATGTCAACTAAATGCAATGTGGCACCCTAGATTGGGTCCTGGAACAAAAGAGGACATTAATGGAAAAACTGGCAAAATCCAAATAAAGTGTGGATTTTAATTAATAGTTGTGTGCCAAGATCAACTTTATAGGTTTATTTTTTTTTAATATTTATTTATTTATTTGAGAGAGAGAGCAAACAAGCAGGGGGAGGGGCAGAAGGAGAGGAAGAGAGAGAATCTCAAGCAGACTCCCCACTGAGCAGGGTTCCATGTGGGATTCGATTCCACAACCCATGAGATCATGACCTGAGTCAAACCCAAGAGTGGGACGCTCAACCAACTGAGCTACGCAGGTGCCCCATCAGTTTTATAGTTTTACACATGTACTTTTATAATATGAGACATTAACAGTGGAGGAAGCGAGGGTATTACGGGACACTCTGCACTATCTTTGCAGCTTTTCTGTGAATCTAAAATTATTTCATATTTCAAAATAAAAAGTTTATTGAAATAGATAAATGAATAAGTAAATAAAATAGTTGAAAAAAATTTAAAAAGTAATACAGACTTATTTTTAAAAAATCAGAGTATTGTATTGTAGACAATGAAAAGCAAAAATTCCTTTCTTCTCTAAGTAGGAACTCCAAACCCACCCCATTCCAATCCGAGAAGTGAATATAGTTTAATAATTTGGCATAACTTTTCCCTGATATTTTCTATGATCTATACATACATACTTTAAAATGTGTAACTGGAATCTTGCTTTTCATACTATCCTGTGACTTATTTCTTCTCTACTAAATACTAAATCATGGACTTGGTTTCAAGACAGAATGTAATGATTTTCCAGGTGCTTTTTTAAATGTTCGTAAGAGTATTGCTTCCATAGGGGCATTAACTATCAAGTCTACCTTATTTTATTTTTATGTATTTATTTTTAAATATTTTATTTATTTATTAGAGAGAGAAGGAGAATGCACAAGCGGGAGGAGGGGCAGAGGGAGAGGGAGAAGCAGGCTTCCCCACTTGAGCAGGGAGCCCGATGCGGGGCTCGATCCCAGGACCCTGAGATCATGACCTGAACCAAAGGCAGATGCTTAACTGACCGAGCCACACAGGTGCCCCTCTTATCTTTAAGCCTTTTAGATGTATCCTATAGATAAGTCTTAGGCATTTCTAAATTTTTGTCATATTACCCAAGATTATTACCTGCTCTGCTCTAAAAAATAGTATTTGGTAATCATGGATTTTTAAGAAACAAAGATCAAGAAAATAAAGCTGTTCATCATTAAAAAAAAAATAGAAGTAAGAAAGCTGTTGCTCGTTGACCACATTTAGGTCATAACTTTGTAGGTGGATTAGTATCCATAACTGAAGCTGTTAGTGTATGTGTATGTATCTGTGTGTGTGTGTATGTATATATGAATACATATGTAAATTTAAAAGCATTATTTTACTGCTAGCTCAGGTAGGGTAAAATGGTAACCTGATTATCTGAGCTCAGAGCCAGAGAAATTACTAATTTGAATAAGGTTTTCTTTATTTTCACCCCTCTTGTAACACGATCCGAGTTGGGACTTCAGTATGGTTCTGTCGTAAGCATCATGCTGCAGTGCCTCCTGCCCACGCTGGATAGCCCTGCTGTAGAAGCTGAAGAGAGTTACACATCCGTGGGCACTGTTTCCTGTGCAACCCTGGGGGACTGTGTGCATGTTTGAGTGTGTAGGAGGGTCTTCAGCACGCTCCTCAGGCCTTTTCTCCTATCCTATTTCTCTCCCATTTTCAGCCCATGTTTTAATGGTCCTTCACTCGTCAGACTCACCGTGCCATTCCTAACCTCCTGTTTCTCCACCAATGGCTGGCATATCCTGCAGAGAAAAGTGAAGCTAAATGTTAGGAATTATTCCCATGTCCTACCTCCCTGACACAAATCTACAAGCTGATATACTCCCCCTTAACCTACTTTCTCTGGGTTTTATAGGAAGAGGCATAATACTATTAAAAGCATGGGTTTAAAAAAAAAAAAAAAGCATGGGTTTTGGAATCAGGAAGAAATGTACCTGTTTCCTGTTCTGCCACTGTAGCTTGTGTGACCTTGAACAATGTACTTAAAACCTAATTTTCAATTCCCCAGTCTGTTGAATGGGCATGATTATAGTACCTACCTGGTAGTATTAGAAGATAATGCAGGGTCTGTCAGCTTAGCGTGGTATCTGGCACAGTAAGTGCCTGACATGCTGAGTGACCATAGTTACTTCTTTTTGTTCCAGATAAATCCACCCTCTGGGGTCTCACTCAGCTAGTAAACTTCTCCTATTGCTTTGGCTTTGTCTTCTGTCTATAAATTGCTCACGTCTCCTCTGGGTTAAAAGTAAATAAGAACCCAAAACCCTCCCTTGATTCTACCTTTATTTCCTACTAATGTTCCATGTCTCTTTTCTCACAGTCAAGCTCTTTAACAGGGTACGGTATCCTGCTTCACTTCACATTAGCTCTTAGACTAAAGCAATCTGGATTCCATGCCTCTTACACCAAAACTGTTCTTGCTCAGGTTGCCAGAGAAACCCCCCCCCCCCCCGTCCCGACAAAGCAGACATCTGCTTTTTGCTTACCTCTCATCCTTTCCCCTTCTCGGGAGCTGCCCTTCCTCTGTGGATCTTGATGTAAATGTCAGTTCAGGTGCCCTGCTCTGGAGTTCAGCCCCAGGAGTGGACACAGGACCCCCAGTCAGGCCAAGCAAACAAGCAAGTCAGGGGAGTGGCAGATGGTGGCATTATCTTCCTGCTACCCTGATCCCCCTGGACATTCTCCTTTCCTGTCTTTTCTGGGGGTGAATTCTTCAGTTTTTCCTTGGAGTGTGTGATCTGCCTCATATTCCTTCAATATAGTTCTTTTTGCTTATGTGGGACAATTGGTTCTGTTGCTTACAGCAAAAGGACCCAAACTGATACAAGTTCTTTGACGCTTCTTCGATGCCTCACATATAGTTGACCCCTCCCTCCTCCTTTCATCCTTGAACCTAGTGTATGTCTCTAGTTCTATGTCTGTTCTATGTCTGTGTCAACTGTACCAGTTCATAATGCATGAATTATAATCATGTATCCATATATTTCTTTTTTCCACTAAAATGTGAATTTTTTGAGGAAAAGGACCATATTTTATTCATTTATGTATTTCTAGCTCCTAGCATACAGGAGTAGGAGATCTTACCATATAGCCGTTGTTCCCAACAAATATTTGTTGACATATTTAGTGTTACTAAAAAACCCCAAAACACTACTATGCGATTCACACAGAGAATAAGTTTGTCTTAGGGTATGTTTAATGAGTCTCTTCCATTATAAATTTAGGACAAAATTTTAGCCTCACTGTGTAACATAATTGGACCTTTTTAGTGGAGAAACTAGGTCAAGGAACTGGTGTAGTGTAGGGAAAGCAAAACTGTAGACATTTTAAAAGCTAGTGTGAGTTTCTGTATATAAAAGCTCAGTCAACATGTCTGTTTAAGGTACTGTTTTAGCTAGATATATTATGATTTTATATGAAATTGTTCTTTTCCCCCCATATTTACAAGTGTTTGAATTCTGGTTAGATTTACTGCAAGCGGAAATTCTTAGAGAAATAGCCAAAAAGTCAGGAATATTTGTGGGTCCTTATTTGTGGACTGACATTTAAGAGTTTAGGCACAGGATTACTGAAGGGAAAGCAGTCCTACAGCATGCAGTTAGACCACGGCTGCTGCTCGTCCATATGGCACTTATATGCAATTTAGGACAAGACATCCCTTCCTTAAAACACTTTACTTCCACCTTTAGGAAATTGTCAACATAGACTGATTTTATTAGAACAGGGTGCTTTCCTGCCATCTTCTGGAAAACTGAACTAATAGATATCCACACCTAGGAAATCTGTGATATGCTTGCCCCAACCCCACCCCCTGGCCCAGAAGTGGCACCCTTGTTCAATGGACAGCCTGCATTGTGGTGTATATGGCAGCTTGAGCTATAGGACTGTATTTAGCATTCTCTTCTGGTATGTGGATTTGCTACCAATTAACAATTACCCAAGTGATTCTCAGACCACATCCAGACCATTGTCTTCTATAGAATTGAAATAGGGTACCCAAAGTGCTGAGTTTAGGCTGTTGCCTACCTTCCTTGAAAAGTATAACCTCAAGGATTCTGAAGCACTAACTGTGGCTTCACAAGGATCCACTTTCAGTTCCCAACTTCCTTCTGGGACAAGATTTCTAAGTACAAATTTTAGGTTTATGGTAAAGTACCAGAAGCTATGGCCAGTATTTGACCTTTGTCATTTTTTATACTTCCTTAGTCTAGAATTTGGAATCCCTGTTCCCGTGCAAATCCTGTGGTTGATGCTTAACATATGTAGCCAGCAAACTATTTTGTTCTCTGAATACAAATGAACCCTTGCTTATTTTCTCATAAATAATGAAGTTTTGGATCTAAAAGAATTTGGATATAGTTTGTTTCCCTTGTTTTTTCCCTCTAGGTTTGCTCTCTGACCTGTGTGTTCGTTGGGGGCCTGGTATGCAGTGAGCCAGAGCAATTTACTCTAGGCATATTCTAGTTTTTAACCTTTTGGGAGGACCAGCATGACAGGAGAGCTATGATCCCAGTAAAGTTGGGAGGTGAGTAGAACATTCTGAGGATAGGTACAGGCTGTAGGGGAACTTGTTTACTTTGGAGCTGGAGTGGTGAATGGGGTTCCCCAGGGGACAGTGGAAAAGGAGAGAAGCTGTGAGATATGAGTTAGATGGGAAGATGCCTGGACCAGTACAAAACAAGCACTAGGTAAGGATCGATGATCATACAGGCTATATTTTCAGTAGTGACCCAGATGGTAGAGATTTAAATTGTCCTGCTACTGATTGGTCTGAGAGTTCTGGTAACATTGCATCAGAACAGACGCCTGCTGAGGCCCCAGGTGCAGAGGAGGTCTGGAGAAACAGCTGCTGGCAGGCTGGTCTGTAAGCTATGGTTGGCTCAGGAACTGGCCTTGGATGGATGGAGGCTTCTGGCCATGACAGTAACTCAGCTGACACTCATTGGATTCTAAGTGTTCGGTGGGATTAAAAGGCCTCTTGCCTCCTTAGAGCTGCCAAAAAGAGACACATTAACAACTATAAAATAAAATAGGATGAACTGAGTGCTACAACAGAGTTTCTGAATGATAAAATCCTGCAGGAGTGGAACAGAAGGAGCATTTTACCCTCTTGAAAGGAACCTTTTCCAAGAAGGTGACCTTTAGAAATGAATATGTTTCTGTTTGTTCATGATTTTTAAAGGAAAACATCATTATTTTAGAAAAATGGAAGTATAGAATATATGTAAGAATCAGAAAAAAGCATACTTTTAAAATGTTTTTATTTTGAAATAATTATAGATTTGTAAAAGAGTTGCAGAGATAATACAGAATGTCCCCATATGCCTTTTGCCCAGCTTCCTCTAATGTTAACATCTAACATAACCATGATATATTTATCAAAATTAAGACATTAGCATTGGTACACTAGTGTTAACTAAACTATAGACTTTTTCCCTCAGATTTTTCTATCTGTTCCCTTGGTGCCCCTTTTCTGTTCCAGAATCTAGTCGAGGATCCCACATTGTGTTTAGTCATCATCTTTTTAGTCTGCTCTGGTCTGTGACGGTTCACAGTTTCACTGTCTTTCCTTGTCTTCTATAACCTGGATACTTTTGAGGAGTAGTGGTCAGGTATTTTCTAAAATTTGTCCCTCAATTTGAGTCTGTCTGGTGTTTTCTCCTGCATAACAGATTATGGATTTGGGGGGAGGATACCACAAAAGTGATGTGCCCTTCTCATTTCATAAATTAGAGGGCTCATATATCCACACAGCTGATTCCTGGTGATTTTAACCTTGCTCACATGGTTAAGGTGGTGGTTGCCAGTAAAATTATTGTTTTTCTCTTCCCATGCTCTCTATTCTTTAGAAGCAAGTCACTAAGTTCAGCCGCGCTCAAGGTGAGGGGACTTGAGCTTCACCTCTTGGAGGGAGGTCTATCACAAAAATCTGTGGGCATATGTTAAAAGGATCACAGTCCTTAGTAAATTTGGGAGATGGCATTTTGAAGCCATGCAAATATCCTTCTTCTCCTGAACATTTTCCACACTGATTTTAGTGTTTATCAATGAATCTTGCCTGTAACAATTATTACTATGGTGTCATAATGATGATTTCCTATTTCCCTCATTCCTATACATTTATTAATTGGAATTAATAATTGAATTCCTTTTGGTAAGGAATGTCACTCCTACTTTTATTTATTTGTTCAGTCATTTGTTTACATCAGTATAACTCATGGATGTTTATTTTATGCTTTAGGTTATAACTCAGCATTGTAGTTATTTATTACATTGATCAAATTGTTTCAGCTTTGGCCATTGAATATGTATTTTTGAGAAGCTGGAGAAGGTCATCATAGGCTGAGAACACAGGATGAGTAATGATCTGGTAGGGGAGGAACCCGATGCGATCAGGGAATCCAGGGTGGGTCTTGCTCTAAAGGGCTGAGGATGAAGGGACTGGGGTGACAAGCACTGGCCAGGACGCCAGCGAGGCCAGCACTGAAGAGAAAGCAGCAAAACAGCTGAGTTGGCAGCTGTTTCAAAGCACAGTAACTAATGAATCACTGGACCATTTACAGGGACGCCATCTAGAGTTTTGTTTTGAATTCTGCTGAGTAAAGTGTGATGTGAGGGACTAATTAGAGTTTTCCTCATTGGCTCTGAGATTTTTTTCCTTCCAGTAGGGGATATTTCCAGCTACAGTTTTTAATAAGGATTGAATTCTTAATAGTTTTTATTAAGCTTTACACTTTATATGGCTCAATCTCAACAGAGACCAGAGCTCACTTGACTACTGGGAAAATCATTTGGTTTCTGTCGTTTATGTATTATCCTTTGATTGCTCTTTCCCGCTCACTGGGGCCAGTGGGGTGTTGCTATGCTTCAGTGCTTAAAGAAGGCTCACTTCTGGTCGTGCAGACTTATCTTTGAATTGCACACCAGAAGGGGTCCCTGCTGCTGGCTGGCTGGCTACAGGAACTTGGGCAAGTCTTTTCTCCTCTCTGAGCTTCTCTTTCTCCAGCACTGAAAAGGAGATAATTTGCCTGCCTTACAGGTCTGTCGTGAGAAATAAATAAGATGATTGATTTAAAAGATCACCTAGCATCGTGCTTGGCCTATTGTACTCAATAAATGCTATGAGAATCTGACTTGAACAGAGAGCATCCTTAACAGTTTATCCAGTCTATTCCTCTGTCTGTGGACCAGAGAGTGCCCCCAACATTCAGGCTAAATGTTTTGTATTTTCTTTTCTAATATTTCCAAACATGTGGACTCCATAGTCATCTTCAGCAATGGTGAAAACATTTATTTAGAACCTCTTATATCTTGGCATTATATGGCTATGTGTATTACAGAGATAAATAAAATATGTCTTGGGTACCAAAAAGTTTACAATATTGTAGGGGATACAGTTACACAGACAGAATTAAAATACAGCACATTAAGTGCTATAACTGGGGGTATGAACATAGTAATATGAGTGCAGTATGAGAAAGAAATGAATTTTTCCAGACTTAGGAAAAGTTCAGAGAGAAGTTGACATTTGAGCTGGGCTTTTATCCCAAATTGGAATTTGTTAGGAAAAGGTTGTGTGTGGGGAGGGGGGGGAGGAGAGGGAACATACTGGTGTTGGTGGCGTTCCGGGTAGGGTGACTAGCACATGCAAAAGCTTGGAAGCAGGAACAAACATGGCATGTACCAGTTTTATGTGACTTGAGTGTCAAGTACGTAGATGGCTAGTTGGGGCAGGTAAGTCCATGGGACTGGAGAAGTGAGTTGGAGCCATGCTAAGGAGTTAAGACTTTATCCTAGTAAATAGAGAAGTCACATAATTAGACCTGTGTTTTAGAAAATCATTTTTGTAACAACTTGAAAGATCAGTCAGTAGTGGGAGGGCTGAAAGTGGTGAGCAGGTTATTGTCATAGGCCAGGTAAGAAAAGACAAAGGCTGGCATGAAGCTATGACAGTGGGATTGGAGAGCGGGAAAGAGTGTCAGTAATTTGGAGGTATGTATGTCAAGACTTTGGTGGAGTCAGGGAAGAGAAAAGGATAAACCAAAGATGCCTCTGAGGTTTGTAGTGTGAATGACTGAAGGAATGGAATGTTATTAGCTGAGACATAGACTAGATAGAACTCTTTTTTTTAGTTTGCTGTTGGATGCCATGCTCTTCTGGGCACTGGAGCTACGGAGAGAAAACACATCATCTCCTCTCTCAAAGAATTTGAGAGAATTTACTATCCTAGTGAATAGACAGAACCAACCAACCAACAACCCCTGTCAATAACACATTGATTATATACTAAATGCTATAGGAACATGGGAAAACAAGCATTTAAGTCCAGCCACTACAGTAGAGAAAGGTTTCACAGAGGAGGTACCATCTGAGCTTCTACCGAAAAGATGAATGGATGGTTACTAGGGAGTTAAGAGGGCAGTGGCTAGTCCATGGTGAGGAAGTAACCTTTGATAGGTTAAAAAAAGAATGAAAGAGGAGGAATTGTAAATGAAATGGCTGGTTACCCCATTAGATTGTAAGTGGGGTGAGGGCAGGGTCCATGTCTCTTTTGCTCAGCATCATATCTCTGGGGTGAGTGGTAGGAGAAAGAACAGGAGAAGCAGGAAGTGTGGTAGTGGGAAACTGTTCTACACTGGGGTGAGGATATAGAGATAATAAATCTGAATTGTTTTTTATAAAAGTTGAGTAGGAAAAGGAAAGTGTGAGAACATGGCAGGTTTTGAGGGAAATAAACTGATAAAGAGAAATGAAGTGGCTCAGTAGTCTCAAAGATTCTTCTAGAAGCGGATGCAGAGAGGTCTCCATTGAAGCCCTCCCTTTATATTTTAACACAAGTAGAGCCCTTGGAAAATCTGACTGGACTGTAGACTGTAGAGTCTGCCTGGTGGGCAAGGCAGAGTGGTTTACCCAACTTCATGTCTGTAACTGTAAAATCAGTGCCCCTCCACGACCCTCACCCCATCTATTGAAGGGTGATGGTGGTGATGGTAGAAGAGAGTGGGATTATTTAAGCAAATGTCTAAGTAACTACTTATCCCACTGGCTAGGGTGAATAGCCATAACTGCTTTTGATCTTTCACACTGGCAGTATTTCAAACCTTTTATTTATTTGGACCCTATTCTCCTCTCCACTCTGATACTACGCATTTCTCTCTCTCCCCAATCCCCCACTGAAGTATTGATATTTCAAGGGAAAAGAGATAAGATTTTCATTCCAAAGGAAAAGTGAAGAGGGGGCTCTTTGAATCATTTCCCACAATTTATATTCCAGAAGTCCCAACTGCGAAAAGTACTTTTCGAGATGATAATACAATAAGCAAATCATGACAGTCGCACTGGGGACCCAATCAGAATGTTTTTGTTTTGTTCATTGCTAAGCGGTAAATTTAGTTTGCCAGAGATGGTTGGACTCTGGAATCAGGCATTTAAGTTATAAATAGAATTAACATTGGGGGCGCCTGGGTGGTGCAGTTAGTTAAGTGTCCGACTCTTGGTTTTCGGGTTAGGTCATGATCTCAGGATCATGGGATCAAGCCCCTTGTTAGGTTCCATGCTCAGCGGGGAGTCTGCTTGAGATTCTCCCTCTCTGCCCCCTTCTGGGTCCCCCCCGCCCCCCGCTCACATGTGTGCACCGTCTCTCAAATAAGTAAATAAATCTTTGAAAAATTAAAGTGAAATTATAAAGAATGATAGAATCAGGGAACAGCTTAGAAAATAATCTAGATTCTAGGGCAAACACCATACTTCACAAATGCAGAAGTTGATCCTCAAAGAGTCTGAGTCATATGCCCAGGTTAGTACAGGGAACCAAGCTAGGCTTGTTCCCAGTGCCCAGGCCTGACTCCCTGACTGACTGGCATTAGGCTCTGCTACTGATGACAGGACACAGCACCACATTCCCATTCCCTAATTGCTTCTGGCCTGCTTTTATCTGTCTCGATTGCATAAGTTATATGATGGCCATACCTGTGTCAAGTGAATCATCTCCGGACAATGAAGTTACTTATCTAATGGTAAAATAATGGGACAGTAGGGAGAGAGATTCTCTAGGCGGAAGTTTTCTGCAGCTCAGTAGTCATTTCCATGCTGCATCTTCATGCTGGGACTTAGCTCACTCTTTCTTCTGCAGAGCATTCATGGGGGCACCTGCCATTAAGAGTGTCTGATATCTCACCAGAACTTACTGACAATCCTAGGATCCATCGAGCCTTCCTTCAGAACTGACCATATAATGTATGCCTTTTATGGTCGGTTAACTCTCTTGACTACTGATTCCAATCCTTTCCCTGAACAGCTTCCTCCAGCTTCTCTGGCTCTCAGAGACCCCACTCTCTCCTGTGATCTCCTGTGGGTGCTACTCCTAGAGCACCTGTACCCAGGCTGAGTGTCAGGAGGAACTCTGGCCTATCTGGCAGTCTTGCTGGGCAGCCTTTTCCCTGTCTTCTCAGCAGCCAGTCCACACTTTTACCTCAAGCCCCTGTTTGCTACCTTACTTCCTCATTCTCAGGGGAATACCATGCCCCCGCCTTCACCAAGAAACTGTTGATCATAGAGTAGGAACTCCTCAGCTTCCATACCACCATTTACACTCACAGTTTCCTCCTTCTTTAGGGGAGAGGTGTCCGTCTTGTCTTCAGTAAGTCTATCCCACTTGCCCTTCCTGGGGCCTTTGCCCACTGGTCAGCGCCTCTCTATTCCCTGTATCTTTAAACCTCTCTTTCTGCACTGACTCTTCTCCTCACATATAAACACGCTCAAAATCCCTCCCATGAAAATAGGTAAATGTAAAGAAAACCACACACATCAAACAGCAATCTGTTGGTCCCTGTCAACTTAAGCTTCCTTGTTTGCCCCTCTCCATGAAGAGCCACCTCTGCTCAGCCTCATGTCATCACTCCCAGTTCTGCTCCTGCCCATTTACAGTGGCCTGATGTTTGATCTCCAGCCTTCATTCTTTTATTTGCTAACAAGTCTTCTTTCACTTAGAAAGTAGCACTTGAACTAAACTTGATTCCAGGGACCCCCAGGAGTTAATTCTTTGTGGGGCAGCATCTTCTGGGGTCACAGTTGCCTCTGAATGCTGATAGCCTCTCTCCCACACCACAGTGACTGTGGGTGGGGTGGGGGAATGGCTGTGATCCTTGGCACATACTCTCTGACTTCAGTCCAAGGTCTTTAGAAAACGCTTGTGAGATCAAGACAGTGTGTCCTGACAACCAAGCCCTTTCACTTTCAGAATGTTGACTTTAACTGGCATTGCATATTTTATCTCTTGCTGTGTTTCTCTTCTAACTAGAGAGTGACATCTTCTGCTCTCTACATTTGGATTAGAAAATGCTGTGTGAAATAATGAATCATTGAACGTTATATCAAAAACTAATGATGTACTATACATTGCCTAATTGAATTTAAATAAAATAAAATTTAAAAAAATGCTGTGTGTGTGTGTGTGTGTGTGTGTGTTTGGGGAGTAGTGGTGGAAAAGTGGTGTTGGTCATCAAAGCTGTAACAAGCATTTCCATCTCTGTGTGGTCTGTTTAATCAAAATGTTAATTATGAAAATTGAGGTGTTCAAATCTCAAATTTGTTCCCTAAGAGAAACAAGGGTTTGTGTGAGGTCATAGCGCAGCTCAGAGGAGGCTGGGGGAAAGAAGTTCCGAGACACACCACACTGGGCTGCTTTACAAACAAGCCTGACCTCCCTCTTGACAAAGCTCCCAGAGTAGGTTCTTGGAAGGAGCCTGCATGGTGGCCACACATAAGGGCATTCTAAAAATCCCTGCACTGGGCCGCTCCAATCAAACCATGAATTATTCAGAAGGTCTTTTGGAAGCCCTCCTAGGAATGGTGGCCCCGCTCCTCTGGGACAGGCTCTTTTGAACCAGAGTCCCAGCTACCTCTTCAGACTTTCTGGCAGGAATTTCTTCCCTGCCCCACTAAGTCCACAAAACAAAAGGGCCTTCTAAACCCAGAGATCAGTGTCATCAGTTTGTCACCTGGAATCTTAACTCAGCCTGATAAGACATGCGCTTTCATACCAGTAACTAGAAGCTTGGGTTAAGAATATGAAATTGTCAGTAGTGTTCACATTGATGGAATTAAGTGGTCAAAAACTCCATCTCTTTGCCGGTTGTTTTTAAAACTATTAATTGCTCAGGAGTTAAGATTATGAAAAGTGTTATTAGATATTTATTATGAAAAAGATCAGATCTTTCTTTTCACCTTGAATTAAAGTGAACAGATTTTTCTTTTTGTTTGTTTTTATTAAATGTTGACTAGTGATTCCAGTATCTGTATGTATTATTTATTTTATTTTATTTTTAAAAGATTTTATTTATTTGACAGAGAGGAGACAGTGAGACAGGGAACACAAGCAGGGAGAGTGGGAGAGGGAGAAGCAGGCTTCCCGCTGAGCAGGGAGCCTGATGCGGGGCTCCATCCCAGGACCCTGGGATCATGAACTGAGCCGAAGGCAGATGCTTAACGACTGAGCCACCCAGGCGCCCCTATTTTTTGTATTTTAAACAGGAAGGGATTGCCATCAACCATATTTTTATGATTTTAATTTTCTCCTCAGCGATTGTATGACCATAAGTATCTTGCTCATTAAACCTTCCTTCTTGTCCCACCTGATCAAGCCTATTTTTCTTCACAGGCATAATGCGTGGGGACAGGGATGAATTCCCAGCTAGCTCAGTGAGGTCTGTGTAGGAGTCTTTTTTGGACTTGCCTTCTAATTTGACCAAGCTGCTTAGCTGCTTCAATTTCTACTGTTTTTCTTCTTTGCTACTTCTGACTCAAAATAATGTAGTCCAACTTCATATCCCCACCAGGTCACAGTCTGCCTATCGTGGAATGCTGCTGGAGAAAGGAAACTCACTGCCTCACAGACAGCACATTTATTTTCAGGTAGCTCTGACTGCTAAAAAGCCCAAATCTGTTGCCCTCTAACTTCCTCTCTCTGATCTCACCAGGGCCCTCGAAAACATAGTTTAATCTTCTAGAAATTTGAAGGCAGTTCTTATGTCCTTTGTTTCCTCCTTCCTTGCCTCCCTCCATGTCTCTTTTCTAGGCTGAACTATCTCAGTTTCCATTTTACAGTCTATTAACCCTCCTGATTATTTTTCCCTGAGCAGAGAGGGACTTTGCTTCCATTAGTATATGGTACACAGGTCTGAACATAATCCGTTGCAGGACTGTCATACCATTTCATCTTTATACTGTACCTTTAAGATCACATTAGTTTATTTTAATTAATTAAACAGTAATTTATTAATTGCTTCCCAGGCACTAGAAATTGTAGTAGGTGCCTGGGTGCTGGGACTATGTGTAAGTGCTATCATGGAACAAACAGGCTAGGAAATTGGAAGAGAGAGAATGAGCGAGTGAGTGAGTGCAAAAATAGTTAAGTGGAAAATATGAGGAGGATTAGCCTGGGAAAAGCATGAGTGGTGTGTACACAAATAGTTGGGGGATATTTCTTAGCAGGCTGGGGAAGGCCTCCCAGAGGAAGTGACTTTAAAGCTGGACTTCACAGGAATTGGGTGGGAGATGATGGGGATGAGAGACGTCGAGGTGGTTGATGGAGGAGCATGTACCAGGCAGAAGGAAGAACATTTGCAAAGGCCTAGAGGTAAGAAAGGAACTGAACGTAGGAAAATCCAACTGAAGATTAGCCTGTGAAGAAAAGGCAGAGATGCATGCAGTAGGAGACAGAGGCACTGCCCAGACTGTGGGGCCCTTAAAAGCTTCAACATTCAAAACATTCAACACACGTTTGAGCATCTACTATGTGCCAGCCACTGTTCTGGGTTATGGCAGTTAATGAAATAGACAAGGACAACAACAAATCCCCACTTTCATGGTACTTATAGTTTAGTGGGTATTAAGAAGTCAAAAAGCCTGGTTGGAGAAGTATGGGCTTTACCCTAAGGGCAAGGGGAAGCCACTGTGAAAGAGTTAAGCAAGGGAGTGATGTAGTTAGAATTACACTGTTCAAAGTTAGGTATTTGATTTCACCCATTGGGATGGGCACTCTTGAGAATGAAAGTATTAATAATAATCATGTGGAACAATAGGTGTAAATGGGCAAAATAGAAAAGATGGGCACTTTTTTAAAATGTGGGGAAAAGACTGGAGGGGAGCAAGAATGGAGGCAGATGTTGGCCATTGCAGGGACCTGGGTGGGAGATAGCCAGGACTGGTGCCAAGGTGTGGAGTGAGGTAGAAGGAAGTGGATGGATCTGAGAAACACTTAGATGGACAGACCTGTTGTCCAAAACAGGCAAGGGACAGTGAATGCAATATGGCAGTATGAATGCCAAAAACCTTCTTCCAGACTGATAAGGACCCAGAAGCCAGTAATTGTTAGACAGTCATTAGATCTGTTACTGATTGCCTATTGTCCTATTACCTTGTCCACATGATGACCAACTTAGTCAAAATTCTTGATGGAATCTAGATAAGCATATACATCTATTAAATTTTTCTGAACTGCTTGTCCAGTAAACACATTTAAAAACAAAGAAGTGGGAGGACGTTGGTTGGATAAGACTTCTTCATAATAAATGTCCTCTTGATCCTGAGATTGTTGTTTCCTTTCCTTTCAAGTGTTGGCTTATGGTTATTGTACTATGTCAGGGTTTTCCAGAGAAAAAGAACTGGATATGTGTAAATAAAAATGTGGATGTGTGTAAATAAAAATATGTATATTTAGAAAGAGAGAGAGAGAAATTTGTTATAGGAATTGGCTCACACAGTTATGGAAGCTGAAAACTCACACAATCTGCTGTCTCCAAGCTGGAGAACCAGGAAAGCTGATGGTATAATTCAGTGCAAGTCTGAAGGCCTGAGAATCGGGGCGCTGAGGGTCTAGGTGCCAGTCTGAGTTAAAATGTCCTCGAAGCAGCAGCACTGGTGTTTGAGGGCAGGAGAAGATGGATATTCCAGCTCAGGTAGAGCGTGAATCTGTCCTTCTTCCACCTTTTTGTTCTATTCAGGCCCTCAGCAAATTGGCTGATGCCTACCTGTATTGGCGAGGGCAATCTTTTTTTTTGTTCAGTCTACTAATTCAAATGGTGATATCTTCCATAGATACCCTGACAGCCACACCCAGAATAATGTTTTACCAGCTCTCTCTGGGCATCTCTTAGCTCAGTCAAGTTGACACATAAAATTAACCATCACCTGCACAATATGTGTATTGAATTTTGAATTAAAGAATCTTTTCTTGGGCGCCTGGGTGGCTCAGTTGGTTAAGCTACTGCCTTCGGCTCAGGTCATGATCCTGGAGTCCCGGGATCGAGTCCCACATCGGGCTCCCTGCTCGGCGGGGGGTCTGCTTCTCCCTCTGACCCTCTTTCCTCTCGTGCTCTCTGTCTCTCATTCTCTCTCTCAAATAAATAAATAAAATCTTAAAAAAAAAAAGAATCTTTTCTTGCATAAGTAAGGGAGAGAACAATCCATTTTAAGCATTGACTTACTCCGAATGTAAATAACAATTCTCTTTGTTGTTTTCACTGTTTTTTTTTCTTTTTCGTTAAGTAGGTTTCCCTTAAATCATAACCCCCTAGAGCGGCTTACCATCAGGCCATTGCATGACCATTATTTTTAAGCCAGTATGTTTTGTTCTACTTTGGCCACAGAACATATGATACATGGCATATTCATTCTGAAATATCTGCTATCCATCAAGAGGGGACTTAGTAAAAGACTGAAAGACTGTGGACCAAACAGCACAAACCAGAAACTGCTGTTGGAGAAACAACTTGGTGCTTGCCCTCAGAGGGACATCGCCTCCACATGGAAGGGGAAGACTTTTTTGGCCCCTGGCCACCATCATTTTTTGTCTTATAAAGATTATGCTATTGATCTGATGGTGTTGCTCCAGGTTCTTATGAGGAATGCTTATAAAAATTGTTGCTGAACATGCTAGATATGCAAAGTGCTGTTTAATTGCGTAATTACCGGAAGTGAACCCAAATAATGACTGAGTTTGATTTCCTGCAGAGTAGAATTGTTCCTGATGCATGGCATTAGCAGAGTTCTGTGGTGTCTCTAATTGCACAGTCTGGAGGCTTAGCCATAAATAACTTACTGATTGATCAGGGAGGAAACCAGTGGCTCTTATTAATGCTGGTGAAATGGAAGAAGGACTGAGTAACTTGCATAAAATAAATCTTTTACTTCACTGTTAAATGATGGGGAAAAGGGAAGATAGTCTCTTAAAGCTAAAATAATATTACTCTTATAAAGGCTCTCAAACTATAAACAGATGAGTAAGTGGTTAGGGATATGTTTGGGGTTTGTATTTTCTGGGTTTACTGGCATGAAGAGAGTTGGGCAGGTTTGTTTCAGTACTGGAGGGATTTGCCTCATTCATCAGGTCTTCTAGTCCATGATGTTCCATGATAGCATCCTCTTTCCTTGTGTAAGGAAGGAAAGTGTAAGGAAGGAGCGACTCATGATGACTCCTGGTTCGAGTTTCAGTCAATTCCTGAAGGTGCAAAACTGAGTCAACAAATCATCTTATTTAAACTCACTCTGGTTGATTTCTTTTGAGGGGAGCTATTTGCTAGTTTAACGAGTAATATTGAGAAGTCGAAGATTATGTATTAAACGATAGCAAGGGAACTTCAGAAACATGGAAATTAACTATTGAATTCCTAAAAGTAAATGCTGATCTTGTTTTCTGTGACCTAAAAGACATCATAAGCAGTAAAAAAAGCTATAACCCCTACCTCTTCTTCCTTCCTTTCTTCCTTCTTTCCTTTCGTACCTGCTTTGTTCCTGGCACTGTACTATCTCCTGGGGATATAGAATTGCCACCACCCCCACTGTTGAAGAGGGGATAAACAGACAGATTGCCACACAGAAGGATCCATGTGGTTCCAAGGAGGCTAGCATGCCAAGGGAGTGGCTAACAGGCCAAGAGCCAGGGAACGCTTGCTATACAAATGAAAATCATAACCATTTTATAAATGTTGTTAACATTTTTCTTTTACTTTTGATGGGTCCTTTGTGGATTTCTGTGACTGTAGAGGAATTCTGAGTCACTACTGAAGATTTTTGTAAAGACATACACCATTGGCAGACAGAGGAGGGGATGTTTTAGTCCATTGAACCTTGGACCAATGCAAATTTAGTGGATCAGATGTAGTGTTTGTAATAGATAAGAAATATTAGTCATCCGAATGAAATGCCATCACAGTGAACCTGGATATAGTCATATTTTTTTTCACAATAGTAAAACTTCTTTATAATAAATGCAGTTGTTAAAAATCACATTTTTGGTTTTTGGATGCTAGAGACAAAGTAAAGGGAATGAATGGCAAGTCTCAGGGTTTTGGAATCAAGCATTGACTCACTAACTGACGATAATTTTTCTGAACACAGTGGAAGGAGGGATTAGGAACTCCAAAAGAGAGATTTTTTTTGTAGTTTGGAGACTGTTTCTTATGAGAACACAGAACAACTAAGGGAAATGAAGTAAGGGGTTGAAGTGGTGTTGCTAATCATTGCCTGTCAAGTTTTAGGGAAAGATGAGAAGGTTAGATACAAACTTGAGTAAAAATTCTGAGGAACTTCTTAATGTTTCAGAGTCTGATGGTTCTGGTTCTTTATAACATAAAATTCCATTTCAAAACTTATTTTGTGTGTGTGTGTGTGTAAGGTCATGGTTAGCCCTTCTGGGAATAGACCAAGTATCAGCTAGTTGTAAGTAAGCTTTTCCTCACTTATATATTGATGTAAAAGTCTTTAAAAAAGAAATAATTACTACATAATTATAGAAAATAGACTTGAAATGTGTGCATCCCATTTGGATTAAAATATAGCAGCTGTACATCCTGATAACCATAGTTATCTCTGGTTAGAGATGAGGGGTAACGAGGATAACTGTTATATGGAACAGAGGACAAACAAATCACTACTGAGTGAAGGAAAAGGCCAGAGACAGCAACTGACAACTTCATAAAAGAAATAGCACACTTCTTAGTCTGGTATTCAGTTTAATTCAGAGACATGTTGTGAGGGCCTAGAATGTGTTGGGGACTATGCTGGGTATCATATATATAAAGACTGAGACATAGTCTATTAAGAAGCTTTTAGTGCATTTCAGAAAAGTACATACATGACCACCAACCACAGCTTGACAATAACTGATAGATATATCAGTAAGCTAATTTTTTCTAAGACGTCATCCCAGAGGAGATGCTGCTGTTAAGAACACTTACACATTTGCCAGATAGTGAAATAAAGGAAGGGTCTTCCATTGACAAAGAGAAAAGGATGACAAAGGTAACAAAGGATGACAAAGCCTTGGCCACAGGAGAGTATATAAGACATTAGGAGATGCTGACTCATTCCATTTGGCTAGAACATAGGATGCAAATTGCAGGGAGAATGAGAGGCTGGTATGGTCGCTTGGAGCCAGATTGTGAAGGGCCCACCTAAGATGTTTGGATGCTATCCCCTAGATGATAGGGAGCCTTCACAGTTCTCCTCCCACCAACATTTTATTATGAACAGTTTTAAACATATGGCAAAGTTGAGTGGATGGAATTAGAGGGTATTATGCTAAGTGAAATAAGTCAATGAGAGAAAGACAAGTATCATCTGATCTCACTGATATGAGGATTTTGAGAAACAAGACAGAGATCATAAGGGAAGGGAGGGAAAACGAAACAAGACGAAACCAGAGAGGGAGACAAACCATAAGAGACTCTTAATCTCAGGAAACAAACCGAGGGTTGCTGGAGTGGAGGGGGGTGGGAGGGATGGGGTGGCTGGGTGATAGACATTGGGGAGGGTATGTGCTATGGTGAGCACTGCAAATTGTTTAAGACTGATGAATCACAGACCTGTACCCCTGAAACAAATAATACATTATATGTTAATAAAAAAATTTTAAAAAAACATAGCAAAGTAGAAATAATTCTATAATGAGTGCTTGAATAACTAACCATCAGATTATACTATTAACATTTACTGTACTTGTTTGATCACCTATGTGGTACCATGAGAGATGGTAAGA
>NW_023270830.1:103781-142730 GCF_011800145.1 Mirounga leonina | reverse complement strand
AAAAAAATACTGAAATATTTAGAGCAAGCATTAGAATTTTTTTTTTTTTTTTTTTAGAGTGAACAACTATTATGATGTCATCAAATTGGAAAGTGTTGCAAAGGGCAGAAAACACACTTTTGGCTGAATGTACAGGGAATGCTGATGGTATTCATTAAGCATGAAATAGTAAGAGGAACAAAATTTCCATCTCCGTCCCCTCCCTTATGAAATATCTTCTGTGTTTTCATCGCTCCTTTTGAAGTCAATATATGATCTTTGCTTTAATCCATTTTTAAAACTTCCTTTGAAGTCAGTGGGAGCTTGTGCCTGGAAGAGAGGAAAGTGGCTGAGGATTGGGTGCCTGCTGGGGAAGAGGGACCAGCCTAATCATCACCAAAAAAGAGTATTTATCGATTGCCCTCCTGTACATGGTCTGTTAGGCTCCATAACAATGTGATTTTTAAAATGGTTTGATTCATTTTCCAGTATTATAAAGATATTAAGATGGCCCAGACCAGTTTCTTTTTTTTAGGACGGTGTTTTCATTTAACATGATTGGAGAAAAATGAATATTTATAAATGAAAATAATTCTTTTATCTTGATACTCTCACAAATGCTATTTTACCTAAGTGAATTTTCCAGTTAACAAAACTAATAATTATCTAATAGAGTAATTCCTTCAAGGACAATTGAAGAGTGAAGGATTATTTTCTCCTGTATGAAATTACTTCAAACTGCTTAGCTTTTTTTTTTTTTCTTTTTCCTCCTACCATTAAATACTTTGGAGCAAGATAGGGAAGTAATTGATTAGTCATTCTTCCTGTCTCTTCCTTGCTGCTTCCCGTTGTCCTCTGTGATGCAGATCACGTGTTCTGTTTCTATTCTGCTCTCTTATTTTACACATAGTTACTTGAGGAAGACTGGGGAGGCCTGAGGTAGGTTTATGCCTTTCCTAAAGGGGCAAAGACTGCCCCTTTTCTCATGTCCTTGTTCTCTCCCCTCATCTTGTCCTGTTCCTCACTTCCCGTGTCTCCTCTCCTCAGCCTGCTTCTTTTCTTTTCCCCTGTGGCCCCCTCTGATAATGCCAGCCCCTCCTAGGAGCAGAGGGCGCCCGCATCGATGACTTGGGTGCAGGCTTGAGCTCTGCATCTCTGATTGGATCTTGACCTAGATGTCTCTCTGGGCCTCAGACTCAACACCTCAAAGCTGAGTTCAGCAGCCCGCACCAAGATTTTTATTTTTAATCTCTGTGAGTGGCATCTAGTGGTATCTAGTCTGAAAATCTGTGAATTGCCCTAGACAATGTGTCCTCCTTGTCACTCCACCTTTCATCATTTAACAAATCCTGTCATGTCCACCTAGGAAATCCATGATCTGCCTACCTTCTTCACTCCTCTCTGCCACCATCTGGTCTAGTCCTTATCACATCTTGCTGATGACTACAGCTGCCTCCTTGCTGGTCGCTTCCTTGTACAAACTTGTCTTCACACTGTTGCAAGTTATCTTCCTAGAATTTGATGCTGACCACATCATTCTTAGACTTAAGAACCTCCCCCGTTTGCCTCAGCTGAGCATCTAAAGCCTTTTATAATCTGAGCTGCCTCTCCAGCTCCTTTTCTATGCAGTAAATCCATCGCTCCTGCCACTGAAAATGCTGCTTGATTCACTTGGCAAATGTCTATGTATCCTTCCAGATTAGGTGGAGTGTCTTTTCCGTGAAGGCTTCCTTACTGTCTTCAGGCAGTCACCTGCCCCTTGTCTGGGTCCCACCCTCTGTTCTTTCCTCACTTACAGTGCTTGGCGGGGTGACCTGCAATGATCTCTTTTTATGTTTGTCTCCTGCACGAGAATGAATGTCCCTGGAGGGTGCAGTTTATAGTTTATTTCTCTCTCCAGCTGCATCCCAATGCCTGCCTGACATCAGGTACAGATCAGTAAACATCTGGTGAAGGAATGAAGGAATGAAGATTTTGAGAAGTCTTTTTCACTTACATTTGGGCTTGAAGTTGTTTTATGTTATTGAAAATGCTGGTTCAGACATTAAAATAATAAAACATTAAAAAAAATTTTTTTTTAATTCTTATGTTAATCCCCATACATTACATCATTAGTTTTAGATGAAGTGTTCCATGATTCATTGTTTGTGCACAACACCCAGTGCTCCATGCAGAATGTGCCCTCCTCAATACCCACCACCAGGCTAACCCATCCTCCCACCCCCCTCCCCTCTAGAACCCTCGGTTTGTTTTTCAGAGTCCATTGTCTCTCATGGTTCGTCTACCCCTCCGATTTCCCCCGCTTCATTCTTTCCCTCCCGCTACCTTCTTCTTCTTCTTCTTTTTTTTTTCTTAACATATATTGCATTATTTGTTTCAGAGGTACAGATCTGAGATTCAACAGTCTCGCACAATTCACCGCGCTTACCAGAGCACATACCCTCCCCAGTGTAAAAATAATAAAACATTTTAACAGATTCTCCCTTCAAGAAGCATGCAGTTAGAAAAGGTATACAATTTTTTTTCACTTATAAGGAAAAACAGTGCCTGCAAACCGAGGATGATCGAGCAGGAGGACAGAAAGTTCTGGTCCTTAGTGATGTCCTCAAACCCTTGCATCACCTCCAGAATCATCTGCTGCTAGAGTTCTTGTTACACGAGAAAAGTAACTCCTGATCATTAAAACCACTTTTAGGGGGTACAGACAGCAGACATCTGCTTCAGACCCTCCACTTCTCAAGATTTCTGGGAGGATCTCAGTTAAGAGCCTCCTACAGAAGAGTTTTTCTTAGTGTTTTTGGCAGGACCTATAAATCAAACAAACAAATCTCCAAAGTTTTAGTTTAAAAAATAATAATAGGGTGGAAGAAACATGCATCCAAAAGTACCTAATCTATGATAGGAATGAGAAACCTTTTTTCTTTTAAAGAAATGTAGAAAATGTCAATGAGATACACTTACTTACAAAGAGAAACTTGGTTTTAATTTTAGTGATGTTTCTGGGCAATGATAGAGATAGGAAATTATCCATTTAACTAATTTAAAAATTGAGTGAGAGCATCTGGCTATATTCAATAAATATATATACAAAAAAAAGGTATGCTTCAGGTGCACCTAGGTGGCTCAGTCATTAAACGTCAGCCTTCGGCTCAGATCATGATCCCAGGGTCCTGAGATAGAGCCCCGCATTCCTGCTCCGCGGAAAGCCTGCCTCTCCCTCTCCCACTCCCCCTGCTTGTGTTCCCTCTCTCGCTGTGTCTCTCTCAGTCAAATAAAGAAATAAAATCTTTAAAAAATAAAATAAAAGTATGCTTCAGTTCCATTGGTTGAACAATTAAAGGAGGAGAAAAAAATAAGACCGATCTGGAGGCAGAGCAATGGGGGAAGTAGAAGGCAGAGCACAGTTTGCTTTAGAGGGAAGGCTGGGGAGGTAGAGCTTCATTGTCCCTCCCTCCTTTCTAACTTACCTTGTCTGGCCCAAACCATCCTCCAGTGGCATGTCTACCCAAGCGACTTCAAGTTCTTCTCTCAGTTTTTAATCAGTCTCCCTCCCCAGACTGTGCCCCCAGATCCTCACTTGTGCAGGGCCCAGAGTCCCATGAGCTGTGGGGTCTCATCTCTTCCCTTTCCCCAGATGGGTGAAGCTCATACCTGCTCATCTGCAGCTCTATGGGGTCCTAACTAACCTTTGGTTTTTAACCCTCTGGACCTTAGTGTCTTTGTATGTGAAAAGAGGTTTCGTAATACACACCCCACAAGGCTGGAGTCACCCAGCAGGTCCTCCACAAACATTTATTTCCTTTCTCTCTGCTTTTTGCTGCTGTTCCAGTTGCCTCACTTCTGCTGATACCAACGCTCTCGAGTCCTCTCCCCAGCTAAGTCATTGGCTGGGAATTTGCTTCTGCAGTTCTGTGACACCAGGCTCTAGCCCAAGAGTCTACCCCTGTGTCTGAGGGTGGGGTTTCACGGGGAGGCTTTGAGGTGAGGACATCTTTGCACCTGCTGCAGAGTCAAACATCAAAGCTCGGGTCCTAGTTCCGTCATGTCCTTGCTTTGGACAGGTTGCATTTTCCTTTTGGTGGTCTCGTCTCCACTTCGGTAATTTGGGGATAATAATTATTTCGACTTCTAGGATTGTAGGAGGGATTAAATGAGCTACTTCATGAAAAGTGGTTAGTGTAACATCCAGCACATTGTTAGTGCTCAATAAAGGTTATAGATACCCCAGTTTAGAAAATCTGCTGACCAATGGCATGGTGTCCTCATCTCATGTCAGAAAAAAAGCATGGCAGGATTCAAGTGCTGGTTTCAGAGTGTGTCCAGAGCAGGCCCTTGATAGCTGCTTGCTGGGGTTCACTGCCTGTGGTGGAAGGGTCCGCTGGCTTTGCTTTGCTTGGGACGGAAGCTACCCCGACAGGGAAGGATGCAGTGACTTGGTTGCGGCTCCCTGAGAAGGGAGTGGTGGGGCGGCTGGAATGAGGAGAGTCCACAGGGTGCTGCTGCCCTCACCTGAGTGCTCTTGGTATCTCCGCTGGCCTCACGCTCTTGCCACCAGCGCAGAAATCACCACATGGCCCCGGAACGCCACAACCCCTGCTCAAAAAAATACTGCTTTAGAAAGATCATGTGCCACTCCGAGATAGAAATTTGAGATTCTACACAGGAGAGCAGGGTTTTACATTTTTCTTTTCTCAGTGAAGAGTAGGGAGAGAAGCTGAAGATAAAACTCCTTTCAAGGATCAGCAAAATATTTAGGTGTGCAGAAAAAAAGAATTATCCTAAACCAACTTTAAAAGGATATCTGTTATTGAACTGTTTGTCAAAAATACCAATATCTAGCATTCTGGCCACAGGAATGGAATGCTTTTTAATAGGAAACAAGAGTTTGTCTGTCTGAGTGTGTCAGTGTACATCGAGATACTATGTCATTTCTTTTTTTTAAAGATTTTATTTATTTATTTTGAGAGAGAGAGAATGAGAGAGAGCACATGAGAGGGGGGAGGGTCAGAGGGAGAAGCAGGCTCCTCACCGAGCAGGGAGCCCGATGTGGGACTCGATCCAGGGACTCCAGGATCATGACCTGAGCTGAAGGCAGTCGCTTAACCAACTGAGCCACCCAGGCGCCCTACTATGTCATTTCTTACTCTAGATTGAAAAAATGAATGAGTTATCTTTCAAGGGCCTGTATCATTTTCTAGAATGACTGTAGTTTCTGAAACCTATCATTTATCACATATTCTGAGGCAGTGACAGACTATCTGAATTTGGCCAGTCCCAGAAAATCCAGTATGCCTGCCTGGTGACAGTATAGAGTGGAGTTACATCATGTGTAATTACCATATGCAAATTCAACCCAGAGCATTTGGAAAGAAATTTAAATATTGTGACTCATTCTACATTCTTTTTTTTTTTTTTTTTAAAGATTTTATTTATTTATTTGACAGAGAGAGACACAGCGAGAGAGGGAACACAAGCAGGGGGAGGGGGAGAGGGAGAAGCAGGCTTCCCGCGGAGCAGGGAGCCCGATGTGGAGCTCGATGTGGAGCTCGATCCCAGGACCCTGAGATCATGACCTGAGCCGAAGGCAAGGCAGACGCTTAACGACTGAGCCACCCAGGCGCCCTCATTCTACATTCTAATTCACTCAATAGGCCTCGGGCTGCTGGAGAACTCTCTTGAGATGGGAGACACGCTTTTCTTTTCCTCAGTTGATCTCAGCTCCCTCATTCCCCCCAGGGTGGAGCATCTCCCTGACCTAAGGGCGATTCTGGGTTAAACACCACTCCTGAATGCAAGCCAACTTTTTCATCTCTTGCATAACCCAAGAAAAAGAACTCTTCCAACCATGGAGAAAAACAGTGTTATTGAGTGGCCAAGTATCAGTCTGTAATGTGGTGCCTTCCTAATGGATTTTCAAGAATGATTTTCAAAATGAGTATCTTTTGCTGTATCTGCTGCCTTGAGAATTTGAGCTCTGCTGAAATGCAGCTCCTCACCCCACCACCAGTTGCCTGTCTCATTTGCCATTCTACACCTCCCCCACCTCATGTTCTCTTCCGTTACCATTGTGCATATAAGTGACCAGCGGTAGGCTGTAGAGGGGCTAGTTCATGACCAGCAAGTGGCCACCAGTACTGTGTTCAGTGCTGGAATTAGGAGCATCTGAATCGCAGCTAGCACCCTGCAAACTAAAGGCTTAGGTTTGGAGAATCGCTACGGAGGAGCAAAATCCCTTAACTTGTGACACCAGGCTCTAGCCCAGGAGGAATCTAGTCATTGTGTTCATTCTTGCTAGAATAAAGAGAGGAGGACTTTCTTTCTAGACTATGTTAATTCTCACAATACCCGAGCAATAGGTAGAGTCTCTACGGTACAGATTCTGTGTCTTGCATTGCCCTCATCTGCAGAGTATTTAGGATATTTTTAATACCTCTAGACGAATCCGCATGGGGAAGTGGGAAGGAAAACTGAGAAATTCTAAGGTTGTCACCTCATGTTTTGTTACTGTTGCTTAGTGATATGGGTAGCTGATAATGGCTACCTATAAGAAGTCATAGAATCATAGAATTTTGGGTAATGGAGAGAATCTCAACCCTACTTCTTGAATTTTAGAGGGGTGAAATGATTTGTTTGAGGTCAAATATGTGATAGAACTAGGAGCAGAACCTCTGTTTCCTGGCCCCAGGCTGGTGTTCCTTATGCTATTAACAATACCTCTGATGAACTGGTTTAATAGGAACTGGTTTAGCCTGTTTTGTGGTTGTATAACCCTACCCTTTAATGAGCTCCCTGAAAAGGGGAGAACAAAGTTCACATTATTCTTACTTGTTTGGGTTTTAGGGTGCATGATTGTCACTGGCAAAGTGCCACATGTGCCTAAACTTTAAAAACTTTTGCTTGTATATGCCAGGGGGTGGGGATGAGAATGGGTGGGTTAGGATGGGTGAAGGGGTATGGCTTATGCTAATAACGAGAGTCACAATTGCAAAAATGGATTCCACTTATAGTAATGGATGCTTATGGAATTAATGGGGGTTTAATGAATATTTCATGCTGTGGTTTATTTGGCATTAGTCAAGGAGTAAGTTTGAAATGAGAAATAGCTTTGGACTACTTTCTTGGAACTTCACCTGTAATGGGGCTCTCTAGGACTTCATCTTTGATAAGAAATCCCCTGTATCCTCCTGATACCCCTGAAAGAAGGGGGCCTGAGAAGCTGTCGGGCAAAAGCAGCCATTATGCAGATTGAAGACATTTACTTAAATGTTTACTCTGAATCAAGCTTTGAAGCCCAGGGGGTCAGGTCACATGACCATAGAAGGAAAGGAATTCTTCTTGAACTTTATCTTTTGATGGCATTGGTTTGAATGGAACTTCTATTTCGCTAAGATTATTATTATTCTTTTACCTGGTACTAGTGTCCTCTATCTTTTTATTTAGTTTTTATTTTTTTCATCAATCTCATACCATTTATTTATTTATTTTTTTATTAACATATCATGTATTATTTGTTTCAGGGGTACAGGTCTGTGATTCATCAGTCTTACACAATTCACAGCACTCACCATAGCACATACCCTCCCCAATGTCCATCACCAGCCACCATATCCCTCCCACCCCCCTCCACTCCAGCAACCCTCGGTTTGTTTCCTGAAATTAAGAGTCTCTTATGGTTTGTCTCCCTCTCTGGTTTCGTCTTGTTTCATTTTTCCCTCCCTTCCCCTATGATCCTCTGTCTTGTTTCTTAAATTCCTCATATCAGTGAGATCATATGATACTTGTCTTTCTCTGATTGACTTAGTTTGCTTAGCATAGTACCCTCTAGTTCCATCCATGTCAAATGGCAAGATTTATTTTTTGATGGCTGCATAATATTCCATGGTGTGTGTGTGTGTGTGTGTGTGTGTGTGTATACACATATATATACACCACATTTTCTTTATCCATTCATCTGTCAATGGACATCTGGACTCTTTCCACAGTTTGGCTATTGTGGACGTTGCTGTTATAGACATTGGGGTGCAGGTGCCCCTTCGGATCACTACATTTGTATCTGTGGGGTAAATACCCAGTAGAGCAATTGCTGGGTCATAGGGTAGCTCTATTTTCAACTTTTTGAGGAACCTCCATACTGTTTTCCAGAGTGGCTAAACCAGTTTCCATTCCCACCAACAGTGTAGGAGGGCTCCCCTTTCTCCACATCCCTGCCAACATCTGTCATTTCCTGAGTTGTTAATTTTAGCCATTCTGACTGGTGTGTGGTGGTATCTCATTGAGGTTTTGATTTGGATTTCCCTGATGCCGAGTGATGTTGAGCCCTTTTTCATGTGTCTGTTGGCCATTTGGAAGTCTTCTTTGCAGAAATGTCTGTTCATGTCTTCTGCCCATTTCTTGATTGGATTATTTGTTCTCTGGGTGTTGAGTTTGATAAGTTCTTTATAGATTTTTGGATACTAGCCCTTTATCTGATATGTCATTTGCAAATATCTTCTCCCATTCTGTTGGTTGTTTCTTGGTTTTGTTGACTGTTTCCTTTGCTGTGCAAGAGCTTTTTATTTTGATGAAGTCCTAATAGTTCATTTTTGCCTTTGCTTCCCTGGCCTTTGGGGATGTTTCTAGGAAGAAGTTGCTGTGGCTGAGGTCAAAGAGGTTGCTGCCTGTGTTCTCCTCAAGGATTTTGATGGATTCCTGTCTCACATTTAGGTCTTTCATCCATTTTGAGTGTATTTTTGTGTGTGGTATAAGGAAATGGTCCAGTTTCATTCTTCTGCATGTGGCTGTCCAATTTTCCCAACACCATTTGTTGAAGAGACTGTCTTTTTTCCATTGGACATTCTTTCCTGCTTTGTTGAAGATTAGTTGACCATAGAGTTGAAGGTCCATTTCTGGGCTCTCTATTCTGTTCCATTACTCTATGTGTCTGTTTTTGTGCCAGCACCATACTGTCTTGATGACAGCTTTGTAATAGAGCTTGAAGTCCGGAATTGTGATGCCACCGGCTCTGCTTTTATTTTTCAATATTCCTCTGGCTATTTGGGGTCTTTTCTGGTTCCATACAAATTTTAGGATTATTTGTTCCATTTCTTTGAAAAAAGTTGATGGTATTTTGATAAGGATTGCATTCAATGTGTAGATTGCTCTAGGTAGCGTAGATGTTTTCACAATGTGGCCTCTATCTTTTTAAACATTGCATTTGCTGTAGTACAGAACATGTCACACCCAGCAGAGAGTAGATCTTATTTAGTACCAGTGTAGAAGGGGCTGCTTCTTTGCACTATGGGTCTAGGTTCTACAGTTGTTCTCTGGGACCAACTCTACCCAGATATCTTTCCTCAATGACACATGACCAGGCTCTTTACTGGGAACTTTGTGAAAGCAGCTAAGGGATTAAGTGCAAAGGACTTCAGATTGCTAACTGTTAATTTAAAGCAAATGACAAATAACATGAGGCATCATTCTCATATTCGATTTCCACTGCCTCCTGATTAGGAAGTTGGCACAACTCCTTGACTCAAGTATCACTGCTCTTGTCTTATTCAGATCTTCTTCTCTGATGTGTTGCTCTTGGGTCTATAGCTTTTCTGTCTCTGCATTGGAGAGTTTATTGCCTTCTTCCTAGGCTTTTATTACCAAGTGGGAAAAACTTGCAGGGTCTTTACCAGCAGTGGTTGGAAGTTTATATATATATGGTGTGTGTATGTGTTGTGTATATAGTGTGGGTGTATACATATATATATATACATACATATATATGCTCTAGGTATTTCTGTTCCTACAGGTTTCTGTACAAATATGTGAAAAATCTAGCTTATTAAGAGGTTTGCTTTCTTCCAAAGCATGTTCTTTGGAACCAGTTTCTCTCTGACCTTTGAGTAGGTGCGACAGAGGTTGTATGATCCACCTGGACTCTGTTTGGGAAGAAAGCAACTTCTCAATGGATTCTGATCTAAAGCCCCCTCCTCTACAAAGAAGTCACTGATTCTGTATGACACCCCTGGGCTACAGCCCACAAGTGTCCACATGGGGATTGCTCTTAACTCAATTCTGAGTGAGCTAAATCAGCATAAATTAGTATTCATGAGTAAATGACTTTGTCATGAATCTTATATGCAGATATATCTCAGCAAGTTTACTAGCTTTCTGATCGTTGGCTGTGCTGCTCTACTCATGCCGTCTGTGAGTGAGAAAAGAGAGACGGAGAGAGGGAGGAAGAGGTAGACAGAAGGAAAAGCATGGGGGTGGGCAGAATGAGGGCAAGGGGATGGGGGTAGGAGAGATTGAGAGAGACAGAGAATTTATCTGAAGGCTTCACCTTCTGCTGGATTACGTTAATTTCTGATTTGAGAATTGGCCCCATTATTCAACAGTGTCCCTGAAAATGAAGAGGATACATTTCAACTGCATTTTTAAAGACAGAAATATATATATACTAGACTTTAGGATATGCCACAGGAGGAATTTGGCTGTATTCCAGAATGTCATTAAAGAGCAGAAAATATCTCTAGAATTCTAGCACGAGAGCTGGAAAAGATCTCAATTTAGCTTTTCATTTCCCGGACTCAGGAACTGAAGTACAGTGATGCTAATAAGTGACTTTGCCAGAGCTCACCAGCTGATCAGTGGCAAAAAGGGATGGGACACAGTTCTTCTGCCTTATATTCTGTGGGTTTTCTACTGAACCCGGGACATGTGTGCATACATCACATATGCCAGAAAACTGACAATATCTGAGAGACTCCAGAAGAAAGGGCTTGGTTGAAATTGAGTTTGAAGGTGAAGGCAGGAGAGGCTGACCTGTTCTGCTGTGGGAACAAGGTTGAGGTAAAGATTTTGAGGAAGGTGGTTTCCTCAGGCCGTCTGTGATGGGGCAGGATGGGGTCCTAGTCCTGGAAGAGAATTCTGGTGAGAAGAGACACTGTCATCTGCAGCAATAGACCTTTAGTCTGGACTTTTGCTTGTGGTGACCAAAGGAATACGTTTATATGGCTGGTATCTTTCATATCTTGACTCATCTGGCTAAGAGAAGAGAGCGGGCAGGAGAGCACAAGGCATCTTGATGAAGGCAGTTGAGAATGAACTACAGAGAGAGGCAACGTTGGTAGTGTCTGAGATTTATCATATTGACTCTCCAGTCTTAATCTAGTGTTGGTCTTTTGCCTGTCAGCTGTGTGCAGATAAGTAGATCTTTAGGGCAAGTATATTTGTAGGGCAGCAGTTCCCATACAGACACCTTCATAGGGATGTTGTCATTGACTGACACTAACAAAAGTCTAATTTGCAAAGTAAAATTCACCCCGGTTTTAGACCTGAGAAAAACCCATTTAAATATTTGGGGAACTTCCTTCTTAGCGTCTGTCTGGGCATATTTACATGTGAATGCACACACATTTATTTTTATATGAATGTGATCACACTGTACATCTTATTTTGTAGTCTGCTTTAAGTTTTAAATCACTTTTATTGAATCCAAGAATTGAAGAGGCAGGTAGCAACTTAATCATACCTCCAACTTAAGCTTTTCTTTTTTAAAAAAAAATCAACTTTATTGAAGTATAATTTACCTAAATAAAATACACCTATTTTAAGTGTACAGTTCAATGAGTTTTGGAAAATATAAAGAACTCTTAACAATTCAGGAATAAGAAAAAAATTACCCAATAAAAATGGGCAAAAGATTTGAAAAGATTCTGTGAAAGAGGATATTTCTCCATTTGGTTCCATCAGTGTTTGCTTCTTGTATTTTGAAACTGTTAGGAGTTTGAAAATCTGTAGGATTGTTATATCCTTTTGATGAATTGACTCCTTTATTATTATCATATGTCCCTTTTACTCTTTGATGTTATTCCTTGTTCTGAAGTTCACTTTGTTTGATGTTGAAATAGATCCTTTAGATTTCTCATGGTATATCTTTTTCCATTCTTTTAATTTTAACCTATCTTTGTCTCTGTATTTAAAGTGAATTTCTTGTAGACAGCATGAAGTTGGGTCTTAGTTTTTAATCCCTGCCTTTTATTTTATTTATTTATGTTTTTATTTATTTTATTTATTTATTTTTAAGATTTTTATTTTTTTATTCTAGAGAGACAGAGAGAAAGGACGAGAGGAGGGAGGGTCAGAGGGAGAAGCAGACTCCTTGCTGAGCAGGAGCCCTATGTGGGGCTCAGTCTCAGGACCCAGAGATCATGGAGATCATGATATGAGCCAATGGCAGACATTTAACTGACTGAGCCACCCAGATGCCCCTTCACTCTGACTACTTTTAAGATTATTCTTTAACTTTTTTTTTTTTTTTTTTGCAATTTGATTATGGTTTTCTTTGCTTTTATTCTGCTTAGAGGTATTGACTATCTGGGATTTGTAGGTGTATATTTTCTGTAAGAGAGAAAATTTTCTGTTACTGTTTTTGATTAGATGCCAGCCAGTGAGTTCTACGTTGTGTGTGTTGGATTTTGTCATATTTCTTTAAAGGTTTTCAAGCTTTCTCTAGAAGAAGTTAGATGGTTTGCAAACCATTTCAACGTTTTAGAGTTTTATTTATAAGCTATAGTACTGGTCTGGAGCAGTCTACTGTTACTTTATGGGTACAATTACTTTGTGGGTATTTTAGCCATACTATTAGGGTATGACTCTTCTGGAGTCTCTATGAATGCCCTATATATTGAAGGAAGTTTCTCTACTGTGCCTCGTGGGAATCAGAATGATTCCCTATTCTGTGTGAGCTTTAGGAATTGTTTAGCTTGCAACTCTCTTTAATTGTTATTTCCTAGGAAGTTGGCTGGCCTTGCAGGGTTTTATCCTGTGCATGCACAGATTATATTCAGCCAAAAACTCAAGGAGATTTCTACTCTTTTCTCGAGCTCTTTCTCTTTCTAGCTTCCTCTTTTCTGTATTCTTTCTTGTCAATTTAAGGTGCTGTGCCCTCTCCAAACTCCAGTTTCTGTCTCCTTAACTCAGTGAGACCACCAGCTCTTTTTGGGTTTCCTCTCCCTGCAGTATGGTCTGGAATATGACTCCAGGCAGAAATGTGGGCCTACTATAGTGTTGATTTCATTTAACTTCCTTTTTCCAGGAATCATAATCATGTTGCTGTCTATGGTCCAATGGCTAAAAACCAGGGTTTTGACCAGGTTTAGAAGAGGTACCAAAGGCACAAAATTTAAGAGGCACTCACTCTCAGGCTCATGCAAGTGTACGATTGGCCTTTAAAAAGGAGTGCCTTCTTAAATTTTGCACCCTAAGCACCTGTCTGGCCTCACCTTGGTCCCAGCCCTGTTGAAAACAATTGTCATATATTTTATCCAGTTTTCTTATTGTTTATGGTGGGAAGGTAATTCTGGATTCTGCTAATCCCTCATTGCCCAAAGTGCAAGTCTCTTGTCATCTGCATATTTAACTCAACAATATGTCATAGACATTATTCTACATCAGAGAATTTAGATAATTTACTACCATATAAAATGATTGTTTTGTATTTCATTGTGTGGAATGGATCTGAGGAATTATAGAAAGTAAAACTCATTTCTTAAAAGGTCTCCTCATTCTCAAATGTGACATTAATGTGTGACTGAAAATGAAATATGTGGATGTACATAAACAAACATTTCATTTAGAAATATGCTTTGTACTGAGTGTGTTAACTAAGAAGCAATGCTATTCTTGGCAAATGGTTTTTCAGTACACTTCTTGATTTGTTACCTGGATGTGTTTATTAATCCAGAATAGTGGCCTGGGAATAAAATTTGTCATTGTGGCAGTATTCAGCATTACATTCTGGAGCATGGGGTAACCTTAGTGATGAATCAAAACCAAGTTTTGAGAGAGTGACAAAGCACATAAAAATTACTATCTTTGGGATGTTACTCAGCTGTTTTTCTTTCTCACTTAAGATTTTTTCAATAGAGATAAAGGTGAAATAAGAACATTAAGGTCTATTTACTGTTTAAAACAAATCTAAGTGGAGAATAGATTGACATAAGTTGTCCAGTTTTTCAGTTTAACAACAAACTAGGTATCTAAAAAGCATAGTCTGTTATAACAATACTTTTTAAAAAAGTTTTTATTTATTTATTTAAGTAATCTTTACACCCAATGTGGGACTCGAACACCATCCTGAGATCAAGAGTTGTATGTTCTTCTGACTGAGCCAGCCAGGTGCCCCAACAATACATACCACATGATCATATCAGTAGATGCAGACAAAATACAACACTGATTGATGATAAAGATTCTCAGCAAACTAGGAATAGAGGGGAACTTCCTCAGTTTGATAAAGAACATCTACAAAAAAATAAATCCCTATACCCACATCATGCTTAATGGTGATGAACTAGAAACTTTCTCGATAAGATCAGGAACAGGCAAGGATGTTCGCCTCTTACCACTCCTTTTCAACATTGTACTGGTAGTCCTAGCTGATGCCATCATACAAGAAAAGGATATGAGAGGTAGGCTGAATGGGAAGGAAGAAATAAAACTGTCTTTGTGTATGATATTATTATCTTCTGTTTATGTAGAAAATCCCAAACAGAGTCTTGGAGCTAATAGGTGATTATAGCAAGGTTGCAAAATACAGGGTTAGTATACAAATTCAGTAAATTTTCTATATACCAGCAATGAATAATCTGAAACTAGGAATGCAATACTATTTACATTAAGCATGCCCAAAATGAAATAGTTACATATAAATCTAACAAAATATGTACAAGATCTATAAGAGAAAAAGTACAAAATTCTGATGAAAGAAACCGAAGAAGAGTTACATAAATGGAGAGGTATTCCATGTTCATGAATAGGAAGACCCGATATTGTCAACACGTCAGTTCTTTCCAACTTCACCTGTAGATTAAATGCAGTCACAATCAAAATCCCAGCAAGTTATTTTGTAGATGTTGATAAACTGAATCTTAAGTTTATATGGAGAGGAAAAAGATCCAGAATAGCCAAAACAATATTGAAGGAGAAGAACAAAAGAGGACTGACACTGAGGAATTGGTAGAAGAACAGACAAATCAATGGAACAGAATAGAGAGTCCAGAAATAGACCTACACAAGTATATTCAACTGATCTTTGGCAAAGGAGTGCAGGCAATACAATGGAGCAAAGATATTCTTTTCAACAGACGATGGTGAAATGACTGGATATCCACATGAAAAAAAAGAATCTAGACACAGACCTTACACTCTTGACAAATATTAACTCAAAATGGATCGTAGACCTAAATGTAAAATGCAAAACTATAAAACTCCTAGAGGATAACATAGGAGAAAACCTAGATGACCTTGAGTATGTGATGATTAATTAGATATAACACCAAAGGCACAATTCATGAAAGAAAGCACTGATGAGCTGGGCTTTATTAAAACTTCTGCTCTGCAAAAGACACTTTTAAGACAATAGCACTGGGAGAAATATTTGCAAAGACATATCTGATAAAGGACTATTATCTGAAGTATACAAAGAACTCTTAAAACTCAACAATAAGAAAATAAACAACCTAATTAAAAAATGGACCAAAAAAATGAACAGACGTATCATGAAAGAAGATATACAGATGGCAAATAAGCATATGAAAAGATGCCAAACGTCGTATGTAACTAGGGAATTGTAAGCTAAAACGACGAGATACTACTACTTGCCTATTAGAATGACCAGACTCCAGAATACTGACAACATTAAATGCTGATGAGGTTGTAGAGCAATAGGAACTCTTATTATTTACTGCTGGTTTGAATGCAAAATGTACAACCACTTTGGCAGACAGTTTGGCAGTTTGTTACAAAGCTAAATATACTCTTACCATATGATCCAGCAATTGCACTCCTTAGTATTTACTTAAACAAATTGAAAACTTATGTCTACACAAAACCCTGCACATGGATGTATACAGCAGCTTTATTCATAAGTGCCCAAACTTGGAAACAACCAAGATGGTTTTTAGTAGGTAAATGGAAAAACCATGATACAACCAGCAGGGGAATATTGTTCCATGCTAAAAAGAAAGGAGCTATCAAGCCATGAAAAGATAAAAGGATATTACTGAGTAAAAGAAGTCAATCTGAGATGGCTACATCCTATATGATTCCAATTATATGACATTCTGGAAAAGGCAAAACTATAGAGACAATAAAAGGAACTGTGGTTGTTGTGGGTTAGTGGGGAGGGAAGGATGCATAGGTGGAACACAGAGGATTTTTAGTATTGTGAAACTGTACTGTATAATACATGTCATTATACATTTGTCAAAGCCCATAGAGTATGTCACACCAAGAGTGAACCCTAATGGAAACTATGGACTTTGGGTGATAATTATGTGACAGTGTAGATTCACTGATGATAATAAATGTACCACTCTCGTGTAAGATTTTGATAGTGGGAGAGATTGGGCATATGTGGGGGCAGGGAGTACATGGGAAATTTCTGTACCTTTAGCTCAGTTTTGCTCTGAACCTAAACTGCTCCAAAATAAAGTCTATTTTAAAAAAATTCAATGTAACACTGAATAAAAATACTAAATACTTTAAGGCTAAATATAAGAGTCTTTGCTTAGTTTCTCTAGAAAGCAGAGCCCAAGATAAGAATTCAGGTGCTTTACTTGAAGGTGCAAACCCAGGTAGTGAAGACTGAGAGTAAAAGGGAAATGAAGCAAGAAAAAATGCCAAGTTATGTGATGCAAAGCATTATTGTACTGACTAGCACTTGACAATGAGGAACCAGCAGGCATGTGTCCTCAGAGACTCCTCCAGAAGAATTGCAAGAAAGACCTGATCCTTCAGGTATTTCATAGAATCTGAAAGTGGAGGAGCAACCCAGTCCAGTGGGACACTAACCAGAGAAAGAAAAAAGGAGGTGATGAGGGGAATATCAAGATATGCAGGTTTTGTGTACTATATATTAAGGAAGAAAGAATGAGGAGAATGTAGGAAGAAATGGCATCAGAAAGTAAAAAAAGGCAGTAGGTGACTATGTCAAGGTCCTGGACCCACGATGTTCTGAACAAGGAGTTATATACCTGGGGATCTAAATCCATGTTCCATAATGTAGCTGTGTGTGACCCTAGGGGAAGTTAGGTTACCTTTCTAAGCCATATTTTCCTCATCTCTGAAAATGAAGTGAAATATAATTTCATAGGGTAGTCTTGAGAAATAAATATATGAGCTTCATGAAATTGCTTGGCATTTAATGAACATGCCTTCTCTCTGTTCCAATTCTGTTCTTATTTTAATTTCACAAATCCTATCATGCCAGTTCTTCCTCAGCATTTATTTCTAGGGAAATGGGGGCAGTAGGGAGGGAAAGGCTCAATGTTGTTCCCCAACTTTATTGGGAAATGACCCCCAAAATTTGAATTCCCCATAACTTTTTCTATACTCAGGCTGGCTGAGTATAGAAATCTCTTAATTTTACCGTTTCATAGAAAAAGACCAACATGACTCCTCTTGAAATGTGAGTTCTTTATTCTCAGATTACTTTCTGTAGGTCCAATCTTAAAATATCTGGCAAAAGGTGTTTTTGTTTTTGTTTTAGTTTTTGTTTTTTGTCTTGTTTGTTAACTTTTCTCTGATAGTAAGGCTCTGAGTAACATAGCTAAATATGATTCAAAGCTGGAACATTTGGTATTTTTTTGCCCTTGGAAAGTGCAACTGCAGTTTTATCATTAGTGAAGATAGTTTTCTTTAATAGTTGAGCATGGGTTTGCCTGGGTGGCTCAGTTGGTTAAGTGTCTGCTTTTGGCTCAGGGCATGATCCCAGGGTTCTGGGATTGAGTCCTGCATTGGGCTCCCTGCTCAGTGGGGAATCTGCTTCTCCCTCTGCCTGCTGCTCCCCCAGCTTGTGCATGCTCTCTCTCTGACAAATAAATAAAATCTTAAAAAAAAAAATAGTTGAGCATGATGTTTAGCATTATCAAAGACAGCTAACTTTCCTAGGTAGCCATTTCCAACTGCTATGGAGTCTTATTAATTCATAAAAGCTATTCTTGTTTATTCTTGATTTATACTTGAATTATAGTTTATTCCTTATTTTCAGTGGTTAGCTATTTGTGTTCCTTTTACTTTTCCTTATTTGTCGTTCAGCATTTTGACACTCATTTCATTCTCATGTCTTTTCATTTTGAAGATGGAAAGCTTTTATTTATTTATTTATTTATAAGATTTATTTATTTGAGAGAGAGAGAAGCATGAGTGGGAGGAGGGACAGAAGGAGAGGGAGAGAGGGAGAGAATCTCAAGCAGATTCCCTGCTGAGCAGGGAGCCTGACATGGGGCTCGATCTCACCACCCTGAGATCACGACCTGAGCCGAAATCAAGAGTCAGATGCTTAACCAGCTGAGCCACCCAGACGCCCCAAGGAGATGGAAAGCTTTTAAACAGGAAAATGGCATCACGGAGAATATCTGGGGTCTACATTCTCAAAAGGAGCAGGTGAAATGGGTGAAAATTGGTTCTTGTGGGGTAAGAAAAAAGAAGTACAAGTATACGTATAGTACATGTAGAGTACATCTGTGGTGGTAAAATTTTGTGAGGTGCAGTAACAAAAATAGGTCTAAAACAGCTCTTGAGGGGCACCGATATATAAAAAAGGTTGATAAACACTGGTTGAGAGCCAAGAAAGATAATTTCTAAAAGATAACATTGTGATAGGGACTGAGGGATTCAGGATAACTGCCTCTGTGAACAATGTGTTGTCTATGTTAATGATCATCAGGCCACAGAAAGTGCTGACTATGTGGAAGTCAAATTGTCATTTATGTCCTTCCGTTTGCTTTCCAGCAATGTTTCTATTTCTTTTGTTTTTGTTTTCTTTGTAGTTTGTTGGTTCTTGGGGGCTCTTTTTCACAGTTTTCTAGTGATGATGAAATTATGTATTGACAAGATCAGAGTCAGGGTTGTTGGAGTAGAGTTAGGACTTTAGAATCATCTGTTATGTTATATTCCACCACAAATAAGTGCTTTCTCCTTTTACCTTATTTCTCAGGTCTATACTTCTTTAGCAAAAAAAAAAAAAAAAAATCAGAACCATTTGTTCAATAATAAAATTTTCTGATGTCTCTAATCATTTCATTGGATAGGACTGTGTCCTTTTTGAATTTCCAGGGCATTTTTTACACTACCTTCCTTTCATGTAGCCTTGCTTTATAATCTTTTCCTTAGTTCTGTTTTACTATATTCCTTTTTTTTTTAAATGTTCAGTTAGCCAACATATAGTACATCATTAGTTTTTGAGGTAGTGTTCAATAATTCATTAGTTGTTTATAACACCCAGTGCTCATCACGACACGTGCCCTCCTTATTTACTGTATTCAGGCAAATAAGAAAAGATTCATTTGTGAAAAAAGAAATACAGGAAGGATAAACCAGAAACAAGTGAGATTGGTTATGTGGAGAAGGCAGGAGGGAAAAATGTGTGTGTGTGTGAGGGGGAAGAATAGAAATGGAATAAAAGAGATGAAGGGGGAGCATCTTTGAATATATATATATATTTGTATAGTTCTGACTTTTAGAACCGTGTTAATGCTTCACTTACTCAAAAAAATCATCCCGGATGTGGAGAAACACCAAACAGAATACAGTGGTAACAAATGAACCTAACTGTTACACATGAATAACTTAACCACAGTAAACGGGATGGAGAAGGAAAGAATTAACCTAAGTAACTTTGGGAAACAGTTTTTGACTATATATTACAAGGCCAAAAACCAAAAGAACTACACACAAATAATGTTCTCTGGTTAGTAGCTTATTTTTTCATAGGGATGTGGGTTAACAATTTTGAAATGATTTCATGTGTATTCTAGAGCAAATAAATAAACACATTGTAGATAATGAAAACCAAGTCTCTTGCTGTCAGAGAAAGGAAATGTAAATAGAGGGAGGGAATGACCCCATGATGAATTGGAATTGGATGTATCAATATGAACACATGTTTTGTGGGTTTTTTTAAGACATATTTCTTTATTTTGGTGAGGGTGGGGGCAAGGGCAGAGGGAGAGGGAGAAAGAATATCTCAAGCAGACTCCCCGCTGAGTGTGGAGCCTGATGCGGGGGTGGATCTCAGGACTCTGAGATCATGACCTGAACAGAAATCAAGAGTTTGACACTTAACCGACCGAGCTACCCAGGTGCCCTGTGAACACGTGGTTTTTAATATATACACGAAGATATATAGAAATAGCTATAATTTTGTATGCATGGCTTAGTATATGCATATTTCCTAGTTCTGTCCGCTGAGAGGGCCTAGAAGCAATAAAAACCTAGTGGCCATGAGCACTACCAGCCTGGACCTTGGTTTCTAAATACCTTTCTCAAATAAAGGGGAACTTCAGTTCCTCAGAGACATGGCTGATTCAAGGCTGAGGCAGAGAAAATACAAGATGAGCCTAGAGCATCTTATTATGTCAGAAAATAAAGATATGCTCAAGAAATGATTGGGACATGCCAAGAGGGTATAGGAACCAACTTGAAGGAGCTACCACTAGCCAAATAGAAAACAATTTGGGAGCAACAAGTAATTGATAATAGTAGTGGATTATAATTCATAGAATAAAGTAAATATCCATGATTTTATAGTATTAAATTTAATAAATAAATGGGGAGAAGGGAAATCTCTTTTTATGGTAGAATTCTAATTAATAAATATAGAAGAAATAATGGAAATAGAAAAACTATCATTTGTTAAATCACTATAAGCAAGAATCATCAATGGATGTTAAAACTAGTAGACAGAAGTATTTGCATAGTCTCGAAGTATCTCTCCATGAAATACTTACTAATTTCAATAGGAAAATACTAACTTTACAGTGGAGAAAGCTATTAGATACTTCTTAACCTAATGATCAAAGTTAACATCATCAGTAATTAGACATATTAACATCATGTGTCTCCTGCTGGGATACACTGAGAAAGGTGCAATATCAGTTCTGTGGTATTCTTGTCATAAATGCATAAACTGACTTTAATAATGAGCAAACATCAAACAAATCCAAATTGAGGGACATTCTACAAAACAACAGGCCAATAGTCTTCAAAATTGTCATAGTCATAAAAGACAAAGAAAGACTTAAGAACTGTCTGTCCCAGATTGGAGGAGACATGACAAATCAATGCATTGTGTGATTCTGAACTGGACCCCAGACTGGACATTTAGCGGGACAAATGGCAAAATTTGAATCAGGTTTATAGCTTAGTTAATAGTATTGTATCAATATTTATTTTCTGGCTTTGACAATTTTACTGTGGTTGTATAAGAGGTTAACATTTGGGGAAGGTAGGTGAAGAGTGTACTGGAATTCCTTGTACTACTTTGCACCTCTTTTGTAAATTCAAATGAAAAGTTAAAATCGTTTTGAAATCGAAACGAAATTGAAATTTAAAAAACTGAAACGAAGAATTGTAGCAGGGGGAGATTTAAAGGCAAATATGGTTTCTAGTCCTCTTCTTGGCTATTATTATTTCTGGATATGACTGATAGTGATAAAAAAGGAAGAGAGTGCTGTTTCTCTAAAGAAATAGATATATTCATAAACACTTGAGATTTGTCATGTATTTTAAGTTCTTTGTTTTAACTGTAACTCACAAAATTGAATGTATGAGTGAATAATAGGATGGGAGTGTGGAAATTAAGTGGTGGGAAGGAAAGAAAATTTTTTAAAGAAAAGAAATCATGTAGAAAGTATCTACCTTCAATCAGGTTCCCCAGGCTTCACTTACTACATATTTAAAATCAATAATGACCATCAAGTACTCTCATCTACAGAGTCATGTTAAATGATTATACTTAACACAGGTGCATGAATTTTGGTTTTTCAAGTATGAAATTGACAACTGGTAGTATAACATTCATTAAGATGATCTTTGAGCAGTAAATAAAATTGAAAGCCATTTGATATTTCAAGAGGAATTTTTCTGATGCTCCTCCAAGGTCATTTTCTACTTTCTTGACTGAGCATTCATCATGTGTTGAGTGTCACCCGCAGGGGATATACTCTCTGCTTGCTTGAGGCAAATGTTTTAAAAATCCAAAGGAGTCTGTCAAGTATGTGTTATACCATTAGGGAGATAAAGGTCCAAAAACTGGGACCACGGGCAGGGGAATAGAGTATGACCTTTGGTCCTGTACTTCTACAGGATGAGATGGAATATCAGAGTCTGGAAAAGGGTAAAATAAAAAGTCTTGGAGCATAGCAAATGTGGGTCACAAGCATGTTGGCAAACAGAGCAAACAGAAACCAAGTTCACCTACTCTTCGAGAAATTTATATCCACATCACATAATAGTTCTCTCTCCCTCTCTCTTCTCCACATCTGAATGCAGAAGCACATACACAGACACACACGCAGATATCGCTGGACTTGGCTGCACCATATTTATTTATTGCATGGGTCTTTTTTGGGGTTGACCTTTGGTTCTTTTCCTAGTCAACTGAAACATAGTTGGGTTTTTTTGTTGTTTTTTTTTTTTAATTTGGATTCTATCATTTAGTCAGAGAAGCAGTTCCTGACCTGTAGACACAGTTTTATTTTGTATTAAAGGTTCTGTATTTGCCATTCTTAGAAACTGAAGGAAAAGGAGAAAAAAGACCATGGTACTCTGGAAAATTGTGGGGCAAAACAAATTTTCATGTAAAAAATCAAGTGTCTGATAAATAGCATCATTCATTATAGAGTAGATCCTGGTGCAAGTCATGGTCACCTTGGTTTCCTTTCCAGGGGCCTTGCTTACCACAAGTTAGGAGTTGACCTCAGAAATTAACAGCATTAACCTAGAATTGTTTTCCTTACCTTTTCCCACCAGGCACTCAGAACAGATCCTGTTCATGCCCACTATAGATAATCATGGGAATCTCAGGGATGCATCCTATCCCAGCAGGCTAAATATAACTCTATCTGCTTTCTCCTCCACTTCTGAAAGCACATGAGAATGCAAATGATAGTAATAGGAGTATAGTGATAACCTTGAACCTGCTTTCACTTATTAAGTAGTAAGTTAATTTCATAGTCTGGTACTTTATTATTAATAGCAAGTTACTTTCAAGATATCTCAAAAACAGATAGATACAGCCCTTGAACCCCCCACTGAAGTGGAACATTCTATCCAGGAAGAGGTCTGCTGCTTTGTTATACAGAGGAAATGCTCTGTTATGCTGTGTTATCTGTGTTGACTTCTGAAGATTGTCCAGAAGCTTCTACTTCTCCCCCTATTTATCTTTCAAAACCTTCCCAGGGTATCACCTCCAGCCCTCATATCTCAGATGGAGTTCATTGCTTTGGTGTCTCTAGTACATTTATAATATGGGCACACATCTGTTATTGCCCACTGCACCTGTATTGTGTTCATTTGTTCACTTGTCTGTCCATTTCACTGTGGGTTCTAGAAATGAGGATCCACTCTTATTTATCATTGTACCCCCTTTGCTTAACACTGTGCCTGGCTTAGAGTTGCTGCTCTAATTGATGTCTGGTAAGCTATGGAAATAGCTCCAGGACACATTATTTGTGAGTGAAATATGTCATTCATTATCTATAATGGGTATTCATAGCACTGGGGAAATGGCCAAAGATCTCACTATTCAATAGATAATTATTATATTTTGGGGGATGGAGGAAGAGGGAGAATGATGGGAGAAGAAACAAAAAGGAAATAGTTTTCTTTTTTTACTTAACTTCTGAGTTTGCCCGTGAGATTGATAAATTTCACTCCAGACTAATTGCCATCCAATGCGAAGGGGTGGAGTTTATGGTTTTGGCTAGCCAGCTTCATGATGTTTCGCTTTAACTGCCGTGTCAAGAACAGATGGTTTTCCTTCCTAACAGCATGTTCTTGGAAATGAGCTGACTTGGAGTAGTCTACCTATCAATCATTTTTCCTTTCTTCCTCCCTGCTGAAGCCTGATTTCCTTTTGGCATCCACCCTCCCTCTACACGGCCAGGTGTCTGGGCAAGGGGTAGTTGGCAGGGAAACTGACTCCACCTCAGATGCAGGAATAGGCTTGATTGGTCAGTCCCATCCTTCTGCCAGCAACTGGTTCAGGAATGACTCTATATTAATTGGACCCATGATAAAAGAGGAAAGGTGTGCTAATGATTTCTGGGAAGGTTTTCCTTCACTCTTTGGTGAGAGTTTCCAGAACTGAGCTCTCTCTCTCGCACTAGACACTTTTGTGGGCAGCTGTGAGGTTGAAGTGCTCCTGTCCTCTCCTTGGCAGCTCGAAGGTGACATTCACCCTTAGAGGATGGCATAATTAATAGCATTCTGGGGAAACCAAGCCAGGGCTGGTGGATTAGGTCAACTATGGAACCTGCCCTCATGCTACTTTTCCAGTTACATGAGCCAATAAATGTTCTCATTGTTTAAGCTAGTTGATAAATGTCTGTTGTGATTCCAGTTAAAGTGTCATAACTTGTTAAAACAACAAAAACTTAACCCAAGTGTTGAATAGGTGGAAAGTGGAAACAATGCAAGATAGTTTGGAAGGTAGGAGAGTCTTTAAAAAGTAGTTCCCTTAGACCAGTGCTTCTCAATCTTGAGCATACATTAGAATCGTCTGAAGAAATTGTTAAAGCACAAACTGCTGAGACTTAGTCCCAGAGCTTCTGTTTCTGAAGCTCTGGGTGGAACCTGAGAATTTGCATGTTTAGTAAGTTCCCCGATGGTGCTGATGCTGCTGGCCCCAGGGACCACACTTTGAGAACCACTACTTCAGACTTCCAAGTTTTTGCTTTTTCTGCCAGGATAGTCAAGGGAGGTAGGCAAGGCCATGGTGCCAGAAAAGGTGCTTTATCTGTCCCTGGGGGAGCCACTGAGCTCTTCAAAACAGGTTGGGCAGGTAAACCCACATAATGGGACAAGTGATTAAAACATGATTTTTTTTTTTTTAAAGATTTTATTTATTTATTTGACACAGAGAGACACAGCGAGAGAGGGAACACAGCAGGGGAAGTGGGAGAGGGAGAAGCAGGCTTCCTGCCAAGCAGGGAGCCCGATGTGGGGCTTGATCCCAGGACCCTGGGATCATGACCTGAGCCAAAGACAGACCCTTAACGACTGAACCACCCAGGCGCCCAAACATGATTTTCTTCTTAAACAAACTGTAAACTTCATAATGAGGTTATCTATGACATAAATATCTTTGTTCCCCGTAGGATTTAACACACAGATCTAAGCACACTGTAGGCACTCAATAACACTTGATTAACTTACCAGAAGGAAAGTGCTACCTGCCAGGCTCTTTTGGTTGGATGTTTTAAGGCAAGTGTAGGTATGATATACATGAGGAAGTCTAAAGCTAACCCAGGAAGGTGATCATGTAAATAAGAGCTCCCCTAGTTGCTAAGAAACTCCAGCAACTTGTTCTTTAGGGAAATGACAGCACTGAGGTCTTTGAAGCTTTAGGCTTGTGAATAGGAAAACTATAATCAACTATCGCCTTCTACTTTTCATACTAGCCACAAAATAAATCTTTGATGCTGCTCTATTGATTTGGCAATGTTGCTTTTGCCCTCAAGTATTTACTCCCTCTGTAGATAACATCAACTCCAGGTTTATAATAAAGCAGACCTATGTGTTACAGACAGATAACAAACTCTCACCTTCTAAGATAAGAGAACTTTTCTACCCTTTAGGTAGCTTGCATCAGATAAGTAACTGTTTCTTAAGGCAGGAACATAATTAATGTTGATACAAGGGCTGGGAGTGCATCCACCTGGTGGTCCCAAGTTCAGTGAGGCTCTGCCTCTGAAATGTGATGGAAGGAAATCGGCAGTCAGCAGACATGAGGCCTTCTCCCTGGCAGGGAGTTGCTACTTCCTCCAAGCCTTTGTTCAAACCAGGTGTTTGTTCACCCTGAGGCGCGCACGGTCAGGCAAGGGCTTCTTGGCTTAGATAGTCCTTTGCATTTCTTTTGGCGGCAAGTTTTGCCAAGTGATTCACACATGCTGGAAATGTGGAGAGGAACCTGAAGGAGTAGCCAGGAATGGATTAAGATAGGAATGTCAGATTTGATGAGCAATTCCTGTGCTTTTCAGCCATCCACAGATGGATGCAGGCCTCTCCCATGGTTTTGGGCTTCTGCTGGGTCTAGCCAGAAGAAGGGGTGGGGCAGTCTCTGTGAATAAGTAAATTTGTGGTGATTACCAAACTTGCAGGCCTTCACAGTGGCATTTCTCCAACACTGAAATTGAATTTTTTTTTTTTTTTAAAGATTTTATTTATTTATTTGACAGAGAGAGACACAGCGAGAGAGGGAACACAAGCAGGGGGAGTGGGAGAGGGAGAAGCAGGCTTCCTGCCGAGCAGGGAGCCCGATGCGGGGCTCAATCCCAGGACCCCGGGATCATGACCTGAGCCGAAGGCAGACGCTTAACGACTGAGCCACGCAGGTGGCCCTGGAATTGAATTTTTATTTGGTGCAAATTGATGGTACTCTGCACATTTGTATTCTTCCCTTTGCACTTCCACAAGTTACTAGAAATAAAATTTCAAGGAAATACTCATTTAGGGAGTCAGAGCAAAAAGCTGGAATAAGTTTGACAGAGAAGACTCACTTAGATAATTAGAGGTTTGAGTTTAGTATTTTCTGAAATGTTGGCCTTTGTTGGGAAATAACCATAAAATATAAATATTAAGTCCCCAAAGTTAAAATATGATAAAGAGGTTCTACAGAGCAAGGATTTTACAAAGCTTTTCATCAAATGTTCCCTCCTCATTCTCAAAAATATCCTCGCCAGTCATTTAACTGTTGTCCGATTTTCACTGTGTTATATCAGGGGACAGGGACAAATCTCTCCGTGTCATGGTAGGGGTGGGCATTGAATACCATTTAAAGCTGGGCATTTTGGGAACTCCCTGCTTAGATACCCAAATTACAAAATGCTTTATGGAGCAGTAAGCTTCCATAGCTCCTTTGTTCCACCCAAGGCTGATTTCTCAGTGAGGTCATACATTTCTTGTTGAGAACGACAGAAGTTGGAAATTTCCCTGCTGTGTCTTTTTCAAAGCTGCTTGGTTCTTTTTTTTTGATAGTATCTTGTCCCTTTTTCATATTTTTATTCCTTCTTTTACTTTTAAAAATAATTTAAAACCTACTTGTCTTCTAGCCTGTTCTGATAATCCTGTTACGTGAAGTTCATACTTGTTGTTTCTGCTGACTGTTGGCCATGGTGACACGTTTGTTCAGGTATTGTGCTTTAGGGTTGTGAGCTCTTGTTACCTGTGAGAACCCCTCAAGGCCTAAGTCGTAAATATGTCTTTACAAAGAGACTTCCTGTTTGTTCCTTCAGCCAGGACCTCAGGGACCGTAACATCTGGAAACAGTTTTGATGTTAATTTCTCTGAGATTTACCTGCCCTTATAGGTAATGTAAATGTGTATTTCAGACCCAGATGAAGGCAGGCCTGGGCTTACAAATTACCGGGGGAAGTTTGTTTTTCCCTCAGAGTTCAGCCTGAGATAGAGAAGATTCCTTGTTTCCTTCCTCTGTGGGTAGATTTTTTTCTGGTTTACCTGCCCTAGAATAAAGTCCTTCAAGGGTCCTGGTTCAACACAAGAATCTCAGTTCTCTTGCCCCACCCTGTGGATCACCCTACGTGTCATTTATACAGAAGGCCCTTTGTTACTGAGAGTGGCAATGACCTCCGGAGTAACAGAAACTTGAGTACCGGTTTTGCAGATTTCTCTTTGTTTGAGCCATTTTGGGGTTTCCCTTCCATTCCTGAGAAAGAAAAAAAAGTCTCTGTTGTATTTCTGGACCATCTCTTGAGGCCTTGTTGACTCTGGACCCTAAGGAGCAAGGAGGTCTCACAACCTGGAATTTCCTTAAAATTCCAGGACCCAAAAAAGACTGGAGACTTGAGGCTAGTTCTCTGGTCAATCTTTATTTAAATATGAATATCAAGGAATTTAGAGCCTCTCTAAAACATGGGTATGGGCTGGGGTAACCTATACCTGTGAGTTCTGGCATAATAGAATGAAAACTAGATTGACAATCAGAAGACCTAAGTTCAGATCTTGACTTTGCTATGTAAAATTGGACAAGTTAAATTATCTGGGCTTCCATTTCCTCATTTGTAAAATGGAGACAAAAATACCTGACAGAATTGCTGTGGAAAGTGAAAGATATAGTGTAGGTAAAAAAAAAATTAGAATGGAGCAAGCATTCAAAAATGCTAGTTGAATATAACTGTTCAGTCATCTTAATGGTTATGATCTGCCTCATTTGCTGATTCTGGTGTCCTGGTCATGGTGGTTGATAATCCAATACTCTTTCTACTCTAAACCAGTGATTTACAAGCTTGAGTGTATCCTAATCACTTGGAATTCTTGTGAAACACAGATGCTGTGCCCTAACTCTGGAGATTTTGATTCAGGAAGTCTGGAGCTGGTCTTAATAGTTTGCATTGTTCCCAGGTACTGCTGATGGTCTGGGGACCACACGTTGACAACCGGTCATGGTAATCCTATTCTTCCCACTGGTAATTGGTTTAGGAATGGGCGTGTGATCTAAATCTGAGATGTGAGGGGAAGTCAGCTGAGAGTTTTTGGAAGAGGTTATATCAATCCTGAGGAAAGACAGGAAAAGCTGGTCATGCTTTTCCTCTGGACATTGCATCAGGACACGATGCCTAGAACCGCCACAGGCATCTTGCCTTCATCTTGGGGATGAAGCAGAACCAAGAGACTCCCAGGGCAGTAGAGCTGGAATCCTGATTGCTCCTCCTTGGCTAGGTACTGCTCTACCTCTGTTATTTCATTATATGAGACATTGTGTAAATGCAAAAATGAAAAAAAAAAAAAAACTTCTAAATACAGTTTGAGTCAGAGTTTCCTCATTATTGACAGTTCCAAATATTCTAAGTGATGCAGCTATCACATGGGTATGTTGTCTTATTCTCTGCCATACCCAGCTATAGCATGCTAAAGTATTTGAGTTCATTTTAAATTATGCCTTCATTTCCTTTCTTGAACTATTAATTTTCTGTGAAACTTCCTTCTCCACTTTACTCCACCTAGTCCTCTGGGGATGTGCTATAACACTGTGAAAATTGTGAAGCCCTCGAAAGGAGGTGACTGCCCCAAACTTGCCTCTCATTTGCACATGTGGGACTGCAGGATCCATTTCTGGTTGAATGCACGATGACAGTTTTACTGGATGTCTACTTGCTTGTGTTCTATTTCTATACATTATTATTTTCTGGAAACCTTAGCTAATTAGGAACTTAATCTGTCTTCTTTGAGGCTTTAATTCCAGTTTCTAGAATTTCCCAACCAAGTCCACATTGATTCTACCAGAATTTCAGATACACCCTGTCCTTCTGCGTTGCATTTTTGCTGGAAAGAATTGTAGCAGGAATCAAGGCCACACGATGCAAGTGCCTGAATCCTGAATCGTGACCAGGATTATAAAGAAAATAATAAGAGAGCTCTCTAGAGAGTTGAGCCAGCTCAGCACCTCCACATGGAGTCTGAAAAAAGGAACAGTGATTCCCTCCGCCCCCCCTTTAATCCTAGTTTGGGCAGCTTCTTTATTCAGAACATCAAGGACTGTTGACAGTTGGATGAAAAGAGTAGGGGCTCACGGGATTGCTAATGAGATACAAAGCCACCTTGGAATCAAAATAAATTTTTATCTGTTGGCTCCTCTGGCCACAGGGAAATGAATTGAAAGCCTCCAGCTAATTTCTATTGACAGGTATCCTTATCACAGTTAACAGTGTGATGCACATCCTAGTTGGCTTCTGAGCTGGAAGGCCAAGGATTTCCACTTGTGGGCTTCCTTTCCGGCAGAGAGCTGGGCCGAGGTGAGCAAATTGGTACTGATGTCGCATGAAACACACTATCTGGTAGGAAAATAAGGTTCTTAATAATTATAGCTAATATATAATACTTTGTGTTAAATTACATTTTTAAGCCCACAGATTTAGGCAAGTGTTAAAATGAAGAATTCTCATTTCCTGATTCAAATGCCTTTTCCATTTCCTCTCCAATTGTAATCATGTCTGTAGCTAGATCATATTCCAAGTCTTCTTTTGAAGCCTGGCCTAACAACCCAAGCAAGAAGTAATATTTCTTTCTTCTGAGCACTCAGAGAAGTTAATCACCCCACTCTTATCCTATCTTGCTTTGCAAACTGCAGCTCTTTGAAGGCAGGGACTGTGTAATATCTTTTCTTACACTCTCCACACAAGATTCAGCACCATGTTTTTCATGTAGTATACACTCAATAAGTATTAGTTCATTGGTTGATTTTTTTTTTCTTATGAAGTATACAGCACTGTAGACTCAGAAATCATCCAAGAAGAGAGTTTTCTCACAGAGGGCCTATGGATGGGTATTAGGGCTTCTGCAGACTCCCTGAAATTAAATGCAAAGTAAATATTTTCTGAGGCGAGAAATCAAAGTTGTCCAGATTCACAAAGAAGTTTTTGACTTCCTCCTAAATAATGAGAATTACTGAACTATTTACTCATTTTCTTCTCTTCCTGGTCCTAGGTCCTAATGCCATGTACATGACCTCACAGATGCCTAGGAGTTCTCTTGGGATGCCTCAGTTCCCATTTTTACTTGTTGTTCCTGAAAGAGAAGCAGAAATTAAATGGAAATCATGTGCTGTGATAAGCTGATTTTTTTTTTTTTAATTGCATAACACTGAAAGGACTGTGTCCTTAAGTTCTAGTAGAGACTGCATACCTTGGTGGTTAGATGTAAGGGCTCTAAGCCAGGTGGCCTGCACTTGAATCCCAGTTCTGTCATTTACTCGTTGGGTGACCTTGGACAAATTATTAAAACTCTCTGAATCTCAGTTTCTTTATCTGTAAAATGTGAATAGTAATAGCGATCTCATTCGTGAGGGTGCCCTGAGGATTAAATGAGTCAATGCCTATAAAGTATTTAAAATAGTACCTTGCACACATACTAAGCATGATGTCTTTGCTATTATTATAGCTCTTGTTCAACTTTACCTCATTGTCATCAGTACAGATAAGCCATGGTAATTGTGTCTTCTTCGGTGGCCCTTTCCACCACCAAATTCTCTCCAGGGAATCACTTTAGGATCAGAACAAATTGATGAATTGCTTTGCAGAAATTATGTAGTTTTACTCTGTGCCAGAAATAATTCTATGTTTTCTTGCTGGAGTTTGCCTGGCACTCTGAGGTCCAGTTCTCATACTATGAAAGTATTTAAGCCATTTTAAACATTAAGGGGGAGAAAATCAAGATCCTTTGAGTTTCATAACTATGCCTCCCCCCCATAAAATATTAACAAAATATTAACAAAAATATTCATTCTAAGAAAAACTTTTTAGTAGTGTCTTTTCCATCATTTTAGTTGCTGTTAACTGGGAAATAGATAAAATGAAGGGCAAAGGATGCAGACAGATTGAAATCAGTACTGCCTGGAATTAATCCTTTCTATTAGCTTTAAGATTAACCCTTTTAAATTGATAAAAGGTTTTGATTAATCCCAGAATATATACATTTATTTGTAGAGATTGTATGACTGGTGAGTTCTTAGTTACCATTTTTGAGAGAAGCAGAAAAATAATGAAGTGATTTTTGTGGAGGTAGGGGTTGTACTAAATGAGACAATTTTCCAGTGTTATTTTTATGAGGTGACTAGCAAACATTTGAGAAGGGAGGGATATGTAGAGGCTGTGCTGCAGAGATTCCTCAGCCTAGTGCCCATTATGTGATATTTCCCCTACTATTCCCTGAACTCTGAAACTGTAATTAAACAACTAATATCAACTACTCCATTCCTAGGATTGGGAGCAGGTGGAATTAGAATATGCATATTTAAGGAGGAGAAAACTTTCCATTTGAGGTCTAGGATAATGATGGAAATTGGGGTTATGAGGAGTAAGAATATATATTAGTCAAGGTCTTAGCAGGAAATAGTTGATACTTACAAATTGGGTAACTTCAGAATTTAAAACTAAATTTATAAAGGTGTCGGCAGGATATAGAGAAATGACAAGGGATAGTGTACTATCCTTAGGCTACTAAGGGGTGAGGGCGGTGCCTGTCTACCCCTGGGTCTGAACAGGGAAAAGAAATAAGCAGTAATTGTAATCTAGAAACAGAGAGGGAGAGGGAGAGGAATAGGGAGAGGGACAGGGACAGGGAGAGAATGTTGAGAACCAGCTTTGTGGAAAGAGTTTCTGATAGGAGCTCTGAAATCTGGCCATAGCCAGAGGATGGTAAGAATGTAAAATGGTACAGCCATTCTGGAGAACAGTATGGAGGTTCCTCAAGAAAACTGAAAAATAGAACCGATGTTCTATTTGATCAAGAAATCCCACTTCTGGGTATATATCCAAAGGAAACAACATCACTATCTTGTAGAGATATATATACCGCATGTTCATGGCAGCATTATTCACAGTAGCCAAGTTATGGAAGCAACCTAAATGTCCATCTACAGATAAATGGATAAAGAAAATGTGATATGACAGAATAATATACAATGGAAAATTATTCAGTCATAAAAAAAGGGAAATCTGGTCATTTGCAACTTGGATGATCCCAGAGGACATTATGCTAATTAAAATAAGCCAGACAAAGACAAATACTATACAACCTTGCTTATATGTGGTATCTAAAAAAACCGAACTCCTTGAAAAAGAGAGTCGAGCAATGGTTGCCAGAGGCAAGGAGGTAGGGGAAATGGGGAGATATTGGTCAAAGGGTAAAAAGTTTCAGTAATATACATGGCGACTGTAGTTAATAATACTGGATTATATACTTGAAAGTTGCTAGGAGAATAGATCTTAAGTGTTCTTAGCACATACATACAAAAAAAGGTAAATATATGTGGTGATGGATAGGTTAATTAGCCTGATTGAGGGAATCATTTCACAATGTATATGTATATATCAAAACATCCCATAGACATTGTTTGTCAGTCATACCTCAATTAATCTGGGGGAAAAAGTCAAAGGATATTGCCAGATGGGGCAAGCCTACAAGGAAAGGAAGACATGAACACCCCAATCTCGTTCTTCTTTCCTGATTTACACTAGTGGTCCTCTGTGAACCCGATTGGAAGCCAGAGGGCACCTCTGTGTGCTCCATAGACGTAATGGTGTACCTAGCATTTCAGACACCTGGAGCAGATAATTTTTAATACTCCACCTCCTCCCATATAGGACAGAATTTTTTTCAATAATAACCATGTAAATAATCCGTCATAATCATTGTTTTCTTGATTTCATCCTTAAGCTTTACAAGAAATATAATTAATAGTTAAAAAGAGCAATGTACAATGTTATTAATTGTTATAAAGTTATTCAAATTCAGTAAAATATTTTGTGTGTGCTTCTGGACCCTTTGAACTTGGTCTGGAAAGGAATGCCTGTAGCTAGGTCTCTGTGTGTCAGGGCTGACAGTGTAACTGGAAACTTTCTGAATGAACTTCCATGTAGAAAATAATGTTAATTAAAAGTAAAAGAGAGAGGGAATGAGAATTTGAGGCCTACCTACATATTATTAAAACTGCAGCCATTCTTCATTTTAGAAGTTAGCCATAATGTTAATAATATAAAGCAGATTGACTTTTGGTTGGTTCATTATTATTTTCAAATTATCCACAAATAATTCCCCCCTGATTGCCTATGCCAGGGGTTGGGTAGGGAGTGGATCCCAAAGGACAGCAGCAAGGCATCTTGCCCGGGTCATTCAGGGATGGATTGAGAGTTTTCTAAGCCAGAGGTGGTGAGCTCCTACTCCCTTGCTGTTTCCTTCCCATTGTTTTTCTGCTCTTTGTTTGTCTGCATGAGGTTGTCAGGAACATTAGCCTCCTATTACAGATTTTGTGACAGCTATGTACTTGACATGAGTGGCTGAGTGGAGTGATGATAACAAAATGGAGGAAGGGACCCATAATTCTTTTTTTTTTAATTTAATGTTATTATGTTATGTTAATCACCATACATTACATCATTAGTTTTTGATGTAATGTTCCATGATTCATTGTTTGCGTATAACCCCCAGTGCTCCATTCAGTACATGCCCTCCTTAATACCCCTCACCAGGCTAACCCATCCTCCCACCCCCCTCCCCTCTAGAACCCTCAGTTTGTTTCTCAGAGTCCATAGTCTCTTAGGGTTCATCTCCCCCTCCGATTTCCCATAATTCTATATAACAAATGAAAGCCTTAGAAGCTCTTCTCTTGCTGCAAGACTGCTTCCTAGAGCTTTCAGGAAATGCCATTTGGGGGATAATTTTGTACCCTATATACATATTCTCTTTTTTTTGGAGTCTCCACATACCCAAGTGCCTCTCATTTATCTGCTTTCCTTTTCTTCCTGCTTCCACATGTCTTGAGGATCTGCTGGCTCTTTTTGCTCTCTTGGCTTTCTTCTCCCCACCCCCTTCTTGGCTACTTCTGTTTCCTTCTTCTTTCTTCACTGGACCAGACATGAATTTGTTCTGGGAACTTTTAGTAATCTATGGAAAACGTTGTTAAAGGCTTCATGTCAGATGTTCAGTTGCTTGGTAACTCAAAGAACCTCCTGCCAAGTTTATGTTCAGAGAATTAGAAAAACGGTTCAGTCCCCACTGTTTTCGGGTCTGGGCAGCATCAGTTCACCAGCTCTGCTGTGTCTAAGGAGATCCCCACACAGACACAGAGAAGAGCCTCAGTCTTCACAGAGCCTCGAGGGTGAGGACAGCAGCATCGCCCACCTGGCCAGGCCTGAGGAAGCACCTGGGGAGGCTGACGTGCACAGAGGAGTGCGCCCTTTTGCAGAGCAACAAAAACTGACTAGTCACTGTATGTTGGTGAGGTGGTTTGAGATTCTCTCAGTTTTTCTACTTTTTTATGATCTCTCTCACATTCTCATTTCACTTCCTAGTATCTTTTAGGAAACCCAGAATTTGAGACTTAAAGACTCTAACAAATGCTACCAGGTAACCTCAGAGCAATGGCACAGAACCCACTCTTGTTGCCAACCTCCACAAACACACAAAACCAAACATAATCTCCTAGGATTATGGATTGGGAGATACCAACCTGGAGGAGAGGAGGCTTTCATAGTGGTAGGTAGGATGAATCTGGGTAAAATATTTGGTTTTAATGCCTGTTAATTGCCAAGGTACCAGAAGCAGCCCAAAGTCCTGCAAAGAGTTCCTCGCTGGCCTGCAGATGATATTTACTGCCTGATGGTGTGCAGAAAAGTGCCAGAGGAGTAGGATCCTTCTGAACTGTGTCAGGATCCTCTATTACTTGCACAAATCATTGGCCTTGTAACCCCCTTAAACTGTAACACAGAGGAGGTAGAAAAACTAAGAAGAAAGGAACTGCCACTGCATGAATAAAAATTAGTGTTTGGCACACCCTGGTTAGGGATGGGGAGTGGGAGGGGGAGCAGGATCTTCTCCAAGACTGGGTGACTGGGAGCCAGGATTATTCAAGTGGAAATGAATAGGGAAGGAAGGGGAAAGAACAGAAGTCTATTGAAGGGTACAACAAAAATTTTAGTGAATCTTCAAATGTTGCATTGTCTTGTAAAAGTAGTCATTGTATCAGTTGCAAATTAACTTTGAAATGATTGAATTGAATTGGGATAAAAACCTAAAAATGATTACAAGAAAGGAAAAGATCTCAGATATTAGCAACAATATTTATACTAAAAAGTTTTCAGTGTTCAGAGTAACAGATTTTGGTGATGGTTTTAACTGTTGGGAGCTCATTTGATTTTCATTTGAACGGACGAGGAGCGTGTCTAAAAATAGGAATGAGAACTAGGGCATCTGCTGCGGTTTTTCCTGAGAATAAAGTAAATTGAGTATAACTTGATTTTAGCCTCTTTTCATAATTAGGGCTATTAATTGGGGCACCTGGGTGGCTCAGTCGTTAAGCGTCTACCTTCGGCTCAGGTCATGATCCCAGGGTCCTGGGATTGAGCCCCGCATTGGGCTCCTTGCTCAGTGGGAAGCCTGCTTCTCCCTCTCCCACTCCCCCTGCTTGTGTTCCCTCTCTCGCTGTGTCTCTCTCTGTCAAATAAATAAATAAAACTCTTCTTAAAAAAAAAAGACTTCTCTTTTGAAAATGCTAACTACCTAGATGACTCTGGCTGTGTTTGAAAAGAATTAGGAAAGTAGGAAGGTTTTTGATGGAATGGATGCTCTGTCAGATGGCTTAGGAAGCTTGTTCTGCTTCCTCATTTCTTGATGTTGCTGAGGTTTAGGAATATTTTGGGGGTGGAAAGCTACATGGATGAGGGAGGAGCCCAGAAATCTTGAGCCAAAAATGGTGGATTAGAGAGAAAAGTACTTTTTTTTTTTCTTTAAAGGCTAGACCAATGGGTCAAAGTTATAAAAGTAAATTTGGATAGCCTTCTAGTTGATTCACAACTGAACCATCTTTTTCAAAAAATGGCAGCCCTTTATCCTTGAACATGTGGCAGGAACCTTGAAGTGCTGATTTCTTCCTAGGATGGGAGGTTGACAGATGGCTCCTGAGGTTCCTTTCTACTGTGAAATTGTTTGGTTCTCATAAAAAGGTTTTATATGCAAAATGTACTTCACATATTGACACAGCATAATAACAAAGGTTTTCTTCCTCCTCTGATTTGAAACTGACATTAAAACTAGTAAATAGTATGAAAGGTAATAAAATTCTAATGTTCAAACTGATGTTAGATGCTCATCTCTTACAAGAAGACCAGAACTTTAGAGATATCCTCAGGAGAATCTACCTGACTTACCTCTCTTGATCAGGTATGGTGAGATTTTCAAAATGTGATGATGGTGATGATGATTACGGTTATAAATGTTCCTTGAGTGAGAAAGAGGAAACTATTTAGAATTTTGGGAAGTAAAGCCCAATTCATTTCTCATAGGTAGACAATGTTAATAGTTCCTTGTTTTATTTTTTAATTCTTTTAGGATACTTTTAACTTTAGACGGTGTTTTTTAGGAAGTTTTGTTTAAAGTTTATTTTTTTAAAGATTTTATTTATTTATTTGAGAGAGAGCGAGGGAGTGAATACTCACATGAACAGGGGGAGGGTCAGAAGAGGAGGGAGAGGGAGAGAATCCCAAGCAGACTCCACACTGAGTGCAGATCATGACCCTGAGATCATGACCTGAGCCAAAGTCAAGAGTCAGACGCTTAACCAACAACTGAGCCACCCAGGAGCCCCAGTTTTGTTTAAAGTTTAGATCTTATAAAGAATAAAATAATTTTAGTTGAGAAGAGCTAAACCATACTAAATGATTAGATAATTTAATCATAAATTACGAGTGTATCTATATTCATCCATACATAATTTCATGTAATATTTAAGGAGTTGATTTGAAGCCCTGAGCATGTGGGAGAGGCCTGTCAACTGTTAGCCTCATTGTAAGGCCGTGGTTCTCAACCAGGAGGGATTTTGCCACAACCCCCCACCCCAACCCTGGGAACATTTAGCAATATCTGAGGACATTTCTGATTGTCACAACTGGAAAGGTGGGAGTACTATTGGTATCTAATGGGTAGAGGCCGCAGATGTTGCTACACATCCTGTAATACACAGGGCAGCTTCTTACAACAAAGAATTATCAGGCCCAGAATGTCAATAATCCTGCTATGGGTATGAGATGGCCTGTTTACCAAAAGAATATCACCTCCCAACAATATCTATAGGTCTTTCCTTCAGATCTGATCAGGTTCCAACCTCTTGACTAGAGGGTCAAGGTCATGCTGAGTGGGACCTGAGTGGAAGAACAGATGAGATCTAAACATTCAATAGGTATATGTTGACTTAATTCCTCAGTTTAGGGTAAGGTACCCTTGCCTTCAATTGTATTTGGTATCTTCTCGTCTAGAGACTCTCCATTTTACTCTCTCCAGAGAGGCAGACTTCCAAGAGAGGGTATCTGGAGGATGTGAGGGTGATCTGGCTGCGACATCTGTCACCCCATTGATCGCCAGGGTTGGCTGATCTGGCTGGCTAGGCGGGTGTCCCCTTCCTCCCTCACCGCTCCATGTGTGTCCCTCCCGAAGCTGCGCGCTCGGTCGAAGAGGACGACCTTCCCCTATAGAGGAGGACCGTTCTTCGGTCAAGGGTATACGAGTAGCTGCGCTCCCCTGCTAGAACCTCCAAACAAGCTCTCTCCCAAGAGAGGGTATCTGGGATTCTAGCAGCTTTTTTTTTTTTTTTTTAAGATTTTATTTATTTATTTGACAGAGAGATAGTGAGAGCAGGAACACAAGCAGGGGGAGTGGGAGAGGGAGAAGCAGGCTTCCTGCCAAGCAGGGAGCCCGATGTGGGACTCGATCCCAGGACCCTGGGATCATGACCTGAGCCGAAGGCAGCCGCTTAACGACTGAGCCACCCAGGTGCCCTTCTAGCAGCTTTTAAATTGGCCTTCAGGCAATTATCCTGTTTTTAGGCCCATCACACCCCACTGTCAGGGGAATGAGATATCATCAATTCTGGGACATTTGGGGGGCTCCACATATAAATTGGGTTGACTCTGTTTCCCCACTGCCAGGTTTAGCTTTTTCAGATCTGGTGAATCAGTTACTTTTTCCCCAGTTTTCTGGTTTCTAAAATTCTTTGTCATTATTATCTCTCTCACTCTCTTTGTTTTGAAAAAATTCCTTTAGTGATATTTTTGCAGGATTTTAAGAGGGAACAGAGGCTAATGAGAGCATGTGACTTTCTGTCTTTACCAGAAGTATAAAATCATTTTTCTTCTCCAATATGTTTTCTGTAATACTGGCTTCTCCATTTGTCTGCTATACCAGGAAATGCCACCCCCCAACCACTAGTAAGAGAAGGGGTTTACTGAGTATTGGTTTTTGTGAGATAAAGTCCAGATTGAGTGCTACCTCGATAGTTGCCCTGTTACTAAAAGGAAAACAAAATAAAACATTTCTCAGTATTACTTTTAGCCTCTCTAGATTTTTTTGTCTTTATTTCAGAGCCCCTTATTTTTATTTATTTATTTATTTATTTATTTATTTATTTATTTATTTATTTATTTATTT